>NC_056743.1:1284689573-1284989573 GCF_019279795.1 Protopterus annectens
GGTGAAGGTATGTACAGGGGACCATATGGCTGCCTCTAGTATGGTAGCCATATTCAGGCCTTTAAGGAAGGCCTTTGAAGAGGCCACTGCTCTAGTAGAGTGTGCCTTAACCTTGTGGGGTAAGTCTTTGCCATGAAATGAATAACAGAAGACAATAGCTTTGTGTATCTAGGAAGACATTGTCTGTTTGGATACAGCTTTTCCCAGGGCCTTGGGGTGGAAGGATACAAAAAGTTGATTGGACCTTCTAATGATCTTGGTCTTGTCCAGATAAAATCTTAGTTGCCATTGGACATCTATGGAGTGGAACACTCTCTCACTGTCATTTTGTGGAGAAGGGAAAAATGTGGGTAAGTGAATAGACAGGTTGAGGAACAGTTCATTGACCAACTTGGGCATGAAGGAGGAGTTGGTACGCAGAGTTACCCTGCCTTTATGGAAGATAGTGTAGGGAGGGGAGGTCATGAGAACTTGCAGTTCAGAGACTCTCCTGGCTGAAGTAAGGGCTACTAATAGGACAGTCTTCCAGGTACACATCTGTAGAGAGGTAGAGGCTGCTGATTCAAATGGGGAAGTGGTTTGCTTCTCCAGTACTTAGTTTAAGTCTCATGGGGGGAAATTGGCTTTCTGGATAGTCTGATGTGGAGCACCCCTTTCAGAAATAGTTTGAACTCCAACCTGGAAAGAAGAGGTGGATCTATAGGTAAGCAGGATGAAATGGCAGATAAGTGGACATTCACTGAACAGTATGAAAGTTCTAATTTTAGAAGCTCCCACACATAGGCTAGGACTAGAGGGACCTTCCCTTGGAAGGCGTCTAGTTGCCTTTGGAGACACCAACTGCAGAACTTTTTCCATTTTAAAATGTAGGATCTCCTGGTTGTATGTTTCCTGGCCTCCTGCAGGATAGATAGCATGTCCTCTGAATAAAAGTGTTTGAAAGGGATCAGAAGTTTATCAGCCACAGGGTTAGGTTGAAGGTTTTCAGTTGTGGGTGAATGAGGGATCCCTTTTGTTGTGTGAGCAGGTCCACCTTGTGAGGCAACATGTGGTGATTACCCTTGGCAAGACAGAGAAGTAGGGGGAACCAATACTGCCTTGACCAATAGGGGGTCACTAGCAAGATTTTTGGCTTGTCCTGGATTTTCAGCAGGTCCTTCAGAATGAGTGGGAAGGGGAGAAAGGCATAAAGGAATAGCCCCTCCCAAGAAATCAAAAAGGCATCCACTGTCCATGCTAGTGAGGAGGGAGTTCTGGAGAAGAATAGCTGAAGTTGTCTGATCTGAGGGGAGGCAAACAGGTCTATCTGTGGTGTGCCCCATCGGTGGACAATGTCTAAGAACATGTCTCTGTGTAACATTCACTTGTGATGTTGAGAGAATGATCTGCTGAAGGCATCTGCCTGATGGTTGTCTTGAGATGGAATGTAGACCACCTGCAGTGTGACATTGAACTGAGTGGCCAATTTCCATGCCTGAATTGCAAGCCTGCACAGTATGTAGGATCTAGTCCCCTCTTGTTTGTTGATGTACCACATCACAGTTCTGTTGTCTGTGAAGATTTAGAGGGGTCCTGTCTGCATTAGAGGAAGGAAGGTCTTTAAGGACATAGTGAATTTTGATTGAGTCTTGAGAGTGCTTGTCTCTTCTGCTAAAATGAGGAGGCTGTCCAGATAAGGGTAAATGTGTACGCCTTTTGTTCAGCAGTAGGCTACTGCTGGTGCTAGATACTTTGTGAAGACCCTTGGTGCAGTAGATAAACCAAAGGGCAAGGCATGTAAACTGAAAGTGTGAGGATGGCACAGCAAAGTGTAAAAACCTCCTGTAGTGTGGGTGATGGGGATATAGAGGTATGCCTCCTTCAGGTCCAAAGTGGCCATGAAAGCAATGGGTATCAGTAGTGGAAGAAAGGTTTGAAGGGATAGCATGTGGAAGGAAGGAACCTTGCAGAAAGGGGTTTAACCAGGACAGGTCCAGAATGGGCCTCCAAGGGCCATCCTTTTTTGGTACCAGGAAGAGCCTGGAGTAGAACCCCCGACCTTCTTGGCCTGTAGGAACTCTTTCTATGGTCCCTTGTGAAAGCATATCTTGAATGATCTGGGGAACTAGGTGAAGCTGTTTTTTTGGGAGGGAAGGGTATGTCTTGTGGTAGGGTTTTTTTCTGCCAGGTCATAAAGTAGCTTTTTTCCACTATTGAAAGGACGCAGCAGTCTGAGGTGATATGTTGCCAAATGGGTAGATAGTGAGAGAGATGTGTGGAGAGGGGGAGGTAATTTAGGCAGTCACGCATTGTTGGATCTGTGTAGAAAGGGCAGCCTGGGGGTGGGTTGTGAAGAGGCAGTCCTGGGGGATGAAGTTTTCCAAGACCCTTTCCTATGTTTTGAGAAGGAGGAGAAAGGAGCAGGGGCCCTCCTGATGAAGGTGGGCTTAGCAGGGTAGTTTCTGTAGAACTTTGGAACTGGTGAGTCTAATAAATGTTTAAGGTCCTGAAGTTCCTTGCTTTTTTCCTGGAGACTTTTGAATAGTTCTGCAGATTCCTTGCCAAACAGGAATTTATTGTCAAGGGGTGCATCCAGGATCTTGTTTTTAAAATCATCAGGGAGTTGTTGTAATCTGAGCCAATAATATCTGGATAGTACAGAGGCTGAGGCAACAGATCTGGCTGAAGCCTCAGCGGCATCATAGCTGCATTTTATAGAATGTCTGGCAAGTTGTGCTGCTAAGGAGAGCTTGGATGCAACCTGTGGTTTGGTAGGTGAATAAGGCAAGGAAGAAAGCAATGAAGTTGCCTGGGAGACCACATCTAGGGCATATTTGACCATGTAGGTCTGATAGTTAATCGCCCTAAAGGCCAAGGTGGAAGAAGTATAAATCTTTCTTCCCAGTCTGTCCATGACCTTACTGTCCTTGTCTGATGGCATAAGGGGTGAGGAGGGGTCTGTCTAAATTGTTTATCTGGAGCTACTACAATGACAGCTGGGTCTGCCATAGGAGTACCTCTTTTGCACCTCAGTCATCTGAGAGGCATCCCACTTGAAGTACTCCCTCATTTTGGAGATGGTTTCCCCAAATGTAATATCTTCAGGTGGGGGAAGTCTTCTTCCAGGGAATACTCATCTGGGCAGCTAGCTGGGAGGTGTATGTGAGGTATTCATCAGAAGAAGAGGAAGAGGAATTTTCCTCCTGAAATTGAGCTGGGGGAATGGAGATGGCTGAAGCAGGCCTGTGGCTGAGAGTAGGCAAGGCTGGAGCAAATGAAGCTGTGGACCTGAGGGCCATAAAGGCCTGAACCAGGGAGTGGGAAAAGGTTTGCCAGTCAGGCTGGTCTTCAGTAGGGTCAGATAAATGTTTTGTTTTTCTGCTTCCTCTTCAGAGGAGTTGTCTTTGTGATTGTTTGTGAAGGAGAGGGCCTAGGATCAGTAGTCAGGCCTGTAGGAGAGGAGCCCTGTTCTGACAACCATAAGCGGACATCCAGTCAAGCCTAGTTTCCCATCTCCATTGGTAGGAGCCAATGTTGGAGTAACCTCATGGATGTGCCGACTGGAGATTCTAGGGCGGCTTCCACCAAGGTACCTGCCAAAGTTGCCAGTTCATCTGGATGTCCCTCAGCCCCTAGACCGGTAGCTGGTGGGATGCCTGACGTCGGAAGTGCAGCTGCAGTAGGCTTTGAAACCTTGGCCTTCTTTTTAGGTGGCTCAACCATGACAGCCAATTTGGGTTCCATGTCTAGGGCTAAACTCTTAAGTCATTGGTTTCCACAGATAGTTTCAGGGCTGCCAGATGACTGCATAGGATTTTGGGATGAATGATTTACAAATGCTACGGGTCATATGGTCATGGAATAGGAGTAAGCAAAACAGACAAAGCTCATGGGAATCCTTGTGCGGAATCTGGTGACCACACTTACATTTCCCCTTTCTAGATGACATTGACTATAAACAGACAACAGCAACCAAAGCCCAAGGAAAATAGAGAGGAAATCTCCAAGGGGATATTTATCTGTAGATGTCTTCTTTAGTGCACAGTGAAGCAAGAAAGCAGACATTCAACTGAACAGGGATCCTCTCCTACAGGCCTGACTACTGATCTGAGGCCCTCACCCTCACAAACAATCACAAAGACAACTCCTCTGAAGAGGAAGCAAAAAAAACAAAATATTTATCTGCCCCTACTGAAGACCAGCCTGACTAGCAAACTTTTTCCTAATCCCTGGTTCAGGCCTTTATGGCCTTCAGGCCCACAGCTTCACTTGCTCCAGCCTTGTCTACTCCCAGCAGCTTGCAGTGAAATCTAGCAGAGAAGTTCAGAGGTCTGTGCATGCAGACTTCACATTTATGGCCCATGGTTTATGGCCCTGCATGTGATGTCCCATGCGTTTGGCCAACTATATTTTAATTGTTTGTAGACCTGAGAAAGGTCTTTAAGCCTGAAAGCGCTTGTCATTTGTAATTAAAGTTTTTATGCAATCCGCTGTAGCAGTTGGAGTCACATTTTTTCTTTTCACTTATTGTATAGGAGAAAGAGCATGATTTGTTCTCTTTAGCACACCAGACAGGCCGCATTCTCATTGACATTTATCACCTTTAATACCATGCAAAATAAGATGGTAGCCAGTGATTCATGCTAGAAACATGCATTTTGAATCACAAGGAGCAAACCCTACAGCCATTGTGAAGTGTGACACACACTCGCGCACTCACACACAACACACACACATACACACACACACACACACACACACACACACACACACACATATATATATATATATATATAGAGAGAGAGAGAGAGACACACACACACACACACACACACACACACACACACACACACACACACACACACACACACACTTCTAGCATGCACAAGTCCTTGATCATATCAGTGGCTTGCAGTGAAATCTAGATGTGTGTCATGTCGTTAGTACACACGCATATATATATATATATATATATATATATATATATATATATATATATATAATATATATATATATATATATATATATATATATAAAATATATATATATATATATATATATATATATATATATATGTATCTATACTTGTGTGCACAAGCCCTTGATCACAACATAGCAGCAGCTTGTAGTGAAACCTAGATGTGTGTCATGTTACTAGCATATACACACACACACACACACACACACACATATATATATATATATATATATATATATATATATATATATATCTAAACACTTTATAATCTCGAAATACTGAAATGTTGAATTTCAGTATCTCGATGCTATAAAGTCAAAGTTTGAAAATAGCAAAAGTACATAATCGTGAATTTGAATATCTCGAATTTGCAGTTATGGCTTTACGCTACATAATGTCAGCGATTGTATGTGAATGGTGTGCGGTGTCGTGTGTGGATTTAGGTGTTATATTAGGTAAGTGAGTGTTTTGTAAGGGTTTTGGGTGGGAGTTTGAGTGTATGTGAGTGTGCTGATATGTGTGATGAGTGTGTGAGGGACTGTAGAATATGTGTGTGTGTGTGTGTGTGTGTGTGTGTGTGTGTGTGTGTGTGTGTGTGTGTGTGTGTGTTCCCTGAGTTAGTATATATGAGTAACAAAACTAACGGTGAAAGAACTCCTTCAACCGCTGTCCGAACCACAGCAACGATACAAACAGCCGCCTTCCACCCAGTGCCAAAGAATGCAATGCAAAAATTACCTTCAAGCTGGTATTAAAGGATATCCATAAATCTCCACACCTGGCAGTAGTAAACCACCACCAGCTGCTATGACATTACGATAAGCAGTCTACAAGCTGTTTACAAAGGATATCCAAAAAATTGTTGCCCACAGTCGTGGTGTAAAATATAAAATCATTTATTGAAATAAAAACAGATGTATGTTAAGCGCTTTCACTCACTCAAAAGTGAGCTTCATCAGAACATTCCAACCAGCTGATAACAAGTGTTTAAATAATTTCGTTGGCGCCAAACTCCTTAAAGCGGCAGCGCACTGGTTACGATAAATTAAACAAAACTATTCGAAATAAACATACACAAGTGTATAACTATATAAAAAAACGCTATTAAGCTCACCTATGTAAATTATATAAATTTGATAGATATAACCCATTTACAAATTTATGTAAAATAATAAATAGTAAATAAAAATGCAAAATGTAAAATGTACCTAATCTGATAATCCCTAATACACATTTCCTACTGATGAATACTGTGTAAAGGGAATATGAAAAAGTCTGATGTAAAACCAACTATCTAATGCAAAGAAGTGGTTTGATGGAAATGTGGTCATTGAGACCTGGTGGTATCACTGCGTCTGTCAATAATTGCCACCAGACTTCTTTATATGCAAGTATACTCCTGTAATCACCACCCCTAGGATCCATCACTATATTTTCCAAGATAGCAAATTTAAAGATATGCTCTAATCCATATTTTTCTACATGTCTATAAAATGCG
Organism: Protopterus annectens; assembly: GCF_019279795.1. Classification (NCBI taxonomy): domain Eukaryota; kingdom Metazoa; phylum Chordata; order Ceratodontiformes; family Protopteridae; genus Protopterus; species Protopterus annectens. The sequence goes on from NC_056743.1 coordinate 1,284,696,029, forward strand.
TTATTTACGTCCTCTGCCCTAATACTATAAAGATGTGCATATATCCGTTTCTTAAAATGTCTCTCTGTTTTTTTTGTATAATATCCTGGACAGGCTTCGCATTTTGCCAAATAGACAATATACTTTGAATTGCAATTGTCCTGTTTGAAACTCAATCTTGTCTTATTAATATTATGGAACACAATGCCTTCATCTTCATTAATAGCATAACATTGATTGCAAGAGCCACATTTTGAAGTATGCTTGGTGCTATTGTCTAGCCCTGTAACTCTTGAACCACTTTCCAATAAGCCTTTAAGGTTTTTCCCCATCTTATAAACAGCTCTGATCTTGGGCCCAATGTGTCTATGAAATCCTGGTCCACCATCAGGACATTCCAATATTCTATTAATATATCTTTAATTTTTTTTATATGTGGTCCATATTCTAAAACACAGGCCCTACTATAAGCTTTTGAGGTCTTCCTACAGTTTGTAACATTAACCACGTCGACACCTTTTCTGTTAAGTCCTTATATGTCCATTATTGGGATATATTTCTTTCCCCATTCGCTTTTGACATACTCGTTTACCTCCCTCATCATGTTGTGATCATAACCTCTTTCCTGGAACAAACCTGTAATGTATCTAAGCTCGCTTTCCATATCTGTATGTGTAGAAGTCATCCTTACAGCCCTAATACACTGTCCCTTGTATATGTTATACATCTTCTTTTTAGGATGATTGCTGGTGTACTCTAAATACGAATTGCTAAAAGTCTCTTTTCTATGTATTCTAGACTTGAAGCTTTTGTCAGTGTTGGACACAAATGTGTCCAAATAGGCTACTCCTACATTACTACTAGTGAATGTAAATTTCAAGAACTCACTGCTGGTGTACAAAAATTCTATAAATTTATTAAATGTATCTTGATCTCCATCCCACAAAATATAAATATTATCTAAAAAGCGTGAGCAATATTTGATGTTTTTTCCATAGTATGCACTGTTGAGAATGGTGTTTTCCTCAAAATCTAGCATTACCAAATTAGCAAATATGGGGGCACATGCCGCCCCCATAGCAACACCTTTGGTTTGTCTGAATAGTTCACCTTCAAAATAGATATAATTATGGTCTAGAACTATAGACATTAGTTCCAGTACCAGACATATTTTGTCCCATTCAAGATGACTGTGTTTCCTTATACTGTTAGTGAAAGCTTCCATTCCTTCATCTTTTGGTATGCAAGAGAACAAATCCACTACGTCAATAGATGCAAATAAGTAACCCTGTTTCCAAATATCCACTGGATAGTTTTTTAAAAATTCCCAAGAGTCTTTAACCATGTGTGTTATATACTATAGTATATGTATGTTGATTATATGTGTATTTATTGTATTTATTGTATATATATATATATATATATATATATATATATGTTAGTAGATAATAGGTTTTATAACACTGCATTAGCACTTTAAATTTTGTTAAGAGGTAGAGCGCTTGAAAGATATGGCGCCAAAAAGTTTTTAAATTAGTAATCAGCTTTGTTTAATGGTTCTGATGAAGTCTGTTATGTGCAGATGAAAGTGCTTGACCGTTTTGTATGAGCTTGGAGTGTGATTAAAATTTACATCACTTGTTCGAGTTGTGCTTCACTTGTACCGTATAAACCTAGTGGAGAGATTATTGGTCTCTCGTGACACTTATTCAGTTGTTGGCTGTGCGTTGTGGTATTATCTGTTACTTCACCATATAAATGTTTAAGCGTGAATTCGCAGTTATGGCTTTACGCTACGTAATGTCCACGATTGTATGTGAATGGTGTGCGGTGCCATGTGTGGATTTAGATGTTATGTTAGGTAAGTGAGTGTTTTGTAAGGGTTTTGGGTGGGAGTTTGAGTGTATGTGAGTGTGCTGATATGTGTGATGTGTGTGAGGGACTGCAGAATGTGTGTGTGTGTGTGTGTGTGTGTGTGTGTGTGTGTGTGTGTGTGTGTGTGTGTGTGTGTGTGTGTGTGTGTGTGTGTGTGTGTGTGTGTGTGTGTTCTCTGAGTTAGTATATATAACTAGGGAGGTGTGGGAGGCACAGCCTCCCACATGGCGGGTGCAGGGGGGCTTGCCCCCTGTTTATTTGTGTTGTAGGTTTGTGGATGTGTATTGTTTTGGTTGTTTATGTTGTGATGTGGGTGTTGTGGTATATGTGTGGTCTGGTGTGTGCTGTGTTTCAGGTGTTTTGATGTTTTGGTGTTGGGTGAATTCGATTTCTGCAGTACTAGAGTAAGAAGTTATTTCTCAGGCATGCTGTGCATGTGAGCCCTTGTCTTGAAACAGGGTATATAGCTAACTAGTCTAATCTCTACTATCATTACCTTCAACATGTACTGCCATGTAGCCCATATGCAATGTTTATAGCAGTGGGAAGGCAACCCACTGTCAGGACTGCCTTTCTTTTACTAAAGTGTATGTCCTAAGAACACATGCTCTGTGTGTGTGTGTTTGTGTGTGTGTGTGTGTGTGTGTGTGTGTGTGTGTGTGTGTGTGTGTGTGTGTGTGTGTGTGGTGTGGGGACACTTGTTGCACACTGCTCCATGTGCAATCCCAGTATTATAGCCCATTAGCCCACTGTCACCTGTGACCCCCAAGATGCTCTATATCCATGCTGTTAGTGAAGCCCAGCCTTCCCTTTATATCCCTGTGGACTTCTGAGTGGCAGCTACTTTATCTGTATACATTCATGTGGCTGTCCATACCAGTAATCTAAGGTATCACTGGAGCACTCCACTGTACCACTGAGCTAAGGTATCACTGAAGTACTCCACCACACCACTGACCTAAGGTATTACTGGAGCATTCCACTGTTAATAGCATATATCAATGGCACCTTGTATGTTCCTATTCTGTGCATGCCTGTAATGTTGAGTATACCTATAGCAATCCACTGTTTGCAATTGTGAGTTTATCTGCTGGCCTACAGCAACATCTTTTGTTTTCATAGGTTACATCTGTTCTCATTGTGGGTGGACAGCAGAGGTTAGACAACTTCAGCTAAGCTGAGAAAGATATCATGCTACAAGCAATTAAGACGCATGGGTGCCAACTGGGAGACGGGTACCATAGCTCTCAACTGTCCAGATTTTAGCAGAATGTCCAGATTTTTGCCGCATGTTTTTGGTCTGTTCATCATAAATTTTTGGTTTTCTGGCAAATGATTGGCAAATCCTTGAGGATGGGAACCAGAAAATAATGACAGGCATTTGAGTTTCAGACTTCATACCCTTAAAAACATTCACGCTAAACTTTCTAAGTTTATAAGAGCAATATTTAAAAATTGTCCCTACTTTTGGGCATTTGTCCCCCCATTATTTGTGGCTGTGTCCAGATTTTTTGCTCTAAGAGTTTGACAGGTATGATGGGTACTCACTGGTTTTTATGAGATCTTGTCTGTGAGACATTGGTCCACAGTAACAGTGCTGTTGGTGGAATCGCACAGCACAGCAATGTCAGAGGTGTGTCACTGTTATGACAGGAGGCTTTGTAGGAAGGTATACAGCATAGTGGCATTGCAAGCCAAACTGATAAAGAGGAGTTCCTAGTGTCCTTGCTTGTAAATTATAAAGACACAGGTATCATATCTAGAGAAGTTGACATAGATGCCCCACATTAGTAACCATAATGGATGTGTCTACAGCAGCTATGCACATACACAGTGTACGCACCTATACCTCTGCATTTTTCCCATATATATATCATGTCTACAGGCACTCAGGAATGGCAGAGGAGGTATGCGTCTATTTGTATGTGTATATTGTGTGTCACTGTTTGCATGTACAATGCAGGGCCTCACTTGTAACCTGGGCATTCGGATTCATTCTTTACCATCTTATATTATATATTCAGAGGATTCGACCACTGCTACAGTAACACCTGCACAGGCTGGGTTAGGACAATAGGCTGATGGATAGATTATGATGTTAAATCTCAGATCAAGTCACATTATGCACTATCTGACTTCTTCCTGGATGATCCTGTACCCATTTTTCAGAGTGAAGGCTGCCAGCTCACCACCAGGCAAATAACATACGCTGAGGATATAAATAAAAATTTGGCAAAGTCTCCAAGAATACACTGAAAGATTACAGCCTATATCACACCAAGGCAACAGCTATTCACTCTCCAGTTATACATACTGCAAATGTACACATCTCACTCAAGATTTGCCAGGAAAGAAGGCCTAAGGTCTTAAGGCTAGTTACATCTGATTCCACACAGGGAAATGCTTTGGTCATGCGTGACTGTAGTTAGGCATACAGACTCTACCTCTACACACACCAGACTGAACAAGAACAAGGCAACTGTAAGATAACTGTTAGCTGCTTGTCCAGAGGCAGGATCTGTGATGTTACAAGGGATTTAAAGAAGCAGATGAATATGACTACAACCTAGTGGTGGCCCATGTGGTATGACTAGAACCTATTGGTGGCCCATGTGGTATGACTAGATCCTAGTGGTGGCCCATGTGGTATGACTACAACCTAGTGGTGGCCCATGTGGTATGACTACAACCTAGTGGTGGACCATGTGGTATGACTACAACCTAATGGTGGTCCATGTGGTATGAATACAACCTAGTGGTGGTCCATGTGACATATTAAACTCAAACTCAGATGCAGGCAATATCATATTAGCATTACTCAGCCTTATGAATCTAAATAGAATAATGGCAGAACTTGAGCAGACCTCTCAACTCTCCAGATTTTCACAGAATGTCCAGACTTTTGCCTCATATTTTTGGTCTGCTCCTCATAAAATTTCCTGACAAATCAATGAGGGTTGCAGTCATTAAATAATGTCATATATTTGAGTTTCAAACTTCATATCCTGCAGAAAATGTATGCTAGCACAAATCCTGTTATTCTAGCAACTTTCTAAGTCTATTAAAACAATATTAAGAGCTGTCCCTATTTTTGGGTGCTTGTTCCCCATTATTTTAGGGTTTGTCCAAATGTATTGCACTAATAAGTTGAGAGGTATGGGCTTGAGGCTCTCCTGCAACTCAAAGACAACCATTTTTGTGTAGTTACTGAAGCATGGTTTCAAGTAATGAAAACACTCCCTTTTCACCAGGGTTTAGATAATGGGCAAAACATACACTAATACCCTATTAGAGAAGGAACATTTTCCAACAGAGTGCTAATCTACAGATACCACTTGGTAAAAAACAATTCTGCTGCTTCAGAGCAGCATACTAAGATGCTGTGATGCCTGCACCTAAAAAAAGCAAATGGTCTCCTTCTTTTATGATCACTAAATGCAGATTTGCTGTTTAGCATGTGTAAAAATTAAACAAAAGAAAAATGTGTGTGTGTGTGTGTGTGTGTGTGTGTGTGTGTGTGTGTGTGTGTGTGTGTGTGTGTGTGTGTGTGTGTGTGTGTGTGTGTGTGTGTGTGTGTGTGTGTGTGTGTGTGTGTGTGTGTGTGTGTGTGGTTGTGCGTTTGAGTGAGCTTATGTGTGTGTGTGTGTGTGTGTGTGTGTGTGTGTGTGTGTGTGTGTGTGTGTGTGTGTGTGTGTGTGTGTGTGTGTGTGCGTGAACATGCATATGTGAATAACAGACAATCATAGGGAGAATAAAAGGGAAAAAGTAAGGGAGCAAGTGAGGCGCACCGAGCATATACCTCTCAATTTATTTGCTCAAGAATTTAGAATAAAGCAGTAGGATACAAGCAGTTAAAATGTTTTTAGTCCCTTTAGTCTTATACAAAGGTCAGGCATATTTTTATCTGTTCCCTATCATTTAAGCAAATGTTCAATATTGTGAATGTTGCTTTATCGACAGCTAAATGTTGAAAAGGCCAAATCCTGAAGTCACGGAACAGCGATTTTTTCCTAGGGGAAAAAATCACCAGGATGTTTTTGGGACTTTGCATTTCCTCTACTGTGGTGCAATCTCAGAGTTGGTATATTTAAGTAGGGGGGTGTGGGGAGCAAAGCACTCCACTTTATTTTGTGTTTATTTATTTATTTTTTTGTGGACCAGCAATTTTTTTCCCTAGGAAAAAAATCGATGTTCCATTTGTTCTGGATTTGGCATTTTCAACATTTAGCTGTCGATATAGCAGCATTTGAAATATTGAACGTTTGTTTATTTAATAGGGAAGCTTTTTATCAACCAGAGGAGAAGTTGTGGATATTAATAAAGAGCTGAAGGATTTTATCTTGGAGGGGAGGATGGCAAGAGTCAAGCTGGATAAGCTGATTCTTCCAGTAGAACAGAGCAGATTAGGTTTACCCAGTTTGAAGGGGTATTTCAGAGATACACAGTTAAGACTCCTATGCATAGCACAAGCAGAAAAATATATTTCAAAGTGGAAAGGGATGATGATGAAACAGGGGGAAGCTCAAGAAACAAGGTGAGATTGGGATTTTGGATGCAGGCCTTTAAGGAGAATAACAATAATCATACAGAATATTATATCCATAAAGTAGCAGAAAGTATTCTAACAACTAAGTCAACATGGGATTGGAGAAAGGAGATTCTGCCAGCAGGGATGACTGCTATTTGGGATACAGACAATAGGCAAGAGGGAGCTGGAATTCGTTCGGAGAAAACTGGCAAAGGAACCAAGGTATCGGAAGTAAATAACTAGAGAGGGAAAGGTGATAGAATGGGAAGACGGCAAGAATTTATTTGGAATGCAGGTTAGAGATTGCCTTCCCTATCAGGGAATGACATCAGAGTATAGGTAAAAGGAAAGAAATGGGGGGGGGGGGTCTTAAATGCAAGGCCAGCACTGGTAGAGTTTTAAGTAGAATCTAGAACAGAAGCTGCTATTAAATAATTAGTAGGGCATATAAAATATTGCATGATAATTATAAGAATCAATCAGAGGAGGTTAGAAAGGATTGAGAAGACTAATTCAGAAAGAAACAATGGGAGGATATATGTGTGTCTCCCAAATATGCAGCAAAATCTGGAAGATTTAGAATTTTTGTGTGGAAACCTTTGCACAGATATTTCTATATCTTAAGTAGACTCCAGAGAATTTTTCCTTAGGCAGAAAGCAAATGTTGGAGATGTGACAGAGAAGAAAGAGATAATTGGGAATATATTTTCTGGGAGTGTAGTGAATTGACGGACTTTAAGGATTCCCGGCAGGATGCGCTGTTAGAGATGCTGGGTGGGCAGCTTGGTCTAGCAAGGGAGATGATTTTTTTGAGCTATGATACAGAATTAGAATTGCCTAGGCATGGTAAGGCCTTGCTGTGTCTAATAATGTTGGCTGCCAAAAAGGCAGTTACTAGAAAATGGAAATCAAAATCTAAACCAACTCTACCAGAAGTAGTAAATATAGTAACAGAGCTAAAACAACTGGAATTGAGATCTTTAGAAAAAGGCAGGAGACAACTACATAAGAAATAAATGGGAATTGTGGGAACAATACATGCAAGGAGAAATGAGGTTTAAAAAAAGGCAGGACTTAAATGAGCTATGTAACATTTGACTGAAAATGATTGGGTAGATTATAAGTGATGTATAATGTTTGCAACTGGGAGTGTGGCAGTATGGTTTGTGACGTAAAATGCTTGAAATGCTTGCAACTAGGATTGTGTCCGTGTGATTTGTTTTCATTTATATAAATGTATGATTGCCTGTGTAGTAAGTGATGGTTTAATAAAGATATTTCTTGTTAAAAAAACAGGAATTTAATAATTTATGTAGTGTTGCTTAGGTTACATGATATATAGCAATATATGTGAAGTATAATGTTTGTTATGTTAATTATAGTGTGATTACTTTTATATAAATGTAAATTTGCCTATGCTGCAAGTGATAATTCAATGAACGTGTTTGAAAACAAGAAATGGTTAATATTTAAGTATAACAATTTTCTGAACAGTAAGATGTACAAAACTATAATTTTTGGTTTCATCGATTGACAGTAATCTTCAGTGATGTAGCAGAAAATCACTTCCAGGGTACAGAACAAAATTAGTGACAGTTGAGAGGTATCGGGGGGGGGGGGTTGCAATGCCTTACACTGTATGATTTTTTTTAATTCATTTGATTACATGAGACATCTGTAATATACTTGGTCAGAAAGAACAGTATGTGTGTGTGTGTGTGTGTGTGTGTGTGTGTGTGTGTGTGTGTGTGTGTGTACATAAAATACTTAACACGGCTTATATTTAGGATGTAAAATACTTTCTCCCACAGCAATTACATATGCTACAGCAGATATGAAACATTAGGTGGAATAACTATTCTACATCAAAAATATACAAAAATATGTATATACTAATAGAAAAGAAATAAAAAAAAAAGTTAACAGTCCATTATCTAAATGCAATAAAGCCCTCTATGTTGTCCTTTATGAGAGAAATAGTGGCTCTTCCAGGGATGATAAGGCTCTCTCTGTCTGTGGCATTATGCCTCAAAACAGCCCTGGCTGGTTCATTATTTCCTTAATAACACCCACCCTATTGGTCTTTATTGATTGAATAGCACCTATAACACATTCAGAACCTCAAGCAACTGCTAGGTAGTATTTAAATTTGTCATAAAAAATATTCACCTTATGCCAAATTATTCACAACTCTTAAGCTGGAGCCCTTAAAGCATCCAAAATTATCCTTAGTTAAACCAGCTATTACTTCATTGCTAACTACAGATACCCAGGAGTGTCCCCCAAAAATCTGTGAAAATTACTTTAGTACAATTAATGGATTAAATATCAAACCAAATATCTTTTTGTTAGTGGACTTCAATCAAGCAATCATTGACATGCCCACTTACACCTCCTAAAGTGGATATGCTCAGCGTCTCCTAGACTTTTTTAATGCAAATATGCTAAAACAAATTATAAAACTGCCCACTAGATGATCTAATATACTTGACCTGGTCCTTACCAGCTTAGCTTCTGCCTGTACTCCACCCTACAGCTCTTCATTCCTGGATAAACTGACCACAAATCAGTCTTTTTGTCTATCAGGACTAGTGTTACCACCCCATGATCAAAGGAAACTATCTGTAGGGATTTCTCCAGGGCAAATATATTTCAGGTCGTAGAACATGTAGGCCAAATTCCCAATATATCCCCATAAATAGACCCAAGTGAGAGGAACGGCAGACCCATCTCTGAATTTTATCAGTATCTAAACAGCTTCACAGAAAAGTCAATACCTGTCCACCCAAAATACAACGTTAAAGTCAGGAATAAACCATTCTGGTGGAATTCACGTATTAATAAACTGTATAAAAAATTTGGGAAATGGTCCCAAGTTAAATGCAAAAAAATACAGCACAGTAGCATTTGGCAAAAAGCTGCTCCCACCTCATATGTTGTAAGTGGTACTCCTCTTCAGATACACGTGGTCATAACAGAACTGGATACTTACATAGACAGCTCTCTCTCATTCATTCATTATGCTTCAGTCATTGTCAAAAAATCCCTCTGTCTGGCTAGGAATATTTTCAAGAGCCAAAGAAGCCGTCCTACCATTGTAGTCTTTCCTTATCAAACCCTCCATCGAATGCAGTGCTACTTCCTTTGGAAAGTATAAATCCAAGCATATCGCTCAACTGGAAAGGGCCTAAAGATTTGTAACTAAGAAAAGTAAAAGCCTTGAATCCTTCCACTATCCTGATAATGTAGCATGCAGTCAGTAGCCTACCATCTGCTCTGAGGTCAACTATATCTTGTTTTTTGAGCCATGAAAGTCCAAAACCTATTTGACCTCTTACTCCTTTGTAAGACAAGTGGGTCTGCAAAAACCCACACTAGGGACCTAAATCACACCAGCAAATAATCAAGACTTTCTGGATGAATACATTTCTAACTCAGAATACCCCCAGCCTATGGGACAGGCTACCCCTACAGATGAAATAGAATGCTTATTTTGTATAACTTCAAGGCTAGCTAGTGAATTGCATATGTAGACACTTTACACCAGGGTTATAAAGCATGGTCCTATTCATTTTGGGAAATGAGTGCTATCAACTGTGCAAAAAGGGTGACATGAACTTTTAAGTGTGTCTACTTAAAGTTGTATATGGCTAAGCACCCTATGGTCTCCATAATTGCTTCCCTAGCTAGTACTGTTCCTATGTTCCAACATCCACACCTGAGCCCTCTCCATCCCCATCAAAGGGCTTCTCTGTGATTCTCAGCACCAGCACAGCTGCCTTTGATCTACAGCAGCAGAGGAGCTTACATGTCACAGTCCTCTCCCGTATGTGAACAGAGCTGGAGCTTGACCACTAGATGTGTAGGGCTACCATCTGAGCAGAGTCTGCTGCTACCCATGCCAACATGGAGGTAATGGATGTGGTGCATGGCTTCTGTCATCCCTGGTAGAGGGTACTGTAGTCTTTCTACCAGACAAGTACAGTGACCCCAGATCATGGTCAAATAGTGGGACTCACTCCTAGTTAAGGTCCCATAGTGCCAGCCACTCCCTGTCATGGAAGAACACTGTCTATAACACAGAGTACTCTTGTTCTAAGAACCCCCATCTCACCTTTGATGACATGGCCAGGTTGTGTTGTAAGGTGTGTGTTATGTCCCATGGCACCTGCACAAATGATGATGACTATGACCCAATCCAACTACCCTTCTGTGTGGCGTATGTGGAGATGTCTGACACATATCACTGACTCAGCACTACACTGCCTGGCATAGCCTTTAACAAACATTGCATGCATCCTGTTTGTTCTGTGTGACACCACATTGTCACTGTGTACTTGTCATGGATCCATGGAGCTGGTCTGAATACTGGTGCTTTACTTGCTTTACTCTGTACTCTTCCCTTCCCTGTCTGGGTGAGTGCAAAGGGGCTGATGCTCACTGTCCATCAGCATCAATGTCATCACTAGATTTGGTGTGTTAGCAGAGACAGGGCTGCTGTAGTGGGTCTGGAGGGTATCAGAATGAATGGCTGATCTGCATGCTTCCTTGTAATGACATTATATAGCATATAGCATGGTACATACACCTTGCAGACTGTGTCACAGGCTTGCGGCCTCCCCCACAGATCTATCCAAGCAGTGGAACTGGGCCTTCAATAGGCCAAATACAAGCTTCATAATGTTTCTCATTTCCCTTTTGGTTGTGTTATAATGTAGCTCAGCCATGCTATGTGGGTTCCATATATGTATCATCAACCAGGACTCCAGTGGGTATCTGTCATTACCCGAGTCACATTGGGAACATATGAGCAGGGTGATATATTTGTGCCCAATGTCTTTGCCTCTGAATATGTCTGATTAGTACTTAACCAACTTGGTATCAGGTTGCACACTACTTGGTAGTTGATAGAGTCCTTTCTATTGACATACCACAGTCTCCACACACCAGTAAGGGCCTTTACTTTCACATGTGTGCAATCTATAATACTCAGTACTTTGGAGAGGCAGGTAATGTCAAAGAGGCCATAGACAGTGGAGGCTGTCTTCGCTGGTGTGTTACGGAAACATATACTTAATCACATGAGGAGATTGCATATCAAAGAATATATTGAGTATTCTGCAAGCTGTCACCTGTGTTTTGTCCAATGTCTCCCTTGTTTATCTCTGGAAGGTCTTATAGCAAAAAAAAACAAAACAAAACAAAAGTATGCTCTACACATACCCTGGTGTCCACCTGTCCACCAGTATAGGAAGTCAAAGAATTCCTTCTAATCCCTTTTGAGGGTAATACATGTCAGCCAGCATGCATATAATGTCTCTGTCAACTTGAAAATGGTGTGCCAGCTGCTGGTCAGCTAACTGGTGGTAGATGATATGTTACAGAACAGTTTTCATTCACATCATATTCTGTCACATTTCACTACCAGATGAAAGATAGTGGCATGTATATACAGTACGTGTTGCTGCAGGAATGTTTTTGTTTATAGTACCTTTACTTGGTGCAGCTCTGCTAATTCCTACATGTTAATTGCTCTTATAGTGCTGTGTTGCTTGCTACATGTCTACTTCTCCCTACATCTTATGAATCATAGCTGCTTTCAGAGCTATTCGTTTGCATATTGTTGCACACTCAATAGACTGCTCATCTTACATGTGCTCTTACAAAGTTATTTACATGTGCCTATTCCCATTCTTTTTTCTCATTAGTAGGTAATATGAATTTCAAATCGCCTATGTGTGGTCACTTCTCATGCAACAGCACCCTGTATACTATGCAGACTGACTATGAACACCCACTGTAGTGAGTCACACTTCAGTGAGATTTACAACTACCAGGAATAAGCCCCTTTCTTAAAGCAATTGTGTTGCACTGCCAGATCATTTTTTCCATTTTTCAGTGCCAAATATGCAGTGGTAAGCAGAACATTCAACCACTGCTTCTGTAATTAATGGGATAGACACATTAGCTGTGGGGGATCTTTGACAGAATACTGCACCCAGCAACAAAAGATTCCATTCCCACAACATGAAGAATGTAACATTAATGCTAAAAAATGTGACAGTGGCACAGGAAAATAACTTTCTTGGGTGGCATAAGCCAGGGATCCTTGTTGGCTAGGCTTAGTAGGCCCTTGGGCCGATAGCCTACTACCTACCTATGAACCTATGCACAAAAAAACATAATTATCATTTTCTACACCCATTGATCTTATTTAAATACATTAACTACATAGTTACACTAGCGCTGGAGGAAAAAATGTTCTTGATCCCTGTTAGTAGTATACAGTGGTTTAAATTCTACCTTAAACCCCGTCCCTTAAACCCACACATGCACACAGACACATACTCAGCAAAAGAAACATAAAAGTTCAAAATTTAAATCTTTGGATTAAAAAAACAGTGACAGATGCTGTTCTTGCACTTCAGTGTTTTTGGTAATATCAAGCAATTAGAAATACTGCATCCAAGGAAGTGGCATGCTTCCTTTCTGGATAAAGGAAAAGCAAGGAATTAGCTAATTAGGTACATAAATGGGAAGACGGAGTTCATCATATCACCCCTAAGTGGTGTTTTTCTGCTGTCAAAGTCTGTCTTTCTGAGCTTACTTATTTACACACACACAGACACACACACATGCACACACACAGACACATACACACACACGCACATATGTGTGTGTGTGTGTGTGTGTGTGTGTGTGTGTGTGTGTGTGTGTGTGTGTGTGTGTGCGTGCGTGTGTTACTTTTTAAGGTTTAGCATTACTTGCAATGTACAGCACAATGTTCAGTTTTGGAATTTGGCCATCTAATCTATTTGTAACAAGTGATAGAAAATGAATGACTTTTTACAAATTGTGTCAACTCTACCATGAAGAACTGTAAAGAAGATAATGAGTATTTTATTACAAAAATTGCAGTTTAGTGCAAAACAACTCCAAGTGTGTGTGTGTGTGTGTGTGTGTGTGTGTGTGTGTGTGTGTGTGAGTGTGTGTGTTTGTGTGTGTGTAGGATGAGTTGGTTTAATGGCTGCCTTTTAATAGGAGGATGAGTATGTAGGCTATCATTTATTTTCTTCGCTTTATAGCATATTAGCATTATTTCTAACAGGGCATGTTATAGTTTGGTATAATAAAACCTTCATCTCTGCTAATCCAGAGAATATTAACAAACAAATCATTCAGGTCATGCAAGTTTTGGAAGCTTCGGTTTTAGAAAAGGAAGGTAACAGTGATAAGAAGACTGGGGGTGGATAACACTGAGATGGTAAAAAAAATCACACTCGTGTGGATTAAAGCTTCTTCTAAAACAGTGTAATCATTCATAAAGTAGTTTCCAGATTGAATGTTTCATGAAACAAGAGGTTTATTTTTTTAATAGACAGGATTAAAGTAAGCTTTCACAGGAAACATTTAATCGCTAAACATCCCCAACCATGCTTGAGCAAAAGTACAGCCGTCTGACAAAATACTACATTTTTCATCACAATACACTCAACTGTTTTTTATGCAGTGTGGTGGGGTTGCTTTACAACTCCCCCTCTTTCATGTGGGAAGGGGCAGTCATTACACCCTTGTCTACTAATAATTAACTCCAAGGTCACCAAAGGTCAGATACAAGAATAAGTTGCAGCAATCTCAGAGAAAAAAAATAAACTTCAGTTTCAGTAAATTGGTCTTGTCTCCAGATATGTGCAATTAATTCTGTTTTATAAGACCATTAACTCTCCTTTAACCTTTAAATTTTAGGTGTGAGAGATTGGAGAGATGTACGAACACTGAAGAGAATGTGTGTGAGAGATCAGAGATTGAAAGAGTGAATGAATACATGTATGAAAGCTGAAGAGACTCTGCGTGTGTTACAGAGATCGGAGAAAGAATGTGCAATCTGAAGCAACAGTGAGTATGAAGCAAGTGTTAACATTTTAGCAATCTGACTTGTTTGTTTTGACTTATTCTCAGGTTGGGAAGTGAGGGAATGTATTTGTATCTTCCTTTTTAAAACTGTAAAATTCTAAAATTGTAAGGTATGCTTCTGCAGGGGGAAAACAAAGAAAAACTGACTACTGTATTTCTACGATATTTTTTCTGGTTGCTTGAGTTCCGGTTAACTGAGAGTTCACTGTATCTAAAACTGAAAATACTAGGTATAGTTTTGACTCCATATACAATAAGATGTTAGGGTTGCCACCTTTCCAAATGCCCAAAGTGGGACATTTTTGGTACAAACATCAGATTTTGCAGATTGAAACATACCCCTGGCTAATATGAAGAACAGAACTTCACTTTTTTGCCTAGGTAAAAGCATATTCTTGTAATATTTTAGTTGCTTATTCTGTTTCTTATAACATTTAGGTGGTTCAGATACAGAATAACTGTTTTGTGCAACTATTACATAAAATATAGGAAATAATTTTGTCCTAAAATCTCAGGACATTTGCCATTTTTACAATTTTTTTGCAGGACACAACTGCCCAAAGAGGGACTGTCCCTCGTAAAGTGGGACAGGTGGTAACCATATAAGATGTCAGATAATATAAGTAAATGGAAGAAGGTTGCCATTATGCCAGATTGGCTCTGCAAGGAGCTACAGATGGGCCACTGCATAGATATAATAAAACTATTTAAAAAAAAGCAACTTCAAGCTAACAAAGTCTAGCAACACCGTCTGTCACCTGAAATCTCGCTCTCTTGTGTTTCATGCAAGGTGCGACCAAACAGATTCGGGCAGAAAATAACACAGTCATGACTGACACTCTATAAACCAAGTATCTGTATAAAAGCATGTGGACTAAATGCAGAATGTGTATGAATTTTTGAAATGATCTCCTCAACTTATGCTTTTGTGGGTTCACAAGTAATGTTTTCACAACCCATTATGCAGTTGTACATGTGTATTTGGTCCCCTTATGTGTATCTTTGAGTGTATATGTATATTTTCATGGTTACAATTACAAGTCATACATTCTTGCTAAGACCAAAAACCATCAGCGTTCGTTTCATAAGCCACTGTTCTCTTTCAGTTGTTACGAACTGAAGATCCTCAGTCCATTTTTATTTAGCTTCCTCGATCGTTAAGAAAGATGTGGAGAGGATATTCCTTTGCAGTAGGTGGGAAATACATCTCTGCCATGGAGCTGTTAGTTTATTATCACCCCCTGCTGAGCAGCACTTCCAAGTCCATCACAGATTATTAATTTTCATAAATCTGTAACTTGCAGTCATCCTATCAAAATATGAGAAATAGCAGGTTTAAACGATGGACACTCTCCACAACTACAACTTATTTGATACTCTGCTGCAGGGGACTGCAAACAAGTGCTGACTTTTGTCTTCAGATTAACATCTGGCTCATTGCTTTGCATGAAACAGAAATACAGCAGTTTTATACCACACTTGTTTCTTCTCCATTTGGAGATGTACTAATACCAGCTGCCTCAGTAACAGAATGAGATGACTTCCCTGACCCAGTATTGCGTATCTTTCTATGTATACTAGAATTACCAGCATTTGGGTTGTAAGTAGAACTTGGTAGTTCAGAGGTGTTTCCAGCTCCACTCAAAGCCAACAGCAGCCGACAGAATCTGCAACAAAATTCCAGAGAGAAAAAGTGAGTACTGTGCTTTTTTTTCCCTGTAATCTCTGTACTCCTATCCGTCTTAGAACCAGGTAGGTTACAATCCCAGCATACCACTTTCCCGCTACCTCATTCTGTCATGACCCACAGCATAGCAGTATCCAAGTGTAGCAGTGTATGGAGGATGCCCAGGTTGTATAGATGTATCAGAGGTGTGCCCAGGTTGTATACATGTATTAGTAGTCTGCGGAGCATACCCAGGTTATATGCATGTATCAGAAGTGTGCAGAGTATGGTCAGGTTATATACGTGTATCAGAAGTTTGTGGAGCATGCCCAGGCTATATACATGTATCAGCAGTGTGGGGAGCACACCCAGGTTATATACGTGTATCAGAAGTGTGCGGAGCATACCCAGGTTCTATACAAGTATCAGAAGTGTGCGGAGCATGCCCAGGTTATATACATGTATCAGCAGTGTACGGAGCATGCCCAAGTCATATACATGTATCAGAAGTGTGCGGAGCATGCCCAGGTTATATACATGTATCAGCAGTGTGCAGAGCATACCCAGGTTATATACATGTATGAGAAGTGTGCGGAGCATGCCCAGGTTATATACATGTATCAGCAGTGTGTGGAGCATACCCAGGTTATATACGTGTATCAGCAGTGTGCGGAGCATACCCAGGTTATATACATGTATCAGAAGTTAACGGAGCATGCCCAGGTTATATACATGTATCAGCACTGTGTGGAGCATACCCAGGTTATAGACATGTATCAGAAGTATGCGGAGCATGCTCAGGTTATATACGTGTATCAGAAGTGTGCCAAGCATACCCAGGTTATATACATGTATCAGAAATGTGCCGAGCATGCCCAGGTTGTATACATGTATCAGAAGTGTGCAGAGAATACCCTGGTTGTATACATGCACCAGAAACAAGCTCAGGACCACTCTAAATTCCAGAGCAGGATTTAACAAGACATCAATGGCAATGAGAAAAGAGCTTAAAACATAACTATTGTTAATAAAATAAAAACATTCTACAGAACTTGTACCTCAGTACTAATGTCTTGATTCATTTATCTCTGTATTGCTATTCATTGTTCATACATTGGATAAAACATGAATGCAGGTGAACAGCAGCATAACACCTTTGTTGAGTTGCTCCTTTCTTGCTTTCTCTGACTAAATCACTTCTCCTAATCTACAGGAAACCTCAAATCCTACAATAGAACTGAGAATAGCCTGTTTTGCCTGCTGCTGGTTGCACAAGAGAATAAATGAAAGCACCATTCTTTCCTCAGGCAGAAAACATGCATTCACCTGTTCTTAGAATATATACCCACTTTGCACTTTTTTAACTCTTAAACCAGAAACAAGAGTAGTTTTACATGAGCTGAGTTACACACTGCTCCAGTCTAACAGTTGGATTCTCTGTATGCCTGACTCCACCAGCTCTACATTCACTTCAGTATATGTTTCTATCCTTCCCTACTCAGTCATTCTCACACTTTCTCAAGCCAATTTGTCTCCTTCCACAAAACCATGTACCACTTATTACTCCAGTGTGCCTGATTGGTGCTTTTTAATTAGTTTATTTAATTAGTCAAGGTATTTAAGGAGTGAATTTTTTATGGGGATATCTCATGAAGTCTTTGTTAAGATGAAAATGCAATGTGTACATTGAGCATTAATGGTGTTGTTTTCCTTGGATCTGTGCTTTTTAGTGGATTAATAAACTTTTTTATTTTACCTACATGTATCAGAAGTGTATGGAGCATACCCAGGTTATATACATGTATCAGAAGTGTGCGGAGAATACCCAGGTTATATACATGTATCAACATTATACAGAGCATGCCCAGGTTAAATACGTGTATCAGAAGTGTGCGAAGCATGCCCAAGTTGCCCAAGTTACATACATGTATCAGCAGTGTGCAGAGCATGATCAGGTTATATATGTGTACAGAAGTGTGTGGAGCATACCAAGGTAATATATATGTATCAGAAGTGTGCGGAGCATGCCCAGGTTATATACATGAATCAGCAGTGTGTGGAGCAAGCCTAGGTTATATACATGTATCAGAAGTGTGCGGAGCATACCGAGGTTATATACATATATCAGAAGTGTGCAGAACATACTCAGGTTATATACATGTATCAGAAGTGTGTGGAGCATGCCCATGTTATATACATGTATCAGAAGTGTGCGGAGCATGCCCAGGTTATATACACGTATCAGCAGTGTGCAGATCATACTGAGGTTATATACGTGTATCAGAAGTGTGAGGAGCATACCGAGGTTATATACGTGTTTCAGAAGTGTGCAGAGCATGCCCAAGTTATATACATGTATCAGAAGTGTGCGGAGCATGATCAGGTTATATACGTGTATCAGAAGTGTGCGGAGCATACCCAGGTTATATACGTGTATCAGAAGTGTGCAGAACATACTCAGGTTATATACATGTATCAGGAGTGTGCGGAGCATGCCCAGGTTATATACATGTATCAGCAGTGTGCAGATCATACCGAGGTTATATACGTGTATCAGAAGTGTGAGGAGCATACCGAGGTTATATACGTGTATCAGAAGTGTGCGGAGCATGCCCAAGTTATACACATGTATCAGAAGTGTGCGGAGCATGATCAGGTTATATACGTGTATCAGAAGTGTGTGGAGCATGCCCAAGTTATATACATGTATCAGAAGTGTGCGGAGCATGATCAGGTTACATACATGTATCAGAAGTGTGCGGAGCATGTCCAAGATATATACATGTATCAGAAGTGTACGGAGCATGCCCAGGTTATATACATGTATCAGCAGTGTGCGGAGCATGCCCAGGTTATATACATATAAGAGAATTGTGCGGAGCATGCCCTGGTTATATACATGTATCAGCAGTGTGTGGAGCATACCAAGGTTACATACATGTATCAGAAGTGTGTGGAGCATACTCAGGTTATATACATGTATCAGAAGTGTATGGAGCATACTCAGGTTATATATGTGCATCAGGAGTGTGCGAAGCATGATCAGGTTATATACATGTATCAGAAGTGTGTGGAGCATGCCCAAGTTATATACATGTATCAGAAGTTTACAGAGCATGCCCAGGTTATATACATGTATCAGCAGTGTTAGGAACATACACAGGTTATATACATGTATCAGAAGTGTGCAGAGCATACCCAGGTTATATACATGTATCAGAAGTGTGCAGAGGATACCCAGGTTATATACGTGTATCAGAAGTGTGCGTAGTATGCCCAAGTTATATACATGTATCAGAAGTGTGCAGAGCATGATCAGGTTATATACATGTATCAGAAGTGTGCGGAGCATGCTCAGGTTATATACGTGAATCAGAAGTGTGCGGAGCATGCCCAAGTTATATACATGTATCAGAAGTGTGTGGAGCATGCCCAGGTTATATACATGTATCAGAAGTGTGCGGAGCATACCAAGGTTATATACATGTATCAGCAGTGTGCGGAGCATGCCCAGGTTATATACACGTATCAGCAGTGTGCGGAGCATACCGAGGTTATATACATGTACAGAAGTGTGTGGAGCATGCCCAGGTTATATACATGTATCAGAAGTGTGGGGAGCATGCACAAGTTATGTACATGTATCAGAAGTGTGCGGAGCATGCCCAGGTTATATACATTTATCAGCAGTGTGCGGAGCATGCCCAGGTTATATACATATATGAGAAGTGTGCGGAGCATGGCCAGGTTATATACATGTATCAGCAGTGTGTGGAGCATACCAAGGTTATATACATGCATCAGAAGTGCGCGGAGCATACTCAGGTTATATACATGTATCAGAAGTGTGCGGAGCATGCCCAGGTTATATACATGTATCAGCAGTGTGTGGAGCATGCCCAGGTTATATACGTGTATCAGAAGTTTGCGGAGCGTACCCAGGTTATATACATGTATCAGCAGTGTGCAGAGCATGCCCAGGTTATATACATGTATCAGCAGTGTGCAGAGCATGCCCAGGTTGTACACGTGTATCAGAAGTGTGTGGAGCATGCCTAGGTTATATACATGTATCAGCAGTGTGCGGAGCATGCACAGGTTATATTTGTGTATCAGAAGTGTTCGGAGCATGCCCAAGTTATATACACGTATCAGAAGTCTACAGAGCATGCCCAGGTTATATTCGTGTATCAGAAGTGTGCGGAGCATGCCCAGGTTATATACATGTATCAGAAGTGTGCGGAGCATGCCCAAGTTATATACATGTATCAGAAGTGTGTGGAGCATACCCAGGTTATATACATGTATCAGAAGTGTGCGGAGCATACTCAGGTTATATACATGTATGAGAAGTGTGTGGAGCATGCCCAAGTTATATACATGTATCAGAAGTGATCAGAGCATGCCCAGGTTATATACATGTATCAGCAGTGTGTGGAGCATACCCAGGTTATATACGTGTATCAGAAGTGTGCTGAGCATACCCAGGTTATATACATGTATCAGAAGTTAACGGAGCATGCCCAGATTATATACGTGTATCAGATGTATGCGGAGCATGCCCAGGTTATATACGTGTATCAGAAGTGTGAGGAGCATGCTCAGGTTATATACATGTATCAGAAGTGTGCCAAGCATGCCCAGGTTATATACATGTATCAGCAGTGTGTGGAGCATACCCAGGTTATATACATGTATCAAAAGTGTGCGGAGCATGCTCAGGTTATATACGTGTATCAGAAGTGTGCCAAGAATACCCAGGTTATATACATGTATCAGAAGTGTGCCGAGCATGCCCAGGTTATATACATGTATTAGCAGTGTGCGCATACCCAGGTTATATACATGTATCAGAAGTGTGCAGAGGATACCCTGGTTGTATACATGCACCAGAAACAAGCTGAGGACCACTCTAACTTCCAAAAAATGATTTAACAAGACATCAATGGCAATGAGAAAAGAGCTTAAAACATAACTATTGTTAATAAAATAAAAACATTCTACAGAACTTGTACCTCAGTACTAATGTCTTGATTCATTTATCTCTGTATTGCTATTCATTGTTCATAAGTTGGATAAAACGTGGATGCAGGTGAACAGCAGCATAACACCTTTGTTGAGTTCTTCCTTTCTTGCTTTCTCTGACTAAATCACTTCTCCTAATCTACAGGAAACCTCAAATCCTACAATAGAACTGAGAGAATAGCCTGTTTTGCCTGCTGAGAGTTGCACAGGAGAATAAATGAAAGCACCATTCTTTCCTCAGGCAGAAAGCATGCATTCACCTGTTCTTAGAATATATACCCACTTTGCACTTTTTTAACTCTTAAACCAGAAACAAGAGTAGTCTTACATGAGCTGAGTTACACACTGCTCCAGTCTAACAGTTTGATTCTCTGTATGCCTGACTCCATCAGCTCTTCATTCACTTCAGTATATGTTTCTATCCTTCCCTACTCAGTCATTCTCACACTTTCTCAAGCCAATTTGTCTCCTTCAACATATTACCATGTACCACTTATTACTCCAGTGTGCCTGATTCGTGCTTTTTAATTAGTTTATTTAATTAGTCAAGTTATGTAAGGAGTGAATTTTTTTATGGGGATATCTCATGAAGTCTTTGTTAAGATGAAAATGCAATGTGTACATTGAGCATTAATGGTGTTGTTTTCCTTGTATCTGTGCTTTTTAGTGGATTAATAAACTTTTTTATTTTACCTACGAGTGTTCGGTCGTCCTTCCTGGGTGTCTTTTTCACTGGTTGTTTTAAAGGAACAGCCAAAAGCCAATTGATGAGAGCCAATCAACTTGATACAGATGAGATGAGATGTATTGAACAGATGGACAATATGATAGTTGAATTTAAGGAGCGGGGATATGAGGATGCGTTACTATGAAATCTGAGGTTATTAATGAAAGGAAGGATAGGGCTAAGCCATATTATACAGAGATGTATATGAATATACAAAATCCTGTTTGAGATAGTGGACAGGGACAGTTATCATCTGTAACTGAGTATAACAAGAAGACTAATGGGGTTAAAGTAAATTATAACAAAGTACTGGGGTATATTAGAAATTATTCCAGACATTAAATGATTTATAGGAGATAGACCTATCTTTGCTTATAAGACATGCTCCAATTTAAAGAAGCGTCTTTGTTATAAAGAGGTAGCAACATCCTTGACCTGGTCATTACTAACATGGGTTACTGTTGCTCTATACCAATAGTCAGCTCCTCCTTGGTTAGATCCGACCACAAACTAATCACCTTGGAAATCCTCATCCCCCCCCCCCCCCCCCGCAAAGGTAACCACCATGAAAAACTTCTCCATAGCTAACTTTGGGCTCCTAAAAACAGAGGTGGCTAACTTCACGGCACACATGCAAATGGAGAATAGTTGCATGACCACCGAATCATACACCAATGCACTGTATGAACACGTACACAAATGCATAGATCTCGCCATACCTAATAGAACTAAGATGCTCTCCTCCAAAAAAAAGGAAGCCAATCTGGTGGTCCCCTATCATAAACAAACTCTACAACAGAAGTAGGAAACTGATGCGGAATAAGGTGAAGTCCCAAGACTGGAAAAACTCCCTTATCAGCCTCAACAAAAAGTTGAGATCCCTCATCAAATCCTCTAAAACTAGCTATGAAAACAGAATTGCAGCAGATAGTAAATACAATCACAAGGCCTTCTACAGTTATATAAAGAATCTCCACAGCAATACCCTGATTTGCTCTGAGCTACTGCACAATGGTACCTCCTATATACTGGCCGACAGATTTAGTGCCAACTTTACCCCCCCAAAGGACCAATCACAATACCAGTAGATTGCCAGGCACCCAGTATTACTGCTGCACAGGTTAAAACAGCACTGTCAAGGCCAAGAATACAGCTTCTATGGGAACTGACAATATACCTGGCTGTGTTATACATGAACTACAGAGTGAACTGGCACCTCACCTGTGTGCCCTGTTCAATCACAGCCTCACCTCAGGCTTTGTCCCTACCGAATGGTGCACTGCTACAGTCATCCCTCTCCACAATGGAGTGACTACAGACCCTGGGAACTATTGCCCCATTAGCCTGATGAGGCTGATATGCAAAGCTATGGAACGCATCATCATGGACTTAATAAACAAGGATATAGGGAATATCCAAACTCTGGATCCCACACAGTTTGGTTTTGTGAAAAACAGATCATGCCTGCTCAACTTGGTCGACTTCTTTGAGTCACCAGAGCTATGGACGAAGGCAAGGTGGTTTATACACCCTACCTTGATCTGGCCAAGGCCTTTGATAGCATTCCCCACTCAGGAATCATTGAAAAAATCACTAAGCTAGGCATCAATCCCTGTATCACTAGGTGGGTTGCAAACTGGCTCACAGATAGAACCCACAGTGTGAAAATAGCTGACTCCAAGTCAGACTGCCAACTAGCCATGAGTGGAGTCCCACAGGGTTCGGTCCTGGGTCCTCTCCTGTTTGCTATCTACTTCTCTGAAGTCCAGACCAACAAGAAGGGACTCTGGCTGACAAAGTTCACAGACGATTGCAAGTTGGGAGCTATTATTAACTCCCCAAGTGATGCTGACATCCTACAGAATGGCCTCACTGAGACCAACAACTGGTGTCAAAACCATGGCCTTAACCTCAATGCCAAAAAATGTGTTGTCATCCCCTTTGGGAAAAACCCGGTTCCCATGAATTACCACATTGATGGTAGTCCACTGAACACAGAAGGTGTTATAAGAGATCTGGGAACACATGTTGACAGCAGCCTCTCTTTTGATCACCACATTGCAACTGTCGTCAGAAAGTCCTTCTATGTGGCACATCTCATTACTAAGGGTTTTGCATCCAGGAAGAAAGAGGTCATTGTCTCCCTCTACTCTTCCCTCATTAGGCCAATCATTGAGTACAATGCCCCATTTAGGATGTACCTCACTAGACACCTGCAACAACTGAAGAGATCGCAAAAGTACCTCACAAAGAGGATCCTAGGCCTTAAACACTTATCCTATATGGACAGACTCAAAAAACAACTATTATCTATCTCATATCACCTGCTTAGAGGCGATCTCTGCTTGACTTACAAAGCCATGTCTGTCCCAGCTCTGTTAGAAATGCTACATCTAAAGAAATCCCAATCCCTCTGCACCACATGCTCCAGAGACCTCACCCTTATTACCACAATCAACAGAATGTACTAGAGTGACAGGTTCATAACCCAGAGACTGCCATGCTATGGAATAGACGTCCGATACATGTCAAGTAGAGCAACTCGCTGACCCTCTTCAAGAGAAATCTTGATGAGTGGATGGGAAATAGAAAATTCACCCCGGGGATAACTCCAGTGGCTCTACTCGACTGAGGCACTGAGAACTAAGGTTGGGTGGCACGATGCCAGCGTAATCCTATGGCTAGGCTTGTAAAGGTCTCAGGGCCATCACCCTAGTACACACCTATGAACCTATGATGATTGTTACACCTAAACAGAGTTTAAAATTTAAAGTTAAGTACTTTTCTTTGGTATAACTGTGTGTATTGCAAGGATATAGAAAAAAATTATGAATTTACACATCCAGTAACTAAGAGAAAATACATATTTAGACATTATGCCACATGCAACACTTCAAATATTGTTTACTTGGCAACATGTAAAAAATTTAATGCATTCTATATTGGGAAATGTGCACGGAGGCTGAAGGATCGTATTGTGGAGCATAAATCTGAGATACGTAGAAAAGTTAACACTAATGTGCTTGCCAAACACATGGATGAGAATGGGATAGGCCATGAATTCTGCTTTAGGGTGGTTGATGTTGTGTATAGGAACAAAAGGAGAAGTGACTTAATATATTACAGGTTTGTGAATATGAGTGGATTTTAAGATTGCAAGCAGATGAAAAACCTGGTATAAATCCAGCTGTTAGTCTTAACCCAATATTAAGAAACAGACAAATGTATGAATAAATAATAGATTTTAATTAATTATATATTCTATGTGTTTTTATATACATGCTGTGTATATGTTGCTTTTAGAGCTCTATGGTTTTATTACTGCGTTTGAATAATTAATTGATTTTGTATGTGGACTGGGGCTGTGTCACATGGGTTTTAGTTTGAATGGCATTAATTGAGCTATGCTTGAACTGTTAGCTACTTACATATTGAAAAGGGCTGTTGTCTGAAAGCTTTGTGTTCTTTTACTTTGTTCTATAACTAAATCGCTGAAGTCTGCCAGCATTTCCAGTTCTGGAGTAACTAGCACCTGCCCCATTCCTTGTATGGAACTACTCACAATATTCTAGATGTACAATCTCTTCAAACACCTTATCACAATTTACAGCAAGGAGGACTGTTCCACCCGGGTTATGATTGCCACCTTATCAGATGCCCATAGCAAAACATTTTTTATGGAAACGTAAGGTTTTCAGCACAAACCATATTCACAATCAAACTTAAACGACCGGACTTCACTTTTTTGTTAAAATAAAAGGCGAGTTCCTTTTAAACTGCATTGTTTCTGTTGCTTTTTATACTATTAAGGTAGGTGTGTTAGATACAAAGTAAGTCTTTTATGAAAATATTAGTAGAAACTTAGAAAATATTTCTTGTCTTAGTGTTTCAGGACATTTGTCATTTTCTTTGCTTTTTCACAGGACAAAACTACCAAAACAAGTAATGTCCTGCTAGAAGAGGCACAGGAGGTAGCCTGCATTTGTTCATTCAGGTTAGGAAGCAGCAGATATTTAACTTCTCAAAAACATGTAACAACTTTAATGGTAAGGCAGAAAAGGGACCCTAAAGTCATAACATATATTCAAAGAACAGAGCTTGCAGGAGCACCATGCTGGGGTGAACAAACTCCTTTGTAAAAATCAAGCAGTTGTATATGTAACAAATAAGACCAGTTAGTCCAAATAAAATTGGTTTCAAAATATGAATAATGTATGCATAGACCATTACAGTTAATCCTAACCATGTTAGAGTAAAGTTCTGGAAATCATTCGGCATGTCAGAAGGGTAGCAAAAATAAAACAAAAAAACAGTGAAGCAATATGAAGTAGCAGAGTGACCATTATCTAGGCTTCATATCCTACCTGTTCCCAAAGTGAGAAACATCCCCCTTCTCAAAGCAAGAACATTTCAGCTAGCAGGTAAGCATCCTTAAGACTCTACACTACAGATAGCTGGGTGTCCATTAATTCTGTGCGTGTCAATGGACAGAGATGGATTCCAAAGTGGAGCCTTAACAATTCACTGCTTACATAGAATTCTGTACCTCAGAGAACACACACATTATTTCTTTTTTATGTACTGTGAGTCGGCACCAGTGAGTGGCATGCTTTGATTACAGTATTTACTGCTTTAATTTTTATAGTTGCTGTTATCTGTTTCTGAAAGACAGCTTCTGATGAGCTGTTTAATGCCTTTTGCCCACGTGTGTTGCTGTGGAACCATTGCAAATGAGTACTTGGTTTTGTATGTGTTCTGTAAACTAGAAGTAACTGTTTAAAATAGTTTTGAAGTATATAGAAGCATTTCCATAATGAGGTACATTGTTTGGCACAGTTTGACTGATGATAACATCGTGCTTAATGTAACTGCAGTAGGCTGCCAAACTTAGACCTCTGTTTAGTCATCAAGAAGCAACATGTACTAAACCACATGAGTCACTATTTCACAAAAGGCAACTGCATGGCAGCAATATTAAATAGACTTAGTAATCTGCATTTCTCTGGTGGATTTCCTCTTATGGCTGCACCATCATTTAGAAAGAGCTGCTTTCTAATTTTTGCAGCAGATGTTAAGTTTGACTTCAATGACCATAGTAATAATCATAATAATAATAATAATAATAATAATAATAATAATAATAATAATAATAATAATAATAATACCCCATTGGTTACCCAGGTAGGCCCACTGGCCACACACACCCTTTTCAGAGGCAACCAGGGACCATTGTCTGCTTAAGTAATTTGCTCAAAGTCACTTAAAAGGCAAATGACAGCTAAAGGAATCAAACATTGTACCACAGAAGCTACAACTCACACCCTTAACTCTCTGTGCTAACTGGCAAACATGAATAGATATAATAAGACAAACTGTGTTTAGATGCAGTATGAAGTAGTCCTATATTTATGCAGATGAAAACTGGAAACGTAAAAAAGGAATATGGGCAAAAGTGTTCAGAAATGGAGATTCTGGGAGCAGAAGACTTGACATGAAATGTAATGGGGATAAGGTAAGGAAGAAAACATGAGAATGCATTTCTCTACAGAAAATAGTGGAAAGACTAGTACACTGACATGGAGGTAGGGAAGCTCTCCATGATGCCACTGATAAAACATTGTGGGCTAGGCACTGGAAGTATTGGGCAAAGAGAAGTGAATGCACAATCTGCTCATGGAATTAAAATATGAGATGCACAATGCACGATCATTCCATGGTAAAGGGTGGAAGTGGATAGCATTTACACATTGGAAGTCAGAATGCATGGACACAGCAAACTTGTAATACATTCACTTATGGCCTTTGATTGCAGAAGGCTTACAGCTGCAAACATCGAGGAATCAGAAAATGTGGTGTCAGTCTAAAGACCATGGAGGATTCAGAGACTATGGCATCAGATTACAAATCATGGAGGATTCAGAGACTGTGGTGTTAGAAAACAGAACACGAAAGATTCAGAGACTGTGGTGTCAGATAACAGAACATGGAGGATCCAAAAACTGTGATCTCAGACTACAGAACATGGAGGAATCAAAGACTGTGAGGTCAGACTACAGAACAAGGAGGATTCTGAGACTGTGGCATCAGTCTACAGAACATGGAGGAATGAGATATGTGGGGTCAGACTACAGAACATGGAGGAATCAGGGACTGTGGGGGTCAGACTACAGAACATGGAGCATTCTGAGACTGTGGTGTCAGACAACACAACATGGAGGATCCAAAAACTGTGATCTCAGACTACAGAACATGGAGGAATCAAAGACTGTGAGGTCAGACTACAGAACAAGGAGGATTCAGAGACTGTGGCATCAGTCTACAGAACATGGAGGATTCAGAGATTGTGGGATCAGACTACAGAACATGGAGGTTTCAAAGACTGTGGTGTTAGACTACATAACATGAAGGAATCAGAGACTATGTTGTCGGCCTACAAAACATGTAGGATTCAGAGACTGAAGTGTCAGACTACAGAAGTGGTGTTATGCAAAAGAACATGCAGGATTCAGAGACTGTGGTGTCAGAGAAAATAAATTGGAGGATTCAGAGACTGGTGTCAGACTGCAAAACATGGAGGATTCAGAGCCTGTGGTGTTAGAAACAGAACAATGAGGATTCAGAGTCAGTGGTGCCAGTCTAAAAAACATGGAGGATTCAGAGACTGTGTATTCAGACTACAGAACATGGAGGATCAGAGACTGCGGAGTCAGACTACAGAACGTGAAGGATTCAGAGGATGTGGTGTCAGACTACAGAGCAAGGAGAATACGGAGATGTCAGGTGCTCCCCAAATGGGGAGCAAAATATATGTATATATATATATATATATATATATATATATATATATATATATATATAATTTAAAACACAAAACATATACCTCCAAACAAAAGCAAATACACCAAAAAGGCTTTTAAGCATAGTAAAAGAAAGGAGGGGTATAGTAAGAGAAAAAACAGGGGCTGGAGGGTGGGTAACCAGGACTGCAACAGTGAATACACTTGAACATCTACATTTATGGTAAGTGTACACAGCTGTACTATGTTCTTCATGTTTCACTGTTGCAGTCATTACATTTGGGTAGATTCCCAAAGGTAAGGATGGGAGGAGGAATTTAGATAGCATTAGGACCAACTATAAGGCCCTGCAAGACTGCAGTGGCAAAGCCAGCTCTGGACGTAGAGAAAATTGGCAAATGGTAATGCCTGGTGAAAGTATGTACAGAACTCCAGGTAGCAGCTTCCAGGATCTCCCTGGTAGGTACACCTCTGAGAAAGGCTGTAGAGGTAGATGCAGCCCTGGTTGAGTAAGGTCTGATCCCCTGTGGGATAGGTTTTCCATGGTGCTTATAGCAGAAATGAATGCAATGGCCTATCCATTTGGAAATGGTTTTCTTTGAAATAGCCTTCCCCTCTGTCCCTGCATCAAATGCCACCAGCAGTTGTTCAGATTTCATTTGAGGTTTAGTCCTGTCCATGTAGAATCTAAGTTGTGTGTGCACATCTAAGGAGTGCAGTATCTGTTCCCCTTTGTTCTGTGGATTAGGAAACAAGGTTGGTAAATGAATGGACTGATTAAGGGCCACACTGGATACCACCTTTGGCATGAAAGAGGGATTGGTTCTGAGGGACACCCTGTCAGCATGAAAGATGATGAAAGGCTCCACTGCCATAAGGGCCACTAATTCAGATACCCTTCTTGCTGAAGTGATTGCTAAAAGAAAATCTGTTTTCCAAGAAAGGAATTTTAAATTAGCAGTAGCAGCTGGCTCGAAAGGAGAAAGGTTGAGCTTCTCCAATACAAAGTTAAGGTCCCAGGCGGGAGTTGGAGCTCTCCTGGGTGGTCTTAAATTTTGGCCCCTCTGAGGAACTGCTTGAGCAGTGGATGAGAGAAGAGGGGAGGTTCTGTGTTATAATGAGCTGAAATGGCTGAATTTTTATTGAGGAAAAAGTCAGGCCCTTGTGAAGCATCTCAGTTAAGTATTGTAAAATATGAGGTAAATTGGGCACTGCTGTGCTCATCCCTAGAGATGGTTCCAGGCACAGAATCTTTTCCATTTTTCAGCATAAGATTTTGTAGTACTAGGTCTCCTTGCATCTAAAATGATATCCATCACTGGTTTACTGAGGGATGGTAAAATAGAGATTAGGTAATTAGCCAGGCTGCTAGGTTCAGTGTTTGAAGCTGAGGGTGCAGAATTTGGTTCTCCTGCTGGGACGGCGGGTTAGGGGTCTGAGGCAGGTATCATGGGGCCAACAGTGACACACTGCGCAAGAGGGGTTACCAGTGTTGGCGTGGCCAGTCTGGTGCAATTAAATCATCTTTGGTTTGTCTTGTTTGATCTTTAGTAGTACTTTGGAGAGCAGAGGCAGAGGAGGAAAGGCATAAACTGATAGGTTTTTCCAGCTGAAGGACAGAGCATGCACTTTCCAAGCTTGTCTGTGGGGAGTCCTTGTGCAAAATTTTTTCAGTTGATAGTATTGGGGGGAGGCAAACAGGTCTGTAGCTGGGCTCCCCCATTTGCTTGTTAACATGTTGAAAATCCTTGGTTCCAGTTTCCAGTTGTGTGGGTCCATGAGGTTTCTGCTTAGTCCATCTGCCAGTGTATTTAGTTTTCCTGAGAGGAATTGAGCTTCTAGATGCACTTGGTAGCTCAAGGCTGTGTTCCACAATGCCATGGCTAGTCTGCAGAGGGGGTAAGAATGTGTACCCCCCTGCTTGTTTATGTACCACATAACAGTGGTGTTGTCCGTCTTTACTAATAATTGTCCTGAAAGAATGTGGTCCTTGAAGGCTGTCAGAGCATTCTGTACAGCTAACATTTCTTTTTAATTGATATGCAGGTGCATTTGACTTGGGTTCCATTTGCCCTAAATGCACTTCCTTGCCAGCTGTGCCCCCCATGCATAGTCTGATGCGTCTGTTGTTAGGGTTTGGGCGGCAGGGGGTATTGTAAATGGTAGTCCCTTGTTTTGGTGGCAGGCCTTTGCCCACCAAAGGAACTCTAGGCGTAGGCAAGGTATGATAGGAATCATTGCTTTTTAGATACTATTGTAGTTTCCTCATATGCGTTCTTACATATGGAATTAGAAGAATGCAGGAGGCCATGAACTCCAAGGCTTGCCTTGCAGATAGCAGGGTGTTTGTGGACACTTGTTTGAAGTAGGTTGTCAAATGAATTTGTTTCTCTGGCATGAGGAAAGCCATCTGGGAAGTTGTATTCAAGCTTGCTCCCAGGAATATAATTTGTTGGCAGGGTACCAGGTATGATTTCTTTTCATTTATGGTGTACCCCAGACAAGTTAGCACCCTTTGTACAAAAGCCAGATGATTCAAAAGTATGTCCTGGCTTTCTGCCTGAATTAGACAATCATCCAGGTATGGGTACCGTTGAATATTTCTTTGCCTGCAAATACAATGACTGGAGCTAGGCACTTTGTGAATACCCTGGACGCAGTAGATAAGCCAAAGAGCAGTGCAGAGAACTGATAGTGCATGTAGCCTGTTTTGAAGCGTAGGTATCTTCTGCAAGATTCCCTGATTGGGATGTGCAGGTATGCTTCCTTTAAATCTAGTGTTGCCAACCAGGCATCTTTGCCTAGCATAGAAAGCAACTGGTGAAGAGTCAGCATCTAGAATTTTGGAATCACCAAAAAGGTGTTTAGAGTAGACAGGTCCAGGATAGGATGCCATGAATTGTCTTTTCTGGGTACCAGGAAAAGTCTTGAGTAGAAACCTTGTCCCTTTTCCTCTTCTGGTGACAATTGAATAGCCCCTATGCTTAAGAGAGAGAGTACTTGCTTTTGGGCCTCTGCCCACTGATTTGGGGGTAGGTCCGGCCAACCGCTTGGAGTTGGTAACTTGTGGAAGTGAAATCTGTATCCTTGGGACACTATATTTAAAACCCATTTGTCCGGGGTAATGAGTTCCCAGTTCTTTGCATGAAGTTCAATCTTACCCCCCAAAGGGGCAGTCAGTTGAGAAGTGCTTGGAAGTTTTAAAAAGAAGTCATTGAGATAGTTTACCATAGGGGGGAGTTTTATTACTCCCAGATTTGGAAGTGGAGGCCCCCTACTGCTTAGTCCTGTGCATCCCCTGGGACTGAAGCCTGGGTGCTCTGCTGGATCTGGGTTTGGACTGAGAAGGTCTGGAAGAGCAGGAAAGGACTAATTCTTCAAAGGTCAATGCCTACTAAATCTTGGAGGTTGTACTTGTAAAAATTCTTTAACAGTTTGCACAGATTAAGCTTTTTCCTCCATCTTTTTAAGAACTTCTTCTGCCCTGTTGCCAAACAGGTGGTCCTGATTTAAGGGAGCATCCAGTAATTTCGCTTTAACATGATCTGGCAAGGATTGCTCTTTAAGCCAAGCATTCTTTCTAAGCATAGACCCAGTTACAGCAGCCCTGCAAGATGCCTCTAGTGAATCAAAACCACATTGCAAAGTATGTTTTCCATCTTGTTCAACAGAATGCATTAAATCCTGTAAATTCTTATTTTCAGCACAATCAGGAATCAACATCATTTTCTGTTTAAGCAATCCAATAATATGCTGCTGATACTTTAACATATGAAACTGGCAAGTAAAGGCCCTAAAGGCCAAGGTTGCAGAAGTGTATACCTTCTTACCCCATCTATCCAGCGCTCTGGAGTGTCTATCAGAGGGAGTAGGACTTTCGTCAGTAGTAGCTTTAATGCCCTTGGGTCCCTGTGAAATGGTTTCAGGATCTGCAGTAGGATTTTTGAAAAGGAACTTGTGAGAGTCAGGAACCCTGCAATATCTATCAGGATTTTTGGGAGCAGGAGGTAAAGAGTCAGGGGCCAAGCTAGATTCTGAAAAGGCATCATCAACAATGTCCAGTACAGGAGGTATAGCTAAAGGCCTGTGCTGGGGCAAGAGTAAGAAATCCCTAAGCCTCTTTTAGAATCAGAGAAATCCTGTCTTTCCCAACGAAAATGCTCCCTGAGAGTACGCAAGGTTTCACCAAAAGAGAAATCCTCTGGGGGGGGGGGGGGGGGTAAGCAGAGGGAATAGAGTCCTCAGCATCAGAATCCTCATAGGTAGATAAGGGTAAATCCTGGTCATCAGAGGAAACAGAAATTTCAGAATCCTGTTCAGAAGTATCATAAGCAAAATCAGTCTTAGGTCTCTTAGATGGGGAAGGTTGGCTTCCCCTGATTAAAGTAATAAGGTCTTCAGCCATTTGTATTGTTTGTTTTTTTAGGCATGGAGGCCTGACCATGCGGTCTGGGCGTCAGTTTTCTAGGCATGGTTCGAGTTTTAGGCCTTGAAGAAGAAAATTACATCGGTTTAATATGCAAGTCAGTAGGCCTGAATACACCCTCAGAAGCCGGTGCCTGCACAGCAGCTCCGGACCCATCCAAGGTAAAGACATCTGCAGGTTCCACAGTAGAAGCATCTCGTGGCATACCGGACTTCGAATGGGTCGCAGTAGAGGCCTGCGAATCTGAAGTAGCGGGTATCAGGGGCTGCGAAACTGCCTCACTGAGTACCGGTGAAGTGACGACTGGCTTAGGAGAAGCATAGTCAGCAGCTTTGGACCTAGGCGGCCTGTCTCTGTCTTTATCTTTGCGTTTTTTCAGAATGTCGGTAGCTGGATGGCTTACCAAACACATATCAGGATAATTGAACCGAGCACCAAAATATTTAGAAGCGCAAATATACCGACGACAGATAGTTTGTGGTTTAAATAAGTCACAAAACCGACAGTAAGGTACGTCGTGGTCAGGGCTTAGGCAAGGAATAAAGTACAAATTAAAATCTTTATGAGGTATTTGCTTTCCACAAGAAATGCAATTATTTACTTTTACTGGCGTTGGTTTAGAGCAAGAAAAAGTTTCCCCAATGGGGTACTTAGCTTTTAGTTGAAGACTTCGGTTCTGAAACTCAAAAACGAAAATTTCAGGAGTCGGCCGACCAGCACTTGCGAACTGCTTCTGCTTTGGGCACCGCACGACAAGAAAGACTGATGTAATGACGTTGGCTGCATGTTTTATACCTCTGATGACTTGACATCATGGAAGAAGAGACAGCAACCGATGCAGGACCCAAGACTTTATAATCAGGCCGACTGAGGGCTACTGCAAGCAGATAACCCAAATGTGATGACTGCAACAGTGAAACATGAAGAACATCATGGAGGATTCAGAGATTGTGGGATCAGACTACAGAATATGGGGGATTCAAAGATTGTGGTGTTAGACTACATAACATGAAGGAATCAGAGACTATGGTGTCGGAGAATTCAGAGGCTGCTCTGTCAGACTACAGGAATGGTGTTATACAAAAGAACATGGAGGATTCAGAGACTGGTGCCACACAAACAGAACATGGACGATTCAGAGACTGTGGTGTCAGACAAAAGAAATTGGGGGATTCAGAGACTGGTGTCAGACTACAAAACATGGAGGATTCAGAGCCTGTGGTGTTAGAAACAGAACAAGGAGGATTCAGAGACAGTGGTGCCAGTCTAAAGAATATGGAGGATTCAGAGACTGTGTATTCAGACTACAAAACATGGAGGATCAGAGACTGTGGAGTCAGACTACAGAACGTGAAGGATTCAGAGGATGTGGTGTCAGACTACAGAGCAAGGAGGATACAGAGACTGTGATGTCAGTCTGAAAAACGTGGTAGACTACAGAACATGGAGGATTCAAAGACTGTTGTATTTAGAAAAACAGAAAAAGGAGGATTCAGAAACTGTGTTGTCAGTCTAAAGAACATGGACAATTAGAGACTGTTGTGTCAGACTACAGAAAGTACAGTTTTGTACCTACCATAAATGTAGATGTTCGAGTGTTCACACTGCTGCAGTCATCACACTTGTGTTATCCTGCCGTCAGACGGTCCCACAGTCGGCCCGAGTTCCAAAGTTTTGGTCCAGCGTCGGTTGCTGTTGCTTCTTCCCTGACGTCAGTGCGCCAGGGGTATATAAGATGCATCCGATGCCATTTTCTTCAGTTTTTCTTGCCCCAGATGTCAGGTGCCCCCAATAGGTAGGCAAAACATATTGTTATATAAAAATATACATATAAAAAGAAAACATTACCTTCAGTCACAAGCAAATACACCACAGAGGTTGTATAGGATAGAAAGGTATAGATAAGTCCTGCTAGTTCAGAGGGGATGGAGGGCGGGTAACCTGGACTGCAGCAGTGTGAACACTCGAACATCTACATTTATGGTAGGCACAAAACTGTACAATGTTCATCGTGTTACACTGCTGCAGTCATCACACTTGGGTTGAATCCCAAAGCTAAGGATGGGTGGTGGAACTAAACAGGGTTTGGAGAGGCTAGAAGGCCCTGCAGAACTGCAGTGGCAAAGCCAGCTCTGGTTTTAGAGTATAGAGGTAAGTGATAGTGCTTGGTGAAGGTGTGCACTGAACTCCAAGTTGCAGCCTCCAAAATATCCTTGGTTGGTACCCCTCTGAGGAAGGCTGTTGATGTTGCTGTAGCCCTGGTGGAATGGGGCCTGATGTTACCAGGTACAGATTTCCCATGGTGTGTGTAGCAGAAACGGATACAATGTCCTATCCATTTTGAAATGGTCTGTTTTGAGATAGCTTTTCCTTGAGATCCTGCAGCATAGGATACAAAGAGCTGGTCAGATTTTCTGAAAGCCTTAGTTTTATCCAAGTAGTAACGTAATTGCCTGTGAATGTCCAAAGAGTGTAGGAGCCTTTCCCCTTTGTTCTGGGGGTTTGGATAAAAGGTGGGCAAATTAATGGTTTGGTTTAGGGCCACACTGGATACCACCTTTGGCATAAAGGAAGGGTTAGTTCGTAAAGAGACTCTGTCTTGATGAAAAATGATGAAAGGCTCCACTGCCATTAGTGCCTGTAGTTCTGAGACTCTTCATGCTGAAGTTATTGCTAGCAGCAGGGCAGTTTTCCATGATAGGAACTGTAGATCAGCTGTGAAAGCTGGTTCAAAGGGCGGAAGTGTAAGCTTTTCCAAAACAAAGTTGAGATCCCAAGTTGGTGTTGGTGCTCTCCGGGGCGGTCTTATGTTCTTAGCCCCTCTAAGGAACTGTCTTAGTAATGGATGTGAAAATATAGGAGGATCCGTGTTGTATTGAGCTGAAATAGCTGAGGCGTGGATCTTAATAGATAAGAAGGAATGTCCTTTGTGCAACATCTCAGTTAAATATTGAAGAATTTGAGGAATATTTGGGACAAGGGGATTTTGGCCTTTAGCCTGGTTCCAGGCACAGAATCTTTTACATTTGTCTGAGTAGACTTTCCTGGTGTTGGGCCTCCTGGCCACCAGAATGATGTCCATCACAGCTTTAGAGAGAAGTGTTGACTGGTTGTTTAGGCAATTTGCCATGCAGCCAGATTTAAAGTCTTGAGCTGGCTGTGTAGAATCTGATTATTTTGCTGAGTGAGCAGGTGAGGAATTGTAGGTAAAATCCATGGTGGGCCTTGAGCCATGTTCCTTAGTATTGGATACCAGTGTTGGCGTGGCCAGTCTGGAGCAATGAGTATCATTTGTGGCCTCTCTAATCTGGCTTTCAGCAGTACCCTTGCCAGAAGAGGCAGTGGAGGAAAGGCATACACTGTCAATGTTTTACAACTGAATGAGAGGGAGTCCACTTTCCAAGCTAGTGTGTGGTATGTCCTTGTGCAGAATTTCCGTAGTTGGTAGTTTTGGGGGGAAGCAAGCAGATCTATGTCTGGACTCCCCCATTTTTGAGTTATCATTGCGAATACTTGTGGATCTAGTTTCCATTTGTGAGGATCTGTGATGTTTCTGCTTACATCGTCTGCCAGTGTGTTTTTCTTTCCTGGTAGGAATTGTGCTTGTAGTTGAACTTGGTAGGTCAGTGCTGTGTTCCACAAGGTCATTGCTTGTCTGCATAGGGGGTAGGAGTGTGTGCCCCCTTGCTTGTTTATGTACCACATCACTGTGGTGTTGTCCGTCTTTATTAGGAGTTGTCCTGGATGTAGGAGGTCCTTGAAAGCTGTTAGGCCATTTTGTACAGCTAGCATCTCTTTTTGATTGATATGTAGATGCCTTTGGTTTGCAGACCATTTGCCCTGAATACACTGTCCTGCCATGTGTGCTCCCCAGGTATAATCCGATGCATCTGTTGTTATAGTTTGGCTGGCTGTGGGTAAGGTAAAAGGCTGACCCTTGTTGAGGTGACATGCCTGAGCCCACCAGAGAAACTCCTGTTGAAGGTAGGGAATGAGTGGAATTATTGTTTCCAAGCTGTGGCTGTGTTGAGACCATACGCTTTTCAGAAACCATTGTAATTTCCTCATATGCAGTTTTGCAAATGGTATTAGTAGTATGCAAGATGCCATGAATCCCAAGGCCTGCAGAATTTTTCTTGCAGGGAGTTGGGTCTTTGTTGCCATCATTTTGAAGTATAGAGTCAGTTGTCCTTGCTTGTCTGGCATGAGATAAGCCATCTGGGCCGTTGTATTTAAGCTGGCACCCAGGAATATTATGTCTTGTGAGGGCACTAGTTTTGACTTCTTTTCGTTTACTGTGTACCCTAGGCAACTTAGTAGGTTTTTGACAAACGCCAGATGCTTTAGTAGAATGTCCTTGCTTTCTGCTTGAATAAGGCAGTCGTCCAGGTATGGATATATTTGAATCCCTCTTTGTCTGCAGTGTGCAATTACTGGTGCCAGGCATTTTGTGAAGACCCTGGGCACAGTAGATAAGCCAAAGGGCAGTGCAGAGAATTGGTAATGGGTTGAACCTGCAATAGATCAGAGGTATCTTCAATTTTGTCTGATAGGAACATGCAGGTATGCCTCCTTGAGGTCCAACGTTACCAGCCAAGCCTTCTTGCCCAGCATAGGAAGAAGTTGCTGTAGTGTTAGCATCTTGAATTTGGGTACTTCCAGGTATGTGTTTAGAATTGAGAGGTCCAGAATGGGTCTCCAGGCTTTGTCCTTTTGGGGAACTAGAAACAGTTGAGTAAAATCCTTGTCCTTGCTCCTGTGTAGGAACCTGTTGAATGACTCTCATATCCATGAGAGCTGAAATTTGCTTTTGAGCCTCTGCCCATCGATTTGGTGGCAGGTTTGGCATTCCTTTTATCCTTGGCAAAGTGTGAAAGTGGAATCTGTATCCTTGAGATACAATATTTAGGACCCATTTGTCTTTTGTGATGATGTGCTAATTGTCCGCAAAAAGTGCTAGTTTTCCCCCCAAGGGAGCTGCCAAGAGGGTTTTACTTGGCAGTCTGAAGGGTTTGTCTTCTGGTAGTTTGAGACCTGTCTTCTCCACCTTTATGGGTTGTGGCACTCCATTGTCGAGGCTGGTAAGAGCCTTATGGCTGGCCTCTGCCTCTTGGGCATCTGTATCTGCCCCTCTGTGGTCTGGCAAAAGCTGGAAAGGACCAGTTTTTGGTTGGCCAATTTCTGCTGAAACAAGGGGATTGAACTTCTAAAAAATCCTTGACCGTCTGCATAGATTTTTCCTTATCCTCCATTTTCTTTAAAACTTCTTCTGCTTTTACACCAAATAAAACATCCTGCTGTAAAGGTGCATCCAATAACTTTGCTTTAACATGATCAGGTAGAGTTTGTTTCTTTAACCAAGCATGCCTACGCATGACAGATCCTGTCACTGCTGCTGTACAAGAAGCTTCCAATGAATCAAATCCACATTGCAAAGTATGTTGTCCCACTTGTTCAGCTGAATGCAACAAATCTTGCATTTCCTTGTAGTCTGGCTAGTCTGTATGTGCGAGCATTTTTTGCTTTAATTGAGACATCAGATATTGTTGATATTTCAGCATGTGGAACTGACAATTTAAGGCCCTCATAGCTAGAGTAGCTGAGGTATATACTTTCTTTCCCCATCTGTCTAGTGTTCTAGAATCCCTTTCAGAGGGCACAAGAATTTTAGCAATAGAGGCCTTAACCCCTTTGGGACCCTGGGAAATGGTTTCTGGGTCAGCAACAGGGCTTTTATACAGGAATTTGTGTGAGTCAGGGACTCTGTAGTATCTGTCTGGTTTGGCTGGTGCAGGAGGTAGTGAATCTGGGTTAAGGCTAGATTCTGAATAAACATCATCCACAATGTCTAATACAGGTGGAATAGCTAGTGGTCTGTGCTGGGGTAGTAAAAGGAACTCTCGGAGCCTTTTCCTTAGAATCAGAGTAATCCTGGCCTTCCTAGTGGAAATGTTCCCTCATAGTATGTAAGGTTTCGCCAAAAGAATAGTCTTCTGGGGGGATGCAGAAGGGATAGACTCTTCAGCATCAGAATCTTCATAAGGGGGGAAAGGAATATTCTTGTTCCTCAGAAGAGTCTGGGGAAATTGAAACCTGGTCAGAGGAAGCGTAGTCCTCCTCCTGCCTTGGCCTTTTATCAGGAGGGGGATGGGAACCCCTGATTAGGGTAATTAAGTCTTCAGCTATCTTAATCATCTGTTTCTTAGGCTTGGGGCCTTGTACAGGAGACTGCTGTACAGTCTTCTTTGTTTTTAAAGGAGTTTTCAGTTTTTCATAGGATTTAATAGTGAGTGTAGTCAGTCTGAAGACACCTTCTGCAACTGAAGGCGTTTCAACTGCACCGGAATCTCCTTCAGGTATGGAGTCAGAAGGGCCTAAAGGTAAAGGTTGTGGAGGCCTAGTAATCTCCGTCTGTGAACCGGATGTCGCCTGGGGTTCTAAATCAGCGGTCGTCAGGGGCTGCGTAGGCGTCTCACTGAAACCCGGAGAACTGGCGACTGGCCTAGCAGAGGCCTCGGAGTCCGGTTTGGATTTCGGCTGCCTGTCCTTATGTTTGCATTTTTTATGCATTCCAGTCGTCGGTTGCTCTGACGGCATGGTATAATTAAATTTCCTACCAAAATAATGTCGGGCGAAATCAAATCGACTTTTAATAGTTCGTTTATTAAACCTAGCACAAAACCGACAACCTGTGACATTGTGGTCTGGGCCTAGGCAAGAAATACAATAAGAATGAAAGTCCTTATGAGGTATTTGCTTCCCACAAGAAATGCAATTGTTAACTTTTTCTGACATCGGACTGAGGCAAGAAAAGGTTCCTCAACAGGGTACTTAGCTTTATGAAGACTTCGGTCTGAAATTCGATTTGAAAATCTCAGGAGTCGGCCGACCGGCACTTGCGAACTGCTTCTGCTTTGGGCACCTCGCAGCAAGAAAGACTGAAGAAAATGGCGTCGGATGCATCTTATATACCCCTGGCGCACTGACGTCAGGGAAGAAGCGACAGCAACCGACGCCGGACCAAGACTTTGGAACTCGGGCCGACTGCGGGACCGCCTGACGGCAGGATAACCCAAGTGTGATGACTGCAGCAGTGTAACACAATGAACATCATGGAGGACACAGAGACTGTGGTGTTAGACTACAGAACAAGGAGGATTCAGAGACTGCGGTGTCAGACTATAGAGCACGCAGGACTCACAGACTGTGGTGTTAGACAACAGAACAAGGAGGATTCAGAGACAGGGGTGCCAGTCTAAAGAATATGGAGGATTCAGAGTCTGTGGAGTCAGACTACAGAACATGGAGGATTCAGAGACTGTGGTGTCAGAATACAGAACATGGAGGATTCAGAGATTGTGGAGTCAGACTACAGAAAGTACAGTTGTGTACACTTAGCATAAATGTAGATGTTCGAGTGTATTCACTGTTGCATTCATTACATTTGGGTTATCTGCTTGCAGGTAGCCCTCAGTCAGCCTGATTAACAAAGTCTTGGGTCCTGCATCGGTTGCTGTCCCTTTTTCCATGACGTCAGGTTGTCAGGGGTATAAAACATGCAGCCGATGCCATTACATCAGTTTTTCTTGCCCCAGATGTCAGGTGCCCCCCTAATGGGA
The DNA here is from genome assembly GCF_019279795.1 of Protopterus annectens. Taxonomy (NCBI): domain Eukaryota; kingdom Metazoa; phylum Chordata; order Ceratodontiformes; family Protopteridae; genus Protopterus; species Protopterus annectens. The sequence continues at coordinate 1,284,736,585 of NC_056743.1, forward strand.
AGCAATTAAATATAAAAGTACAATGATATACCTCCAACAAAAAAGCAAATACACCAAAAAGGCTTTTAAGCATAGTAAAGGAAAGTAGAGGTATAGCCAAAAGAAGTTATTGGGCTGGAGGGAGGGTAACCAGAACTGCAACAGTGAATACACTCGAACATCTACATTTATGGTAAGTGTACACAACTGTACTATGTTCTTCGTGTTTCACTGTTGCAGTCATTACATTTGGGTAGAGTCCCAAAGCTATGGTTGGGAGGAGGAATTTAGATAGCATTAGGGCCAGCTATAAGGCCCTGCAATACTGTAGTGGCAAAGCCAGCTCTGGATTTAGAGAAAATTGGCAAATGATAATGCTTGATGAAAGTATGTACAGAACTCCAGGTAGCAGCTTCTAGGATGTCCCTGCTAGGGACGCCTCTGAGAAAGGCTGTAGAGGTAGATGCAGCCCTGGTGGAGTGAGGTCTGATCCCTGGGGGATAGGTTTTCCATGGTCCTTATAGCAGAATTGAATGCAATGGCTTATCCATTTAGAAATGGTTTGCTTTGAAATAGCCTTCCCCTCTGCCCCTGCAGCAAATGCCACCAGCAGTTGTTCAGATTTCCTTTGAGGTTTAGTCCTGTCCAAGTAGAATCTAACTTGTCTGTGCACATCTAAGGAATGCAGTACCCGTTCCCCTTTATTCTGTGGACTGGGAAAGAAGGTTGGGAAATTAATGGACTGATTAAGAGCCACACTGGATACCACCTTGGGCATGAAGGATGAACTGGTTCTGAGGGACACCCTGTCTGCATGAAAGATGATGAAAGGCTTCACTGCCATAAGGGCCTGTAATTCAGATACCCTTCTAGCTGAAGTGATTGCTAAAAGGAAAGCTGTTTTCCAAGAAAGAAATTTTAAGTCTGCAGTAGCAGCTGGCTCAAAAGGAGGTAGAGTTAGTTTCTCCAAGACAAAGTTAAGGTCCCAGGCTGGGGTTGGAGCTCTCCTGGGTGGTCTCAAATTTTTGGCCCCTCTGAGGAACTGCTTGAGCAGTGGATGAGAGAAAATGGGAGGATCTGTGTTATAATGAGCTGAAATGGCTGAGGCGTGGATTTTAATGGAGGAGAAAGACAGGACCTTGTGAAGCATCTCAGTTAAGTATTGTAAAATCTGAGGTAAATTGGGTGCTGCTGTGCTCATCCCTAGAGATTGGTTACAGGCACAGAATCTTTTCCATTTTTCAGCATAAGATTTTCTAGTATTAGGCCTCCTTGCCTCTAAAATGATATCCATCACATGTTTACTGAGGGATGGTAAAGGAGAGATTATGTAATTAGCCAGGCTGCAAGGCTCAGTGTTAGAAGCTGAGGGTGCATAATCTGGTTCTTCTGCTGAGACAAGAGGGAAGGAGTCTGAGGCAGGTGCCATGGGGATAACCATGACACAGTGCAGGAAAGGGTACCACTGTTGGCACGGCCAGCCTGGAGCAATCAAAATCATCCTTGGTTTGTCCTTTTTGATTTTTAGTAGTACTTTGGAGAGCAGAGGCAGAGGGGGGAAGGCATAGACTGATATGTTTTTCCAACTGAAGGACAAAGCATCCACTTTCCAGGCTTGTTTGTGGTTAGTCCTTGTGCAAAATTTGTCCAATTGGTAGTTCTGGGGAGAGGCAAACAGGTCTATAGCTGGGCTCCCCCATTTGCTTGTCAACATGTTGAAAATCCATGGTTCCAGTTTTCACTCATGTGGGTTCATGAGGTTTCTGCTTAGTCCATCTGCCAGTGTATTTAAATTTCCTGGCAGGAATTGAGCTTGTAGGTGCACTTGGTAGCTCAAGGCTGTGTTCCACAATGCCATGTCTAGTCTGCAGAGGGGGTAAGAATGTGTACCCCCCCCCCCGCTTGTTTATGTATCACATAACAGTGGTGTTGTCTGTCTTTACCATTAGTTGTCCTGGAAAAATGTGTTCCTTAAAGGCTGTCAGAGCATTCTGTACAGCTAACACTTTTTTTATATTGATATGCAGGTGCATTTGACTTGAATGCACTTCCTTGTAGATGTTCGAGTGCTAATACAGCTGCAGTAATCACAGATGGGTTCTCTGCCGTCAGGCGGTCCCTCGGTCGGCCGAATTCCAAAGTCTTGGTCCGGCGTCGGTTGTTGTCGCTTTCTCTTCTGACGTCAGTGAGGCCAGAGTATATAAGACACAGCTGACGCCATGTTCTTCAGTCTTTCTTGCCCCAGATGTCAGGTGTCCCCAGAAGGAAGGCAATACATAAACTATGCTTATATGTATATATATATATATATATATATACAAGCAATGCAATATAATCCAAAGTAAGTGGTAGCAAGCAAATAAAACATAGCAGGATAACCCAGTCAGGTAGTATGAAGAGGTAGTTAGGCCCCATGTCTTTACCAAGTGGGGAAGGAGGGAGGGAAACCTGTACTGCAGCTGTATTAGCACTCGAACATCTACATTTATGGTAGGTACAAAACTGTACTATGTTCATCATGCATACAGCTGCAGTAATCACAGATGAGTAGAGTCCCAAAGCTATGTACAGGGTGGTAGGTACTAGGAGGAACTGGGTTGAGCCAGAATGCCCTGCAAAACAGCAGTGGCAAAGCCTGCTCTTGTTCTGGAATATAAAGGCAGGTGGTAGTGTTTTGTGAAGGTATGTACAGAACTCCAAGTGGCCGCCTCCAAAATATCTTTGGTAGGGACTCCTCTGAGGAAGGCTGTAGAGGTAGCTGTGGCCCTGGTGGAGTGAGATCTGATACCTGTAGAAACAGATTTCCCATGATAGAAGTAACAAAACCGTATGCAGTGGCCTATCCACTTTGAAATAGTCTGTTTTGTAACTGGCTTTCCTTGAGCCCCTACAGCATAGGACACAAAGAGTTGTTCTGATTTCCTGAAGGCCTTTGTTCTGTCCAAGTAATAACGTAGCTGCCTATGGATGTCTAAGGAGTGTAGCAGTCTTTCCCCCTTGTTTTGAGGATTGGGGTAAAAGGTAGGTAGGTGTATGGCTTGATTTAAAGCTACCCTGGATACCACTTTAGGCATAAATGATGGGTTGGTACGAAGGGAAACCCTGTCCTGATGGAAAATGAGAAAGGGCTGCACTGCCATGAGGGCCTGTAGTTCAGAAACCCTATGAGCTGAAGTGATGGCCAGAAGGAAGGCTGTTTTCCAGGACAAATATTGCAAATCTGTTGAGGCAGCTGGTTCAAAAGGAGGCAATGTTAATTTTTCTAGTATGTAGTTAAGATCCCAGGCTGGTATCGGTTGCTTTCTTGGTGGTCTGATATTCTTAGTCCCTCTGAGGAACTGTCGTAAGAGTGGGTGAGAAAATAAAGGAGGATCCGTGTTGTATTCTGCAGAAATGGCTGAGGCATGGATTTTTATGGAAGAAAATGAAAGTCCACTGTTCAGCAGCTCTGCTAGGTACTGTAATACCTGAGGCAAGTTCAGTTTTCTAGGGTCCTGGCCTCTTTTCTCATTCCAAGAGTGAAACCGCTTCCATTTTGCGGAGTAAGCTTTTCTAGTAGATGGCCTTCTGGCTTCCAAAATGACATCCTGCACCTCCTGGGAGAGTAGGGTCTATTGTGGTGTTAAGGAATTTTTCATGCAGCGAGATTGAGTGTTTTCAGCTGACTGTGAAGAGTTTTGTAGCTGTGCTGAGTCAGCAAGAAGAGGCATTAGAGGCAGGGGCCATGTAGGAGTATGTGTTAGGCTCCTCAGGAGTGGGTACCAGTGTTGCCTTGGCCAATCTGGAGCAATCAGTATCAGCTTCGGTTTTTCTGTTCTTGCTTCCAAAAGCACCTTGGGCAGAAGAGGCAGAGGTGGGAATGCGTAAACTGTCCATGCTGTCCAACTGAATGAACGGGCGTCCACTCTCCATGCCTTTGGGTGAAAGGCCTTTGAACAAAACTTTTCCAATTGATGATTCCTGTGGGAGGCAAAAAGATCTATGTCTGGCCTCCCCCATGCTTGGATTATTTCTGCAAACACCTGAGGATGTAACTTCCATTCATGTGGATCTGTCATTTTTCTGCTTAGATTGTCTGCCAGTGTGTTTTCCAATCCTGGCAAGTACTGTGCTTGAAGTTCGATTTGTCTTTCCAGAGCCAAGTTCCAAAGGGTCATGGCTAGTCTGCACAAGGAGTATGAATGTGTTCCTTCTTGTTTGTTTATGTACCACATTACCGTGGTGTTGTCTGTTCTTATCAGTAATTGTCCTGGATGCAGGAAGTCCTTGATAGCTGTAATTGCATTTATTACTGCTAGCATTTCTTTTTGATTGATGTGAAGGTGCTTCTCTTTTTGGGACCATTTGCCCTGAATGCACCTGTCCGTCATGTGAGCCCCCCAGGCGTAGTCTGAGGCATCTATGGTAATGACTTGCTTTGCTTGAGGCTTGCAGAAAGGGAGGCCTGTGTTTGCTTGACATGCTTGGGCTCCAGATTGGCCAAGGCAACACTGGTACCCACTCCTGAGGAGCCTAACACATACTCCTCCATGGCCCCTGCCTCTAATGCCTCTTCTGCTGACTCAGCACAGCTACAAAACTCTTCACAGTCAGCTGAAAACACTCAATCTTGCTGCATGGAAAATTCCTTTTGCAAACATGGAATTATTGGTATTATTGTTTCCAAACTGTGACTGTGTTGAGACCATAGGTTTTTTAGGTACCACTGAAGTTTCCTCATATGCAATTTTGCAAATGGGGTTAAAAGAATGCAAGATGCCATGAATCCCAGAGCCTGCAGGATTTTCCTTGCAGTAAGCCTGGTACTTTTTGCTAGTAGTTTGAAGTACTGAGATAGTTGCCCCTGTTTTTCTGGCGTTAGGTAGGCCATCTGGGTGTTTGTGTCCAAGTTGGCACCCAGGAAAGTTATTTTCTGAGATGGTGTTAGCCTTGATTTCTCTTTGTTGATTGTATATCCTAGAGAAAGCAGTAACCGTGTCACATATGCCAGATGTTCCAGAAGTATGGTCTTGCTGTCCGCTTGGATCAGGCAGTCGTCCAGATAAGGGTAAATTTGTATCCCTTGAAGTCTTCAGTAGGCAATTACTGATGCCAGGCACTTTGTGAATACTCTGGGCGCAGTAGATAAGCCAAAGGGCAATGCAGAGAATTGATAGTGGATTGAACCTGCAAGAAATCTGAGGTATCTTCTGCAGCTTTGTCTGATTGGGACATGCAGGTATGCCTCCTTGAGGTCCAATGTTACCAGCCAAAACTCCTTGCCCAGCATGGGAAGAAGCTGCTGTAATGTGAGCATCTTCAATTTTGGTACGAGTAGAAATGTGTTTAGGATGGATAAGTCCAAAATGGGTCTCCAGTCGGTTCCTTTCCTTGGTACCAGAAAAAGTCTTGAATAAAACCCTTGACCTTGTTGGTGAGTAGGTACCTCTTGAATAGCTCTCATGTTTATGAGCTTTGAAATTTGCAGTTGTGCCTCTGCCCTTTGATTTTGTGGCAGGTTTGGCATGCCTCTCATTTCTGGAAGAGTGTGAAATTGAAATTTGTAGCCTCTGTTTATAATGTCCAGGATCCATTTGTCTGTTGTGACAATATGCCAATTGCTTGCAAATAATGTTAGTTTCCCTCCCAAAGGTGCTGCCAGCTGAGACATGCTTGGCATGGAGATGAGGGAGTCATTGGTTTTGCTTCCTGTATTGTTGTGCACTGTCTTCGCCACCTCTTGGCGCTGGAGTTTGCCATTGTCGGCCTCTATATGATCCTTGTGATTGCCCTCTGCCCCTTGTGCGTCTGTATCTACCTCTTTGGGGCTTGTCAGTGGTTGGAAAGGACCAGTTTTTTGAAGGCCAATTTCTGCTAAAACGTGGTGGTTGAACCTGTAAAAAGGCTTTGACAGTTTGCATAGATTTGGCTTTTTCTTCCATTTTCCGTAGTATCTCCTCAGCATTAGTACCAAACAGCACATCCTTTTGTAAAGGAACATCTAGAAGTTTAGCTTTCACATGATCAGGTAAATTTTGTTCCCTAAGCCAGGCATGTCTGCGAATGACTGATCCTGTAGCCGCTGCTCTACTTGAGGCCTCTAGGGCATCATAACCACATTGTAAGGTGTGTTTACCCACTTGCTCTGCACTATGCATCATATCCTGTAACTCCTTTAAATCTGGTTGTTCAGGTTGAGACATTTTGTTCCTTAATTGTGATAACAGGAACTGTTGATATTTAAGCATATGAAACTGACAATTTAAAGCCCTCATGGCTAGGGTGGCCGAGGTATATACCTTTTTACCCCACCTTTCTAAAGATCTTGATTCCCTTTCTGCAGGAAGTGGATTCTTAGCAGTGGAGGCCTTCAATCCCTTGGGGCCTTGTGAAATGGTTTCAGGGTCAGCATTATGGTTTTTGAAGAGAAATTGATGAGAGCTGGGTACTCTGTAATACCTATCAGGTTTGACTGGTGCAGGAGGCAGAGAATCTGGGTTAAGACAAGCCTCCGAATAGACATCATCCAGTATGTCCAAAACAGGGGGTATAGCCAGAGGTCTGTGTTGAGGTAACAAAAGAAATTCCCTAAGTCTTTTCTTGGAATCTGAAAAGTCATGGCCTTCCCAATGGAAGTGTTCCCTCAAGGTGTGTAAGGTTTCCCCAAAGGAAAAATCCTCAGGGGGGGATACAGACGGAATGGACTGTTCTGCGTCTGAATCCTCAAAAGGAGAGTAAGAGTGTTCCTCTGTATCAGAATGTTCTGATAAAATGGATCCTTGATCAGAAGAGGGAGAATCTTCCTCCACTCTGGGTCTCTTGTCTGGAGGGGGTTGAGAACCTCTGATAAGAGTAATTAAATCCTCAGCCATTTTAAGCATCTGTTTTTGAGGCATGGGACCTGGAGATGGGCCCTGTGCAACAGGCCTCGTGGGATGCCTGGCTGCTTTGGATTTAGTAAAGGCCTTAATTGAAAAAGAAGATGAGGGCCTAAATACACCATGGGTGGAGGTGGACCTGTCCACATTAGTAGGCTCAACATTAGCTGAGGCTTCGGTTGTAGTCTGGGAAAGGGCCGAGGACCCCAGCGATCTCGGGTACAGAGGACACCGCCAAAGGAGTGTCGTTGGTAGTCAGGGACTGCAAAGGCGTCTCGCTGAGAACCGGACCATGTGTAGCCTGTTTTGGCATGGTGTCGGCGGGGACCGCGGGCCTCGCGTGTCGGTCCTTTTCCTTGCGTTTTTTGGATAAAACGGTAGTCGGAGAGTCCAATGACATTTTATAATCAAAAGCTTTACCAAAGTAGTGCTGGGCGAACTCCGCCCGATGCTTAATAGTGCGTTTATTGAAGGTAGCGCAAAAGCGACAGCCCGAGACGTCGTGGTCTGGGTCCAAACAAGGTATGCAGAGGGAATGGAAATCCTTATGCGGTATTTGCTTCCCACAAGAAATACAATTATTAACTTTTTCTGACATCGGTCTGAGGCAAGAAAAGTTTCCCCAACGGGGTACTTAGCTTTAATGAAGACTTTGGTTTCCAAAATATTCGTAATTCAGGAGCTGGCCGACCGGCACTTGCGAACTGCTTCTGCTTCGGGCACCGCGCGGCAAAAAAGACTGAAGGACATGGCATCGGCTGTGTCTTATATACTCTGGCCTCACTGACATCAGAAGAGAAAGCGACAACAACCGACGCCGGACCAAGACTTTGGAATTCGGCCGACCGAGGGACCGCCTGACGGCAGAGAACCCATCTGTGATTACTGCAGCTGTATGCACGATGAACATCGTGGGGGATTCAGAGACTATGGTGTTAAGACTACAGAACACAGAGGAATCAAAGTCTGTGGTGTTAGACTACAGAACATACAGAAATCAGGGACTCTGGAGTCAGAATACAGAAACTGGAGGACTCAGAGACTGTAGTGTCTGTCTTCAGAAAGTACAGTTTTGTACCTACCATAAATGTAGATGTTCGAGTGTAGACACTACTGCAGTCATTACACTTGGGTTATCCTGCAGTCAGGTAGTTCCCCAGCTGGCCTGAGTTCCAAAGTCTTGGTCCGGCGTCAGTTGCTGTCGCCTCCTCTCTGACATCAGTGCGACAGGGGTATATAAGATGCAGCCGACGCCATTTTCTTCAGTTTTTCTTGCCCCAGATGTCAGGTGCCCCCAACTAGATAGGCAATTCAAATTGCTAATAAAACATACATAAGAAATGCAAACAACATACTTTCAGCTACCAGCAAATACTCCCCATAGGTAGTGAAAGGTAGAGGAACTAGGTACATACTAGCCAGTAAGAGGGGAAGGAGGGAGGGTAACCTGGACTGCAGCAGTGTCTACACTCAAACATCTACATTTATGGTAGGTACAAAACTGTACTATGTTCATCATGTGACACTGCTGCAGTCATTACATTTGGGTAGAATCCCAAAGCTGAGGTAGGGTGGTTGGTTCTATAAGGCATTAGGGGTGTTTATAAGGCCCTGCAGCACTGCAGAGGTGAAGCCAGCTCTGGATTTAGAGTATAGAGGCAGATGGTAATGCTTGGTGAAGATATGCACAGAACTCCATGCTGTTGCTTCCAAAATATCCTTGGTAGGTACTCCTCTGAGGTAGGCAGTTGAAGTGGCTGTTGCCCTGGTGTAGTGAGATTTAATGCTGTTAGGCACAGGTTTTCCATGGTGCGTATAGCAGAAGCGTATGCAATGTCCTATCCATTTGGAAATAGTCTGTTTTGAAATAGCTTTTCCCTGTGCTGCTGTAGCATATGCTACCAATAATTGCTCAGATTTTCTGAAAGCTTTGGTTTTGTCCAAGTAGAAGCGTAACTGCCTGTGAATGTCCAATGAATGCAGTAGTCTTTCCCCTTTATTCTGTGGTTTTGGATAAAAAGTAGGCAAGTGAATGGTTTGGTTTAGAGACACACTTGAAACCACCTTAGGCATAAACATAGGGTTAGTTCTTAAGGACACCCTGTCCTGGAGGAAAATGAGGAAAGGTTCCACTTCCATTAGTGCCTGTAATTCTGAAACTCTTCTTTCAGAAGTTATTGCCAGGAGTAGAGCAGTTTTCCAAGAAATGTATTTTAATTTTGCCATGCTAGCTGGTTCAAAAGGAGGTAAAGTTAATTTTTCCAAAACAAAGTTGAGGTCCCAAGTTGGAGTAGGTGCTCTACAGGGCGGTCTTATGTTTTTAGCCCCTCTGAGGTACTGTTTTAGCAAAGGATTAGAGAAAATTGGTGGATCCGTGTTGTAATGTGCAGAGATGGCAGAGGCGTGGATCTTGATGGATGAAAAGGAGAGGCCTTTGTCCAGCATCTCAGTCAAATATTGTAGTATCTGAGGAATGTTTGGCACAAGAGGATCAAGGCTGTGAGCCTGGTTCCAGGCACAGAATCTCTTCCATTTATCCGAGTAGGCTTTCCTGGTACTAGGCCTTCTGGCCTCCAGAATGACATCCATAACTGCTTTGGAGAGGGGCATTGCTTGCGTGGCTAGGGAATCTTCCATGCAGCTAGGTTTAGTGTCTTTAGCTGGCTGTGGAGTAACTGATTGTTGTGCTGAGACAGCAGATGTGGTATTTGAGGCAAAATCCAGGGTGGTCCTTGTGCTAAGTTTTTAAGATTGGGTACCAGTGCTGGCGTGGCCAGTCTGATGCAATCAGGATCATTTTTGGCTCTTCTTGCCTGGCTTTTATGAGTACCTTTGGGAGAAGAGGCAGTGGTGGAAAAGCATATACTTGTAGTTTGTCCAGCTGAATGAGAGGGCATCCACTTTCCATGCTTGTGGATGGTAACTCCTTGTGCAGAATTTCTTTAGCTGGCAATTCATTGGGGAGGCAAACAGATCTATGTCCGGGCTCCACCATTTCTTTGTTATCATTCTGAATATTTGAGGATTCAATTCACATTCGTGGGGATGCATGATATTTCTGCTTAAGTCATCTGCTAGTGTGTTTTTCTCTCCTGGCAGGAATTGTGCTTGTAGATGAACTTGATAGTTTATAGCGGTGTTCCACAAGGTCATGGCTTCTCTGCAGAGGGGGTAGGAGTGAGTGCCCCCTTGCTTGTTTATGTACCACATAACTGTGGTGTTGTCTGTCTTTAGTAGTAGTTGTCCTGGATGCAACAGGTCCTTGAAAGCTATAAGGGCATTTTGTACAGCTAGCATCTCTTTTTGATTGATGTGAAGATGCCTTTGTTCTGCGGGCCACTTGCCCTGAATACATTTTCCTGCCATGTGTGCTCCCCAGGCGTAATCTGATGCATCTGTTGTCAGTGTTTGCCTGGCTGTGGGTTGAGTGAAAGGCTGTCCCTTGTTGAGGTGACAAGCTTGAGCCCACCATCGAAACTCCTGTTGAAGGCAAGGTATTAGTGGTATAACTGTTTCCAAACTTTGACAGTGTTGAGACCATACATTCTTTAGGTACCATTGTAGTTTCCTCATATGCAGTCTGGCATATGGAATTAGTAGTATGCAAGATGCCATGAAGCCCAAGGCCTGCAGAATTTTTCTTGCAGGAAGTTGGGTCTTTGTTGCCATCAATTGAAAGTATTGTGTCAGTTGTCCTTGCTTGTCTGGCATGAGAAAAGCCATCTGGGCCGTTGTGTTCAAGCTGGCACCCAGGAATATTATCTCTTGTGAGGGCACTAGTTTTGATTTCTTTTCATTTACTGTGTACCCCAGGCAACTTAATAACGTTTTTACAGATGCCAGATGCTGTAGAAGAATGTCCTTGCTCTCTGCTTGAATTAGGCAGTCATCCAGGTATGGGTAAATTTGAATTTCTTTCTGTCTGCAAAATGCAATTACTGGTGCCAGGCACTTTGTGAAGACCCTGGGCGCAGTAGATAATCCAAAGCGCAGTGCAGAGAATTGATAGTGCATTGGACCAGCTAAGAACCCGAGGTATCTTCTGCAGTTTTGTCTGATAGGGACATGCAGGTATGCCTCCTTGAGGTCAAAAGTCACGAGCCAAGCTTGCTTGCCCAGCATGGGAAGAAGCTGCTGTAATGTTAACATTTTGAATTTCGGAACATCCAGGTAAGTGTTTAGCGAAGAAAGATCCAGAATGGGCCTCCAGGCTTTGTCTTTTCTGGGAACCAGAAAGAGTCTTGAGTAAAATCCTTGCCCTTGTTCCTGTGGTGGTACCTTTTGAATAGCTCCCATGTTCATGAGTGCCATAATTTGTTTTTGGGCCTCTGCCCATTGATTTAGTGGCAGATTTGGCATTCCTTTTAATCTTGGCAGAGTGTGAAAGTGGAACCTGTAACCTTTTGAAATAATATTGAGAACCCATTTGTCTTGGGTGATCATATGCCAATTGTGATAAAAAAGTGCCAGTTTTCCTCCCAAAGGGGCTGCCAAGAGTGAGTTGTTTGGCAGCTGGAGTGGGAAATCATTGGGGCTGTTTTTTATATGGTTGGTGCCTCTCTTCCCCTTCTTTCTGGTCTGATGCACCCCATTGTCGAGGCCTGTAAGGACCTTGTGGTTGACCTCTACCTCTTGGCCGTCTGTATCTGCCCCTTTGAGGTCTGTCATTAACTGGAAAGGACCAATTCTTTGTTGGCCAGTTTCTACTAAATCGAGGAGGCTGAACCTGTAAGAAATCCTTCACTGTTTGCATAGATTTTGCCTTATCCTCCATTTTCTTTAATACCTCTTCTGCCTTAACTCCAAATAAAACATCCTGCTGTAAAAGTGCATCCAGTAATTTAGCTTTAACATGATCTGGTAACATATGTTCTTTTAACCATGCATGTCTTCTAATGACAGAGCTTGTAACTGCTGCTCTGCATGAGGCCTCTAAAGAATCAAAACCACATTGCAAAGTATGCTTTCCCACTTGTTCAGCGGCATGCAATAAATCCTGCATTTCTTTAAAATTAGGAGGATCTGTATCTGGAAGCATTTTTTGTTTCAACTGAGACATCAAAAATTGCTGATATTTTAGCATGTGAAACTGGCAATTTAAAGCTCTCATTGTTAAAGTTGCAGACATATATACTTTCTTTCCCCATCTGTCTAGTGCTCTGGAATGTCTGTCAGAGGGAACTGGGTTCTTTGCTGATGAGGCCTTAACCCCTTTGGGTCCCTGAGAAATAGTTTCAGGATCAGCAACAGGGCTTTTATACAGAAATTTGTGTGAGTCAGGGACTCTGTAATATCTGTCCGGTTTAAGTGGAGCTGGAGGTAAGGAATCAGGATTTAAGCTGGATTCAGTGTACACATCATCCACAATATCTAGCACTGGTGGAATAGCCAGGAGTCTGTGCTGAGGTAATAATAGGAAGTCTCTGAGCCTTTTCTTGGATTCTGAATAATCCTGGCCTTCCCAATGGAAATGCTCCCTCATGGTATGTAAGGTTTCCCCAAAGCAGTCCTCAGGCAGAGAGGCTGATGGAATAGATTCCTCAGCATCAGAATCCTCATAAGGGGGTAAAGAATATCCCAGGTCTGAGGATGAATCTGAGGAAATGGACCCCTGGTCGGATGAATCATAACCTGCATCCTGTCTAGGCCTTTTATCAGGTGGGGGATGGGAAACCCTGATCAGAGTGATTAGGTCTTCGGCCATTTTAAGCATTTGTTTCTTAGGCATGGAGGCCTGTCCTGGAGAATGCTGTACCTGTTTCTTAGTTTTTAAAGGGGGCTTTGACTTAGAAGAGGGTTTAATGCTTAGCTGAGTAGGTCTGAAGACACCCTCTGAAGCTGCGGGTAGCTCAGGTACTCCGGATCCCTCTGCAGGATCGGTTTCGGTCTGCTGAAAAACTAGTGCATCCGAAGGCCCAGCCATCTCCACGTGGGGGTCGGGGGTGGCCTGTGGTTCTGCAGAAGCGGTCGTCAGGGGCTGTGAAGGCGCCTCACTGAAAACCGGAGAACCAGTGACTGACCTAGAAGAGGCTTCGTTGTCAGTTTTGGGCCTCGGATGCCTGTCCTTGTCTTTGCGCTTTTTATGAATAATGGTCGTCGGAAGTTCCGATGGCATGGTATAATTAAATTTTCTGCCAAAGTAATGTCGGGCAAAATCAAACTGACATTTAATAGTGCGTTTATTAAACCTAGAACAAAACCGACAACCAGTAACGTCGTGGTGTGGGCCTAGGCATGGGATACAATAAGAATGGAAATCCTTATGAGGTATTTCCTTCCCACAAGAAATACAGTTATTAACTTTTACTGACATTGGTCGAAGGCAAGAAAAAGTTTCCCCAATGGGGTACTTAGCTTTGTAGAAGACTTCGGTTCTGGATTCGGAATGAAAATCTCAGGAGTAGGTCGACTGGCACTTGTGAACTGCTTTTGCTTCGGACACCGCGCGGCAAAGAAGACTTAAGAAAATGGCGTCGGCTGCATCTTATATACCCCTGTCGATCTGACGTCAGGGAGGAGGCGACAGCAACCGACACCGGACCAAGACTTTGGAACTCAGGCCAGCTGGGGAACTGCCTGACGGCAGGATAACCTAAGTGTAATGACTGCAGCAGTGTCACACGATGAACGTCATGGAGGATTCAGAGATTGTGGTGCCAGACTACAGAATATGGAGGATTCAGAGATTGTGGGATCCGACTACAGAACATGGAGGTTTCAAAACTGTGGTACTAGACTGCATAACATGAAGGAATCAGAGACTATAGTCTCAGACTAAAAAATGTACAGTTGTGTACACTTACCATAAATGTAGATGTTCAAGTGTATTCACTGCTGCAGTCATCACACTTAGGTTATCTGCCTGTAGGTAGCCCTCAGTCGGCCTGAATACCAGAGTCTTAAGATTTCTGCATTGGATGCTGTCACTCCAGGACTGATGTCAGGTCATCAGGGGTATAAAAACAGGCATCCGACACCATTACATTAGTTTTTCTTGCCCCAAATGTCTGGAGCCCCTCAAATAGGGAGCTAGGTTATGGTTGGGAAAACAACATCAGTAAAGAGTAAATACCAATACCAATTTCCTAGAAGAGGTTAGTAATAGCCATAGTCAGGAGAGAGAGAGAGAGAGAGAGAGAACCAAGGGGTTGGAGAGAGGGAAACCAGGACTGCAACAGTGAACATCTACATTTATGTTAAGTGTACACAACTGTACTATGTTCTTTGTGTTTTACTGCTGCAGTCATCACACTTGGGTGGATTCCCAAAGCTGAAGAAGGGTGGAGACAGTCAAGAAGAGTTAGGGCTGGCTAGTATGCCTTGCAAGACTGCTGTAGCAAATCCTGCCCTGGATTTGGAAAAGATAGGCAGGTGGTAATGCTTTGTGAAGGTGTGTACAGAACTCCACGTTGCAGCCGCCATGATGTCTCTGGTAGAGATTCCTGAGAAATGTTGTAGAGGTAGATGTTGCCCTAGTGGAATGTGTTCTGACCCCATGAGGGGTTGGTTTCCCATGGTGCTTGTAGTAGAAATGGATGCAGTGTGCTATCCATTTGGAAATAGTTTGTTTTGAAATGGCCTTGTCCTCTGCCCCTGTTGCCAAGCTGACTAGTAGCTGGTCATATTTTCTGAAGGGCTTAGTCCTATCAAGGTAGAATCTGAGTTGTCTGTGCAGATCTAAGAGTGCAGGATCCTTTCCCCTTTATTTTGAGGATTAGGAAAGAAGGTTGGCAAATGGATGGATTTATTGAGAGTCACACTGGACACCACTTTAGGCATAAAGGAAGGATTAGTCCTGAGGGAAACCCTGTCAGCATGGAAAATAATGAAGGGTTCCACAGCCATCAGTGCTTGTAGCTCAGACACTCTTCTAGCTGAAATGATGGCTAGAAGCAAGGCTGTTTTCCAAGAGAGGAATTTTAACTCTGCTGATGCAGCAGGTTCAAAGGGAGGAAGCATGAGCTTTTCCAGTACAAAGTTAAGGTCCCAAGCAGGGGTGGGTGCTCTCCTTGGTGGCCTTAAGTTGTTTTCCCCACTCAGGAACTGTTTGATAAGAGGGTTTGAGAAGAGAGGTGGCTCAGTGTTGTAATGAGCAGAAATGGCTGAGGCATGTATCTTAATGGAGGAGAAGGACAGGCCTTTGTGGAGTAGATCTGCTAAGTATTCCAAGATAAGAGGCAGAGAGGGCAGTGTTGTGTCCTGTCCTTTAGATTGAATCCATGAGCAGAACCGTTTCCACGTATCAGCATATGATTTTCTTGTACTGGGTCTTCTGGCTTCAAGAATGATGTCCAGCACTTGTTTGCTTAAGGTCACTGGGGGAGAATTCAAGGAATAAGCCAGGCTGCAAGATTTAGGGTTTGCAGTTGTGGATGCAGAATCTGTCCCTCCTGCTGAGAGAGGAGGGTTGGATTCTGGTGTAGGTGCCAGGGTGGCACCGATGTCAGGCTGCGCAGGAGTGAGTACCAGTGCTGGTGTGGCCAGTCCGGAGCAAACAGAATTGTTCTTGGTCTGTCCTGTTTTATCTTGAGTAATACTCTTGAAAGGAGGGGCAGAGGGGGAAAAACAAAGATTGAGAGATTTAGCCACTGAAAAGATAGGGCATCCACTTTCCAGGCCCTGCTGTAAGGGTTTTTGGTGAAAAATTTGCTGAGCTGGTGATAGTAGGGTGAGGCAAAGAGATCCACCTCTGGGGTCCCCCATTTCTGGATCAGAAGGTTGAAGGTGCTGTGCTCCAATTGCCACTTGTGTGGGTCTAGGAGGTTTCTGCTTAAGTTGTCTGCCAGTATGTTTTGTTTGCCTGGCAGGAATTGAGCTTGCAGATGGGTTTGAATGTCTAAGGCCATGTTCCACAGGGCCATGGCTAGCCTGCAGAGTGGGCAGGAATGGGTTCCCCCTGCTTGCTGATGTACCACATAACTGTGGTGTTGCCTGTTTTTATTAGCAGTTGCCCTGGAAAGATTAGGGATCTGAAAGCTGTCAGGGCATTCTGTACAGCTAGCATCTCTTCTTGGTTGATGTGCAGATGAATTTGACTTGGGCTCCAGTGTCCTTGAATACATGTCCCATCCATGTGTGCCCCCCAGGCATAGTCTGATGCATCTGTGGTTAGGGTCTGGGCAGCTTGGGGTTGAGTAAATGGCAGTCCCTTGTTGTGGTTGCATGCTTCTGCCCACCAGAGCAACTCTGTCCTTAGACAGGGCATGATATGACACACTCTCCAAAGCCAAGAACACAACATCCATCGGGACCTGACAACATCCCAGGCTGTGTTCTACATGAACTACAGAATGAACTGGCACCCCACCTAAGTACCATATTCAATCATAGCCTCACCTCAGACTTTGTGCCCACTGAATGGCGCACATTAACGGTTATCCCACTCCACAAAGGGGGAGCCAACACAGACCCCGGGAACTACTGCCCTATTAGCCTGATGAGCCTGGTCTGCAAGGCTATAGAACATATCATCATGGAACTGGTAATCTCCAAACTCTGGACCCTACCCAGTTCGGGTCTGTAAAAGGCAGATCATGTCTCCTAAACCTGATAGACTTCTTTGAAGCAGTCACCAAAGCCGTACATGAGGATAAGGTGGTTCACACAGCCTACCTAGATCTCGCCAATGCTTTCAACACCATCCCCCACTCTGGAATTATAGATAAACTCACTAAACCAGGTATAAATCCCTATGTCACAAGATGGGTTGCCAACTGGCTCACTGACGAAACCCACATTGTGAAAGTAGCAGACTCTAAATCCAACTTCAGACCAGTGACAAGTGGAGTACCACAGGGTTTAGTCCTAGGTCCTCTCCTGTTTGGTATCTACTTCTCTGAAGTACAGGCTAACACAGAAGGTCTTTGGCTAACAAAGTTCACAGATGACTGCAAACTAGGAGCCATAATCAAAACTCCTAATGATGTGGACATCCTACAAAAGGGCCTCACTGAGACAGATGCCTGGTGTCAAAGACATGGCCTCAAGCTCATAGCCAAAAAGTGCATTGTCATCCCTTTTGGTAAAAACTCTGTACCCATAAACTACCACATAGGTGGTAGTCTACTTAACACCAAAAGTGTGATAAGAGACCTTGGGACACAGGTGGACAGTAGTCTCTCCTTTGATAATCACATCACCACAGTAGTCAGGAAATCCTTCTACGTGGCACACCTCATCACAAAAGGTTTCTCATCCAGGAAAAAAGAGGTCATTGTTCCTCTCTACTCATCACTCATTAGACCCATTATAGAGTACAACACCCTTTTTGGTATGTACCTCACAAGACATCTACAACAACTGGAAAGGCCAAAGAAATACCTCACAAAAAGGATTACTGGCCTCAAACAGATGCCCTACACTGACCATCTCAAAAAACTCCAGCTTTACTCTGTCGCATATCGCCTACTCGGAGATGATCTCTGCCTAACATACAAAGCTATGTCAAACCCAGAGCTGTTGGACATGCTCCATGTAAAGAAATCCCAATTCCTCTGAGCTACACACTCTAGGGACCTAAACCTTGTCACCACAATAAACAGAACATGCTGGAGGGATAGATTCCTGTCCCAGAGACTTGCCATACTCTGAAACAAACTACCTATCTATATCAAACAAAGCTCCTCATTAGCACTCTTCAAGAAAAATCTTGATGATTGGATGGGAGATAGGAAATTCACCCCGGGGATCACTTCTGTGGCTCTGCTTTACAGGGGCACAGGAAAATAATTTTCTTGGGTAGCAAAAGCCAGGATACCTTTTGGCTAGGCTTATATAGGCCCTAGGGCCAATAGCCTAGTACCTACCTATGAACCTATGAACCTATGATAGGAATGACTGTTTCCAGGTCCTGAGAATGTTAGCACCAAAGACTTTTTATGCACCATTGGAGTTTCCTCATATGCAGTCTTGCATATGGAATCAGCAGTATACATGAGCCCATGAACCTTAGGGCTTGCAGTATTTTTCTTGCAGATAGCTGGGTTCTGGTGGCCATTTGTTTGAAGTAGTCTGTTAGATAGACTTGTTTTTCTGAGATGAGGAATGCCATCTGGGAAGTTGTGTCCAAGCTTGCTTCCAGGAATACAATCTTTTGACTGGGTACCAGTTTTGATTTCTTTTCATTGACGGTGTATCCCAAGGAAGTGAGAAGGTTTTTCACAAATGTCAGGTGCTGCAGCAGCAATTCTTGACTGTCCCCCTGAATCAGGCAGTCATCTAAGTACAGGTACATTTTAATATTTCTCTGCCTGAAGTATGCAATGGCTGGAGCCAGGCATTTTGTGAATACTCTGGGCACAGTAGATAAGCCAAAGGGAAGTACAGAGAACTGATAATGCATTGACCCTGCCCAGAAACATAGGCACTTCCTGCATGATTCCCTTATGGGGATATGCAGATAGGCTTCTTTTAACTCTAGGGTGACTAACCAGGCATTCTTGGCTAGCATAGGAAGAAGCTGTTGCAGGGTAAGCATTTTGAATTTTGGTGCCACCAAGAAGGTGTTGAGAATGGAAAGATCCAGGATTGGGCACCAAGACCCCTCTTTCCTGGATACCAGGAAGAGTCTGGAGTAGAATCCTTGACCCCTCTGTTCTACTGGAACCGGCTGAATAGCTCTGATATTGAGCAGGGAAAGTACTTGGTTTTTAGCCTCTGCCCACTGGTTTGGAGGAAGGTCTGGAAACCCGCTTGGGGTTGGCAGTGAATGGAAATAAAATTTGTACCCCTGGGATACAATGTTGAGGAACCACCGGTCCTGAGAGATGGACATCCAGTTTTTTGCATGAAGGGCAAGTTTTCCTCCTAAGGGCACAAGCAATTGGGCAGGGCTGGGGAGTGGAGTAAAGAAGTCATTGTGAGCTTTTTCCATAAGAAGGTGGCTTAACACTCCCTGCTTTAGGAGTGGGGGCACTCCATTGCTTAGATATCTGCATACCCTGAGACTGAAGTCTGGGTGGTCTGTTTCCCCTGGGTCTGGTTTGAGAAGGCCTGGAGGGGGCTGGAAAGGACCAATGTTTGGAAGGGCAATGCCTACTGAATCTAGGGGGTTGCACTTGTAAGAATTCTTTAACAGTCAGCATAGACTTAGATTTTTCTTCCATCTTTTTAAGAAGCTCTTCTGCTTTGGTGCCAAACACACTGTCCTTGTTCAAAGGAGCATCCAGTAACTTTGATTTGACATGGTCTGGCAAGGTCTGCTCCTTGAGCCAAGCATGTCTTCTCAGTACAAAGCCAGTGACTGCTGCCCTGCAAGATGCTTCTAGGGTGTTAAAGCCACACTGCAAAGTATGCTTGCTGACTTGGCTTGCAGAGTGCATACGCTCCTGAAATTCTTTATTTTCTGCACAGTCTGAAAAGGTTGCAACTTTTTGTTTAATAAGTTCCATAATATGTTGCTGGTACTTCAGCATGTGAAACTGACAATTCAATGCCCTAATAGCAAGAGTTGCAGAGGTATATACCTTCTTACCCCATCTGTCCAAAACCCTGGAATCCCTGTCCGAAGGGGTGAGATTCTTGGCTGTAGTAGCCTTGATATCTTTAGGCCCCTGGGAAATGATCGCTGGGTCAGCAGTAGGATTCTTGAAAAGAAATTTGTGAGTGTCAGGTACTCTGTACTACCTGTCTGGTTTCCTAGGGGCAGGAGATAAAGTGTCAGAAGTAAGACTGGATTCCCTAAAAACATCATCCACAACATCCAGGACAGGGGGTATTGCTTAGGACCTGTGTTGAGGCAGCTCTAGAAATTCTCTGAGTCTCTTTTTGGACTGAGGATAGTCTTGGAATTCCCAGTGGAAATGCTCTCGTAAGGTATGCAAGGTTTCACCAAAAGAAAAATCCTCTGGAGGGGAGGCAGAGGCTGGACTCTTTGTCTCTTAGCAGGGTAAAAATTAGCTCCTGATGTAGGAATTTAATAATAGCGCAGCTTGAACAGGCAGTTGAATTAATTTAAATTTGAATTTATTAAAAACTCTCCAACACTCTCCAACACAACAGGTTAAGCGCTTTCATCTGCCGGAATACAGACTTCTTCAGAACCAAGAACTGCACGTCACATCCAGTTTAAATAACCAATTTGGCGCCAAAAAAATTATTTACATTTAAAGAAATATGCTATATATTCTATTCATAAATATGGAGAAAAATACTTCCCATTATACATGTATACAATGCATTTACAATTAATCACTATAAACACAACATAATATAGTTAAAAATATAAAAGTAAATTAATGGCATACGCATATTATTCAAGTGTTAAAAAAGGATTGATACTAATACTATCATTAATACCAGGACTCCTGGTGGCATCTGTGTAAATCTGCCACTTGCTTTCCATCATAGCTAAAAAAACTTTCCAATTGCCACCACATATATTATTATCAATTTGTTCAATAATAGAAAATTTGAAATAATGTTCATGCCCTTTACTTAGTATATGCTTAAATAATGCATTGTTCGTGTCTTCCTTTTCTATCTTATAGTAGTGTTCATATATACGTGTTTTGATTTTCCTTTCTGTCTTTCCTACGTAATATGTTGGGCAGGGTACACAAGTTGCAATTTAAACAACTCGTCGAGTGTTGCAATTACCTGCCCTACACTTGATATGTGTCTTATTAATGTTGTCCAACTTGATTCCCACTGCTTCATTGATGTATTTGCATTGTTTGCAGGAACCACACTTTGTGGTTCCTGTTGATGTATTATTCAATTTTTTCAAGCACTTGGTACTCTCTAGTAGCTGCTTAATATTGTGGGCCGTTTTATACACGCATTTAGGGTAATTTCCTAAAGTTATTCCTATGCTGTTGGAAATTGTAATCAAGTCCCAATGTCTGTTTAAAATTTCTTTCACATAATTGACATATTGGTTATAAATGATCACACATGTATTATTATATTCTTGATTTGTGTTGCCACTCCTATCAGATTCTTTATTAACTACAAAAGTTTTTCCCAACAATGGTGAATATTTAATACCCCATTGTTTGCTAACGTAACTAACTACTTCCTTTAGCATAGGGATAGGATAACCCCTTGTCCTAAACATGTTGAATATTAAATCTAATTCTTCTTCCATAATCACTTTGCTCGATGACATTCGTGCAGCACGAATGCACTGTCCTTTAAACACATTCTTGAACATGTGGGGTGGATGACTACTACCAAATTCAATATAGTCATTTGAAAAAGTGGATTTCCTATAAATTTTAGATGCAAATCCATCTACAGTATGACTTATAAAAGTATCCAAATAGGCTATACCTTCATTATTGATGTTATATGTAAATTTCAAAAATTCAGTCGTGCCAGTAATGTAATCAATAAATGGTTGTATGGATTCAAATGGCCCCTTCCATAGAATAAATAAATCATCTAAATATCTAGTATATAAAGCAATGTGCGAATAATATTCACTACGAAACACATATTCAGACTCCCACTCAAGCATGACGAGGTTTGCAAATATGGGGGCACAAGAAGCCCCCATAGCAACCCCTCTGTTCTGTCTGAAGTACTCTCCCTGAAATTGGAGATAGTTGTGATCTAATACTAACCCCATCATGTCTGTAATTAGATTAATCTTATCCCACATAAGTCCCGAATATTTTTCTCAAGCTATTACAAAAG
This sequence comes from Protopterus annectens, assembly GCF_019279795.1. Lineage (NCBI taxonomy): Eukaryota > Metazoa > Chordata > Ceratodontiformes > Protopteridae > Protopterus > Protopterus annectens. Next base: position 1,284,758,058 of record NC_056743.1, read on the forward strand.
TACTCAAGGCCTACTTCCTTAGGTATGCTGGAAAATAAATCTATTACATCAATTGTCAGGAAAATTAGATTATCATTCCATATGTCAGGTGTTAATTTACTTAAAAAATTCCAGGAATCCTTGGTAAGATGCGGGATATTCTTGTACACATGTTTAGTCCATCTGTCTATAATAACACCCATATTATATGTCTTGGATTTAGATCCAGAAATGATTGGTCTAAACGGAGGTTTTTCCATACACTTATGAATCTTGGGTATACCTATGATTTTAGCCAAAATGGGAAATTCAACTTTCAAAAAATCATATACCTCATTTGTTATTCGATTATCTATTAAATATTCTTCAATTGCTAGATCTATCCTTTTATATCCTATGTTCACTTGATTTAAAGAAATCTCTTCATAATTGCCAGACAAATATAGTATATTATGTATTTCGGCATTATAGTCAAAGGTATTGAAAATTACTATGCCACCTCCTTTGTCTGGCTTCATTATTCTTATTTCTTTATTTTCCATAAGCAATTCTAAACATATCCTTTCCTTTTTGGTTAAATTATCTTTAAACACTTCATTATATAATTTACCTGTCCTTATATTATTGTACAACCAATAAATATCTTTGCATACCATTTTTTCAAAGTTAGCTACTTGTGTGTTTGGAACTGGGATATATGTGCTTTTCTTCGTAAAGTTATTATATTTCACATGTTTGATGTTCTCATCCTTGTCTCCAAATTGAATAGCCAAATTTAGCCTTCTACAATACAATTTGATTTCTTTTATCGTATCTACTAAATTAAATCCTGTTGTAGGTATGTATTTCATACCTTTGCTAAACAATGTAAAAAATTCTTGACTAATGTTGAACTCTGTAAAATTATACATATTAAATCCATTATAAGTATGTATTTTGGGAAATTTCCTTCTAATATCTGTACTTGTCGTCAGCTCCCTTCTGTATGTGGTGTCATGCCCATTTAAATCTTGTAAAGTAGAGTCTTGGTTATTAATACTAATGTAAGGAGTAGTAATGACCTTCACTTCAATGGGGGTATGTGTCAGTGTACCCTTCTGTACTGCTTCGGGGCAGGATAGAATCTGCCCCCTTGAAAATCTGTATCATCCTCATTCTTCCTATATCTACTTCTAACATGATAATCTCTTTCCTTCTCAATAGCAGATTTATCCTGTGGCCAAATATACGCTCGATGATTCTGATACTGTTCCACATCCCTCTGTAACTTCCTGTACTTCCTATTATGTGTACCAGTGGCCTTGTTATCTGCAATTTGAAACTGTTTAAAATAAAAATCTTTCCATTGTTCAAAAACAATGCAAATACATCAATGAAGCAGTGGGAATCAAGTTGGACAACATTAATAAGACACATATCAAGTGTAGGGCAGGTAATTGCAACACTCGACGAGTTGTTTATATTGCAACTTGTGTATCCTGCCCTACATATTACGTAGGAAAGACAGAAAGGAAAATCAAAACACGTATATATGAACACTACTATAAGATACAAAAGGAAGACACGAACAATGCATTATTTAAGCATATACTAAGTAAAGGGCATGAATATTATTTCAAATTTTCTATTATTGAACAAATTGATAATAATATATGTGGTGGCAATTGGAAAGTTTTTTTAGCTATGATGGAAAGCAAGTGGCAGATTTACACAGATGCCACCAGGAGTCCTGGTATTAATGATAGTATTAGTATCAAGCCTTTTTTAACACTTGAATAATATGCGTATGCCATTAATTTACTTTTATATTTTTAACTATATTATGTTGTGTTTATAGTGATTAATTGTAAATGTATTGTATACATGTATAATGAGAAGTATTTTTCTCCATATTTATGAATAGAATATATAGCATATTTCTTTAAATGTAAATATTTTTTTTGGCGCCAAATTGGTTATTTAAACTGGATGTGACGTGCAGTTCTTGGTTCTGAAGAAGTCTGTATTCCGGCACATGAAAGCGCTTAACCTGTTGTGTTGGAGAGTGTTGGAGAGTTTTTAATAAATTCAAATTTAAATTAATTCAACTGCCTGTTCGAGCTGCGCTATTATTAAATTCCTACATCAGGAGCTAATTTCTACTTGTGGGTTATCTAGTCACTTTGTTGTTTGTTTTGCATCAAGTTTCCTGATGGCAGGCACACCAGACATGTCGCAAGCTTTATTGAACAGGGATGAATTTCTTTCCTTATGTTCGGACGTTTCGTCATTACAAGCGGAGGTAATCAAACTTATTGAACTCGTTAGCCTTTTGTCAGCAACAGCCCAATAAGGGGCAGGTATGGAGCGTACATCTTTTAATAAGGAGCGTACATCGTTTAACAAGGGTCACAACATCTCCAGTGCTGTCAACACCAGCACTCAGTTGGACATACCTAATGGCCAGAATTGTGATACTAATGGTGGGGCACCTATTTCGCGAGACCAGATGGAACCTAATTACAAAAATGCGAACATTAATTTATCACCTGAGGCTGAATTCACTTTTGATTTCAGTCTATTTCATTCAAAGGATGAAGCTCAGTGGATGGGAGCGAGACCCAAACATCGGGAACTAGTTAAGACGTATTCGGCTATTACGAGTAATCATGCTGAATTTTACAAAGGTACTGTTCAGAACAAAACTGTTTCTAGTCCTAATATCAAATACAAAACAACTAGTACTAAAGGACAACTGACAATGGGATCTAAAAAACGTAATATAGACCATAATTATGATGTTATAGATCAGTTTTTATGTGATGAGTATGATTTTGTTAACACAAGTGAACACTATGTCACATATATAAATAGAAAACGTTCTAGTTTTTCTACTGATTCTGTTAAAACAAAGATACAGTTGCTGGGTAAAAAGTTACTAAATATCAAAAGTATTAAAATTGATAATGCTTATTTAGCAAAATGTTTAGCTATACATATTGTACCAAAGGGATTGAGGTTTTTTAAGCTACCTTTGGGAATTGAATACAATTTGACTAGTATCCAAGAGTTTAACAAAATGTTTGATGATTTTGGATACACATATATGAGATTATTAATGAAATATAACGATGAGAAAATATCCATTTTGGTCAAAGAAATTGAGAATTTGAATGATGATATAGTTCATGATACTATTTTTGAACAATGGAAAGATTTTTATTTTAAACAGTTTCAAATTGCAGATAACAAGGCCACTGGTACACATAATAGGAAGTACAGGAAGTTACAGAGGGATGTGGAACAGTATCAGAATCATCGAGTGTATATTTGGCCACAGGATAAATCTGCTATTGAGAAGGAAAAAGATTATCATGTTAGAAGTAGATATAGGAAGAATGAGGATGATACAGATTTTCAAGGGGGCAGATTCTATCCTGCCCCAAAGCAGTACAGAAGGGTACACTGACACATACCCCCATTGAAGTGGAGGTAATTACTACTCCTTACATTAGTATTAATAACCAAGACTCTACTTTACAAGATTTAAATGGGCATGACACCACATACAGAAGGGAGCTGACGACAAGTACAGATATTAGAAGGAAATTTCCCAAAATACATACTTATAATGGATTTAATGTGTATAATTTTACAGATTTCAACATTAGTCAAGAATTTTTTACATTGTTTAGCAAAGGTATGAAATACATACCTACAACAGGATTTAATTTAGTAGATACGATAAAAGAAAATCAAATTGTATTGTAGAAGGCTAGATTTGGCTATTCAATTTGGAGACAAGGATGAGAACATCAAACATGTGAAATATAATAACTTTACGAAGAAAAGCACATATATCCCAGTTCCAAACACACAAGTAGCTAACTTTGAAAAAATGGTATGCAAAGATATTTATTGGTTGTACAATAATATAAGGACAGGTAAATTATATAATGAAGTGTTTAAAGATAATTTAACCAAAAAGGAAAGGATATGTTTAGAATTGCTTATGGAAAATAAAGAAATAAGAATAATGAAGCCAGACAAAGGAGGTGGCATAGTAATTTTCAATACCTTTGACTATAATGCTGAAATACATAATATACTATATTTGTCTGGCAATTATGAAGAGATTTCTTTAAATCAAGTGAACATAGGATATAAAAGGATAGATCTAGCAATTGAAGAATATTTAATAGATAATCGAATAACAAATGAGGTATATGATTTTTTGAAAGTTGAATTTCCCATTTTGGCTAAAATCATAGGTATACCCAAGATTCATAAGTGTATGGAAAAACCTCCGTTTAGACCAATCATTTCTGGATCTAAATCCAAGACATATAATATGGGTGTTACTATAGACAGATGGACTAAACATGTGTACAAGAATATCCCGCATCTTACCAAGGATTCCTGGAATTTTTTAAGTAAATTAACACCTGACATATGGAATGATAATCTAATTTTCCTGACAATTGATGTAATAGATTTATTTTCCAGCATACCTAAGGAAGTAGGCCTTGAGTACTTTTGTAATAGCTTGAGAAAATATTCGAGACTTATGTGGGATAAGATTAATCTAATTACAGACATGATGGGGTTAGTATTAGATCACAACTATCTCCAATTTCAGGGAGAGTACTTCAGACAGAACAGAGGGGTTGCTATGGGGGCTTCTTGTGCCCCCATATTTGCAAACCTCGTCATGCTTGAGTGGGAGTCTGAATATGTGTTTCGTAGTGAATATTATTCGCACATTGCTTTATATACTAGATATTTAGATGATTTATTTATTCTATGGAAGGGGCCATTTGAATCCATACAACCATTTATTGATTACATTAATGGCACGACTGAATTTTTGAAATTTACATATAACATCAATAATGAAGGTATAGCCTATTTGGATACTTTTATAAGTCATACTGTAGATGGATTTGCATCTAAAATTTATAGGAAATCCACTTTTTCAAATGACTATATTGAATTTGGTAGTACTCATCCACCCCACATGTTCAAGAATGTGTTTAAAGGACAGTGCATTTGTGCTGCACGAATGTCATCGAGCAAAGTGATTATGGAAGAAGAATTAGATTTAATATTCAACATGTTTAGGACAAGAGGTTATCCTATCCCTATGCTAAAGGAAGTAGTTACGTTAGCAAACAATGGGGTATTAAATATTCACCATTGTTGGGAAAAACTTTTGTAGTTAATAAAGAATCTGATAGGAGTGGCAACACAAATCAAGAATATAATAATACATGTGTGATCATTTATAACCCATATGTCAATTATGTTAAAGAAATTTTAAACAGACATTGGGACTTGATTACAATTTCCGACAGCATAGGAATAACTTTAGGAAATTACCCTAAATGCGTGTATAAAACGGCCCACAATATTAAGAAGCTACTAGAGAGTACCAAGTGCTTGAAAAAATTGAATAATACATCAACAGGAACCACAAAGTGTGGTTCCTGCAAACAATGCAAATACATCAATGAAGCAGTGGGAATCAAGTTGGACAACATTAATAAGACACATATCAAGTGTAGGGCAGGTAATTGCAACACTCGATGAGTTGTTTAAATTGCAACTTGTGTATCCTGCCCAACATATTACGTAGGAAAGACAGAAAGGAAAATCAAAACACGTATATATGAACACTACTATAAGATAGAAAAGGAAGACATGAACAATGCATTATTTAAGCATATACTAAGTAAAGGGCATGAACATTATTTCAAATTTTTTATTATTGAACAAATTGATAATAATATATGTGGTGGCAATTGGAAAGTTTTTTTAGCTATGATGGAAAGCAAGTGGCAAATTTACACAGATGCCACCAGGAGTCCTGGTATTAATGATAGTATTAGTATCAAGCCTTTTTTAACACTTGAATAATATGCGTATGCCATTAATTTACTTTTATATTTTTAACTATATTATGTTGTGTTTATAGTGATTAATTGTAAATGTATTGTATACATGTATAATGGGAAGTATTTTTCTCCATATTTATGAATAGAATATATAGCATATTTCTTTAAATGTAAATAATTTTTTTGGCGCCAAATTGGTTATTTAAACTGGATGTGACGTGCAGTTCTTGGTTCTGAAGAAGTCTGTATTCCGGCACATGAAAGCGCTTAACCTGTTGTGTTGGAGAGTGTTGGAGAGTTTTTAATAAATTCAAATTTAAATTAATTCAACTGCCTGTTCGAGCTGCGCTATATTAAATTCCTACATCAGGAGCTAATTTCTACTTGTGGGTTATCTAGTCGCTTTGTTGTTTCTTAGCAGGGTAAGGCTGATGACTACCCCTAATCAGCATAATAAGGTCTTCAGACATTCTAAACATTTGGTTTTGTGGCATGGGAGCAGGTACGTGGGCATAAGAAACTCAGTAGTTTTGGTTAAAAGAGAAGTTATCAGTTTGAGTCAAACATTGGTTGAGCAAATAACTCCCTCAGAAGCCGGTGCCTGCTCAGCGGCTCCAAGACCCATCCAAGGTAGAGGCATCCACAGGTTCCATAGTTGATGAAGAGTCTCGTGGCATACCAGACTTCAAATGGATCTCAGTAGAGGCCTGCGAATCCATTGAAGTGGGCATCAGGGGCTGCAAAAGCACCTCACTGAGTACCGGCAGACTGGTGACTAGCTTAAAGGAAGCATCGTTGGCAGTTTAGCACCTATGCAGTCTGTCTCTGTCTTTATCTTTATGTTTTTTCAGAATATCAGTAGTCGAATGGCTTACCAAAGCCATTTCAGAAGAGAACCTGATGACGAATGGTTCGGGTGTTAAATAAGGCACAAAACCAACAGCAAGGGACATTGTGGTCTGGACCTAAACAGGTGACGCAGTAAGAATGAAAATCTCTGTAAGGTATTTGCTTTCCACAGGCAAGACAATTGTTAACTTTTTCTGACATTGATTAGAGCAAGAAAAAAGGATCCCCAATGGGGTACTTAGCTTTAGAAGACTTCAGGTTTGAAACTCGAAAAATAAAAATTTCAGGTAGCTGCCGACTGGCACTTGTGAACTGCTTCTGCTTCGGGCTCCCGTGCAGCAAGAAAAGCTGATGTAATGGTGTCAGCTGCATGTTTTATACCCCTGAAGACCTCACGTCATGGATGCGGTGGCAGCACCCGATGCAGATATCCCCATATCTGGTATTCGTGCTGATTGAAGATGAGAAGGTTAACACCTGCACTACACCTCAAGCAACACATAGCCCTTCAAAACTCACACCACCAACATCCACAAACAGTAACACTAAACCCACTTATGCAGAGGCCCTTAACATTAACATGCCCAAGCAACAAGGGCCTCCGAAGCTGAAACACAAACAAACACCAGTCACAACCGAAGTGACACATGGCTCAAAACACCAGTGTGCCACCAAACAACAGCCCCTAAGGCAAGACAATGTACCCAACAACTTAGTCATAGGTGACTCTATAGTCAGACAAACTGCTATCCCACTCAGCAGGCTGAACAATTACTGTCAGCTGCCTGTCGGGTGCCAGGATCCGCCACATAATGCATGCACTCAAGTCACTCCACAACAAGTACAAATATGACTCTGTTGTTGTCCATGTTGGAGTGAATTACTTGAGATGTACCTCCCTGGGCTACATGAAAAGAGACATGGAAGAGCTCTCAGATGATGTGGCCCAGGCAGGTATGACCCTAGCCCTGAGTAGCATCCTGCCTTCACCCAGAATGATACCACAGTATAAGGACAAAATGATTGACTTCAACAATTGGCTAAGTTTCTGGTGTCATTCAAAGGGGATCCAGTATCTGTTTGCCTGGGAAGACATGATCGACAGACCACGATGCTTTGCCAGAGATGGTCTGCACCTGTCGCCCCTGGGATTCATGTTATAGGCAAAGGCTCTTGCCACCCCTATAGTGCCTTTTTTAGGCAAGGCTCAAAGGACAAAACCACCACCGTAACAGATATAAGCATGCAAAATCTTAAGGTAATGCTACTCAATGTTAGAAGTCTAAACCTCAAAATGCACTCTTTCGAGCCACTCCTAAAAATGGAGAACATCAATATCTGTGCAGTAACTGAGACCTGGTTCAAGGCTCCAGAGAGCACCCCTGCAATACCAGGCTACAACTCTTACCACACTTTTCGGCCACCAAACCAGGACCAAAGCACAAAAGGCGGATGAGTGTCCATATTCACCAAGGATATTCACACCTCCAGGCTAGTTGCCCAACACAATTCATCTGAAATTCTAGAGGTGCAACTAACACTAGGCAAGACTGCAATCCAAATTGTAGCTTGGTACAGATCCCCCACCATGCCCCAAGATTCTCACTAAACTTTTCTAAACATACTGGAAAATATTAAGATACAACCAAACACCATAATACTGGGTGATTTCAACTACCTTGCCATTAATTGGGAAAACTACTTGGGTACCAACACCTTTGCCCAATGGTTCTTGGAATTCATAAATTCCAACAACCTGGATCAACTAATCCATAGTCCCACCAGGGGCTCAAATATCCTAGACCTGGTCATTACCAACATGGGAGATCTATGTTTCACGCCAGTGATCACCCCCTTGTTGGTCAGGTCTGATCATAAGCTAATCATCCTTGACATCCACATTCCACCCCCCCCGTAGGGAAACCTCCATAAAAAACTTCTCCAAAGCCAACTTCATGCTACTCAAGTCAGAAGTGACAAACTTCATGACACCCATGCAGATAGGAACTGAAAGTTCGACTGCTGAATCCTACACTAAGGCAGTGTACGAGCACATCCACTTGTGCATAAATCATGCCATTCCAAATAGAACCAAGACACTTTCCTCCAAAAAAGGAAGTCAATCTGGTGGTCCTCTGCCATAAATAGGCTATACAACAAAAGGAAGAAACTGTTGCAGAAAAGAGGAAAATCCCAGGATGCAAAATACTCCCTTACCAGCCTCAGTAAGAAGCTGAGATCCCTCATAAAATCCTCCAAAGCTAGTTACGAAAATAAAATTGCCAAAGATTCCAAGGACAACCACAAGTCATTCTATAATTATGTCAAGTATCTAAATGCCAATGCTCAGATCTGCTCCGAGCTACAACAGAATGGCATTAAATATACTGATCCCAAGGATATTGCCAGTATCCTAACAGATCGATTCACTGCCAACTTCACTGCCCTGTCACCTCCTAAAGGGCCCATCTCACTACCAAAAGTTTGCCAAATTCCGGTAATCACGGCCACACAGGTAAAAATCGCATGCTCCAAAGCTAAGAATACAGCATCCATGGGACCAGACAACAACCTGGACTGTGTACTACATGAACTACAAAATGAACTGGCTCCTCACCTAAGTGTCATGTTTAATCATAGCCTCATTTCAGGCTTCATACCCAATGAGTGGCACACAGCTACAGTTATCCCACTCCACAAGGGAGGATCCACCTTGGATCCCGGGAACTATCGTCCCATCAGTCTGATGAGCCTGATCTGCAAAGCCGTGGAACACATTATCATGGAACTTATAAACAAGACATTGGCAACCTTCAAACACTGGACCCACCCAGTTTGGTTTTGTAAAGGGCAGATCTTGTCTCCTCAACTTGATTGACTTCTTTGAATCAGTCTCCAGAGCCGTGGACGAGGGTAAGGTGGTCCACACAGCCTATCTGGACCTCGCCAAGGCCTTCGACACTATCCCCCACTTTGGAATCATAGATAAACTTACTAAGCTCGGCATTAATTCCTACATCACTTGATGAGATGCCAATTGGCTTACTAACAGAACCCACACTGTAAAAGTAGCTGACTTAAAATCCAGCTCCAGACAAGTGACAAGTGGAGTACCTCAGGGTTCAGTTCTGGGACCGCTCTTGTTTGGCATCTACTTCTCTGAAGAACAGGCCAGCACTAATGGACTCTGGCTAACAAATTTCGCAGATGACTGCAAACTGGGAGCCATTACTGAATCCCCAAATGATGTGGATATTCTACAAAAGGGCCTTACAGAAAGAGATGCTTGGTGCCAGAGCCATGGGCTCAAGCTAAATGCCAAGAAATGTATAGTTATCCTCTTTGGGAAAACCATGTACCCATGAATTACCACATAAGTGCCAGTACACTAAACACCGGAAGTGTGATAAGGGACGTAGGGACACAGGTGGACAGTGGTCTCACCTTCGCTAACCACATAGCCACAACAGTTAGGAAATCCTACTGTGTGGCACACCTAATCACTAAGGGCTTTTCATCCAGAAAAAAGGAGGTCATTGCCCCACTGTACTCATCCCTCATTAGAACCATTATAGAGTACGATGCCCCATTTGGTATGTACCTCACAAGACACCTGCAACAACTGGAAAGGCCACAGAAATACCTCACTAAAAGAATCACAGGCCTAAAGCAGATGCCATATGCTGACTGTCTAAAAAAACTCCAGCTATGCTCTGTCACATATCACCTACTCAGAGGTGATCCCTGCTTAACATACAAGGCCATGTCAAACCCAGTGCTGTCGGACATGCTACACTTAAAGAAATCCCAGTCTCTCAGAGCCACATGCTTCAGGGATCTAAACATGGTCATCACAATGAATAAAACATGCTGGAGGGATAGGTTCCTGACCCAGAGACTCCCCATACTCTAGAATAGACTGCTCATACATGTCAAGCTAAGCACCTCTTTGGCCCTTTTCAAAAGGAGCTTTGATGACTGGATGGAAGATAGGAAATTCCCCCCAGGGATCATGTCAGTCGCCCTGCTAGACAGGGGACCAAGGAAATAAATATTCTGGGAAGAAATAGCCAGGGAATTGTTATGACTAGGCTATAGCCAGGGACTTTTTATGGCTAGGCTTGTATAGGCCATAGGGCCAATAGCCTAGTATCAACCTATGAACCTATGAACTGTGGTGTCAGACTACAGAGCAAGGAGAATAGAGAGACTGTGGTGTCAGTCTAAGGAACATGGGGGATTCAGAGACTGTGGTGTTAAACTACAGAACATGCAGGATTCAAAGAGTGTGATGTTAGACAACAGAAAATGGAGGATTCAGAGACTGTGTTTCAAACTACAGCACATGGAGGATTCAGAGATTGTGGGATCAGACTACAGAACATGGAGGATTCAAAGACTTTGGTGTTAGACTACATAACATGAAGGAATCAGAGACTGTGGTGTCAGACTACAGAACATGGAGGATTCAGAGACTGCTGTGTCCGACTACACAAGTGCTGTTATACAAAAGAAAATGGAGGATTCAGAGACTGTGGTGTCACACAAACAGACCATGGAATATTCAGAGACTGTGGTGTCAGACAAAAGAAATTGAAGGAATCAGAGACTGTGGTGTCACACAACAGAAACTGGAGGATTCAGAAACTATGGTGTCAGACTACAGAACATGGAGGATTCAGAGACTCTGGTGTCAGACTACAGAACATGGAGGATTCAGAGATTGTGGGATCAGACTACAGAACATGGAGGATTCAAAGACTGTATAAAAATATCCAGAAGCACAATAGCAAGAAACGGACAACCGACCAAAGGTTCCACTATTTATTACGACAATAAAACAAATACCAATTTTATTTGTTTTATTGTCGTAATAAATAGTGGAACCTTTGGTCGGTTGTCCGTTTCTTGCTATTGTGCTTCTGGATATTTTTATACAGTTCGTGTTTTGTTTTATGGTTTAGGATTCAAAGACTGTGGTGTTAGACTACATAACATGAAGGAATCAGAGAGTATGGTGTCAGACTACAGAAAGTACAGTTGTGTACACTTACTATAAATGTAGATGTTCGAGTGTATTCACTGTTGCAGTCATCACACTTGGGTTATCTGCCTGCAGGTAGCCCTCAGTCATCCCGAATACCAGAGTATTAGGATTTCTGCATCGGATGCTGTCACCTCTTCCATTACGTCAGGTCGTCAGGGGTATAAAACATGCAGCCGATGCTATTACATCAGTTTATCTTGCCCCAGATGTCAGAAGCCCCCAAAATAGGAAGCTATTACATGGTGTGGAACACCTCCAGTAAAAAGTAAGTACCCCTGCTAAAATGGTGGCCATAAAGAGGATAGATAGAAAGGACACAGAAAGCCAGGGGGATGGAGGGAGGGAAACCAGGACTGCAACAGTGAATACACTCAAACATCTACATTTACAGTAAGTATACACAACTGAACTATGTTCTTCGTGTTTCACTGCTGCAGTCATCACACTTGGGTTGATTCCCAAAGCTGAGGAAGGGTGGAGGCAGTCAAGAAGTGTTAGGGCTGGCTAGCAGGTCTTGTAAGACTGCTGTAGCAAATCCAGCTCTGGAGTTAGAAAAAAACTAGGTAAGTGGTAATGCTTGGTGAAGATGTGTACAGAACTCCAGGTTGCAGCTTCCAGGATGTCCGTGGTAGGGACTCCTCTGGGAAATGCTGTAGAGGTTGAAGTAGCTCTAGAGAATGAGTTCTGATCCCCTGAGGGGTAGGATTTCCATGGTGCTTGCAGCAGAAATGGATGCAGTGTGCTATCCATTTGGAAATGGTTTGCTTCAAAATGGCCTTGCCCTCTGCCCCTGTAGGAAAGCTGACTAACAGCTGGTCAGATTTTCTGAAAGGCTTAGTCCTGTCAAAGTAGAACCTGAGCTGTCTGTGCACGTCCAAGGAGTGCAGGATCATTTCCCTTTTGTTTTGAGGATTAGGGAAAAAGGTTGGCAAATGGATGGATTGGTTTGAAGCCACACTGGATACCACCATGGGCATAAAGCAACCTAGCCTCTTTATGGCCATCTTTTATGGCAGGGGTATTTACTTTTTACTGGAGGTGTTCCACACCATGTAATAGCTTCCTATTGTGGGGGCTCCTGACATCTGGGGCAAGAAAAACTGATGTAATGGCATTGGCTGTATGTTTTATACCCCTGACAACCTGACGTCATGGAAGGGGTGACAGTATCCAATGCAGAAATCCCAAGACTCTGGTATTCGGGCCGACTGAGGGTTATCTGCAGGCAGATAACCCAAGTGTGATGACTGCAATAGTGAATACACTCGAACATCTACATTTATGATAAGTGTGCACAACTGTAATTTCTGTGGGTTAGGGAAAAAGGTGGGCAAATGAATGAACTGGTTGAGAGCCACACTGGACACCACTTTGGGCATGAAGGATGGGCTAGACCTGAGGGAAACCCTGTCAGCATGGAAGATGATGAAGGGGTCCACAGCCATGAATGCTTGTAGCTCGGAGACCCTTCTAGCTGAAGTGATGGCCAGAAGAAAAGCTGTCTTCCAGGAGAGAAATTTTAACTCTGTTGAAGATGGTGGTTTGAAGGGGGCAGGGTGAGCTTTTCCAAGACAAAGTTAAGGTCCCAAGCTGGGGTAGGTGCTCTTCTGGGTGGCCTCAAGTTGCTTGCCACTCTTAGGAATTGTTTGATCAGACGGTGTGAGAAAAGGGGCTGCTCAGTGGGGAAACGACCAGAGATAGCAGAGGCATGAATTTTAATAGAGGAAAAAGAAAGTCCATTGTGTAGCACGTCAGCTAAGTAATCCAGGATGAGAGGGAGGGAGGGCTGTGCCATATCGGCTCCCTTAGCCTGAATCCAGGTGCAGAACCTTTTCCATTTGTCAGCATAAGACTTTCTAGTGCTAGGGTGTCTGGCCTCACGTATAACATCTAGAACCTGTTTACTGAGATTGGCCGATTGATCAGTGGTTAGGGAATAAGCCAAGCTGCCAAACTGAGGGTCTGCCATTGGGGATGCATGAATTCTCCTTCCCTCTGGGTCAGGAGGATTGGGGTCTGAGTCAGATGCCATAGTGGCAGTGGGGACAGGCTGCACAGCAGTGGGTACCAGTGCTGGTGAGGCCAGTCTGGAGCAATAAGAATTGTCTTTGGTTTTGCCTCCCTTATTTTGAGTAGCACTCTGGGGATGAGAGGTAGTGGAGGAAAGGTATAGACCGATAGACTGACCCAGGGGAAGGACAGGGCATCCACTTTCCAAGGCAGTGATGCTCCCTGGTGCAGAACTTGCTGAGATGATGGTTGGTGTGGGAGGCAAAGAGGTTGACCTTCGGGGTGCCCCATTTCTGAGTTATTAGGGTGAAGGTTCTTTTGTCTAGCTGCCACTCGTGTGGGCCCAGAAGATTTCTGCTTAAGTGGTCTGCCAGAGAGTTTAGAGAACCTGGTAGGAATTGTGCTAACAGGTGGAGTTGCATGGCAGAGGCTGTGTGCCAAAGGGTCATGGCCAGCCTGCATAGAGGGTAGTAGTGAGTCCCTCCCTGCTTGTTGATATACCACATCACAGTGGTGTTGTCTGTCTTGATCAGGAGAGCCCCTGGGGAGAGAAAGGGCCTGAAAGCTGTAAATGCATGCTGGACAACTAACATCTCTTTTTTTGTTGATGTCCAGATGTATTTGCTGTGGGCTCCATTGGCCCTTTATGCACCTGTCACCCAGGTGTGCATCCCAGGCATAGTCTGATGCATCTGTGGTGAGGGTCTGGGTGGCGGGGGGGGGTGTGTGTGGTGAGAAAGGTAGTCCCTTGTTGTGGGAGCATGCTGCTGCCCACCCATGAAAATCTTTCTTGAGGCAAGGCATCATGGGTATAAGAGTTTCCAGGTTTTGACAGTGCTGACACCAAAGGCTTTTTAGGTACCACTGAAGTTTCCTCATATGCAGTCTAGCATATGGAATGAGTAAAATGTAAGATGCCATGAAACCCAGAGCTTGCAGGATTTTCCTTGCAGATTACTGGGGTCTGGTAGCATGTTGAAAGAAGTAGGCTGTCAGGTAAGTTTGCTTTTCTGTTGTAAGGAATGCCATCTGGGATGCTGTGTCCAGGCTTGTTACCCAGGAATATAATCGTTTGAGTGTGTACTAGTTTGGATTTCTTTTCATCGATAGTGTACCCTAGGGAGGTCAGTATGGACTTTAAAAAGGCCAAGTGCTTGAGCAGCTTTTCCTGACCGTCTGCCTGAATTAGGTAGTCGTCTAAGTATGGGTAAATCTGGATATTCCTTTGTCTGCAAAAGGCAATGATCGGAGCCAGACATTTTGTGAAAACTCTGGGAGCAGTAGATAAGCCAAAGGGAAGTGCAGAGAACTGAAAGTGCAGAGAACCTGCCCTGAAACGTAGATATTTCCTGCATGATTCCCAGATAGGAATGTGGAGGTAGGCCTCTTTTAGGTCTAGGGTGACTAGCCAAGCATCCTTGGAAAGCATGGGTAGCAGTTGCTGGAGGGTGAGCATTTTGAATTTTGGTATCACCAGGAAGGTGTTTAGAATGGATAGATCGAGGATGGGGTGCCAGGTGCCCGCATTTCTGGGTACCAGGAAAAGTCTGGAGTAGAAACCTTGACCTTTCTGTTCTGCAGGAACGTGCTCTATTGCCCTCATAGAGAGCAGATAAATTACTTGCTTTTGTGCCGCTGCTGGTTTGGAGGTAGATCTGGGAACTCTTTTGGGGTTGGAAGAGTGCGGAAAGAAAATTTGTATCCCTGGGACTCTATGTTGAGGACCCAGCAGTTGTTGGTAATGGTGGCCCAAGTGCTTGCATGAGTAGAGAGTTTGCCTACTAGGGGTAAGTGAAGGTGGGCAGGGGGAGGGGGTTGGGAAGGAGAGTCTTTGTGAGTTCTTACCATGAGGATATGGCTTAGAACTCCCTGTTTTTGAAGTGGAGGAATTCCACTGTTTTGATCTCTGCATTCCCTGTGGCTGCTGTCTGGGGGGTATGCTTACATGGGGTCTGGGCTGAACTGACCTGGTGGGAGCAGGAAAGGACCAATGCTTGGAGGGGCAATGCCTGCTGAACCCGAGTTGCTGGACCTATAAGAAATCCTTAACTGTCTGCATAGATTTAGCTTTTTCTTCCATCTTTTTTAAGACCTCCTCTGCCTTAGTGCCAAATAAGTTGTCTTTGTGCAAGGGAGCATGCAACAATTTAGATTTAACATGGTCTGGCAAGGGCTGTTCCTTAAGCTATGCATGCCTTCTAAGAACAGAACCGGTGACTGCTGCCCTGCAAGAGGCTTCTAGGGCATCAAAACCACAGTGTAGTGTGTTTAGTTAGCACAAGCAGGAAAGGAAGACACTTTTTGTTTGAGGAGTTTCATGGTATGTTGCTGAAATTTTAGCATATGGAACTGGCAATTTAGTGCTCTAATAGCAAGAGTAGCAGAGGTGTATACTTTTTTACCCCATCTGTCTAGTGCTCGGGAATTCCTATCTGAGGGGGTGGGATTCTTAGCAGAGGTTGCTTTAATTCCTTTAGGCCCTTGAGAAATTGCCTCAGGGCAGCAGTAGGATTTTTGAAAAGAAATGTATGTGAGTCAGGGACTCTGTAATACCTGTCAGGTTTTCTGGGTGCAGGAGGGAGGGTGTCAAGAGTCAAAATGGATTCCAGGAAAACATTGTCCACAACATCCAGGACTGGGGAATGGCCAGGGGTCTGTGCTATGGAAGATCTAAGAATTCCGAGTCTCTTTTTAGACTGAGGGTAGTCCTGACATTCCCACTGGAAATGCTCCCTTAAAGTATGAAGGGTTTCCCCAAAGGAAAAGTCCTCAGGGGGAGAGGCTGAAGGAATGGAGTCCTCTGCATCAGAATCCTCATAAGCAGAGAGGTTGCATGTCTTCATATTCAGATGCATCAGAGTCATCAGACTCCTGTTCAGACAAAACTACTGGGGACAGATCTCTTTTTCTTTTGGAATGGGTAGCTTTGCTTTCCCTGATCAGCATGATAAGGTTGTCCACCATTTAAAGCATTTAAGACTGAGGCAAGAAAGAAGGTGCCTGAGATTGGGTCATCAGTTTCTTGGGTGTGGTTCGTACCCTGGGCAAAAGAAACTCGGTAGTTTTTGAAAGAATGGTAGACGCGAAAGAAGTCATTGGTTTGTGTCGAGAATTGGTAATGTGAAGAACTTCCTTGGAAGCCGGTGCCTGCTCAGTGGCTCCGGACCCATCCGAGGGAGAGACAGCCACAGGATCCTTAGTCGAAGAAGAGTTTTGCAGCATACCGGACTCCGAAAGGGTCTCGGTAGCAGCCTGCGAATCCACGGAAGTGGGCATCAAGGGCTACGAAAGTGCCTCACTGAGGACCGGAGAACTGATGACTAGGTTAACAGAAGCGTCGTTGGTAGGTTTGGACCTATGTGGTTTGTCTCTGTCTTTATCCTTATGTTTTTTCGGAAGATCTGCTTTCGGATGGCTTACCGAAGCCATATCGGAATTTGAGGACTGTAAGCAAAAATATCTAGCTACAATAAGGGCCCAACGATGTATAGTTCTGATGTTGAACAAAGTACAAAAGTGACAGCAGTGGACGTTGTGGTCTGGGCCTAAGCAAGTGACACAGTAAGAATGAAAGTCTCAGTGTGGCATTTGCTTTCCACAGGTGAGACAATTACTTTTTCTGACATCGGTTAGTGCAACAAAAAAAGATCCCCAACGGGGTACTTAGCTTTAGAAGACTTCAGCTTCAATTCGGAAGATGAAACTCAGGTACCGGCTGACCCGCACTCATGAAAACTGCTTCTGCTTCAGGCTCACGGCAAGAAAGACTGATGCAATGACGTTGAGTGCCTTCCTTTATACTACTGATGACCTGACATCAGTCCTGAAGTGACAGCAACTGAAGCAGAAATACTAAGCCTCTGGTATTCGGTCCAGCCGAGGGCTACCCTAACAGGGATAACCCAAATGTGATGAGTGCAACAGTGAAACAAAAAAAACAACAAGGAGGATACAGAGACTGTGGTGTCAGTCTAAAGAAAGTACAGTTGTGTACACTTACCATAAATATAGATGTTCGAGTGTATTCACTGTTGCAGTCATTACATTTGGGTTATCTGCTTGCAAGTAGCCCTCAGTCAGCCTGATTAACAAAGTCTTGGGTCCTGCACTGGTTGCTGTCCCTTCTTCCATGACATCAGGTCATCAAGGGTATAAAACATGCAGCCGACGCCATTACATCAGTTTTTCTGGCCCCAGATGTCAGGTGCGCCCCTAATGGGAAGCAATTAAACATAAAAACAGAAAGATATACCTCCAACAAAAAAGCAAATACACCAAAAAGGTTTTTAAGCATAGTAAAGGAAAGTAGAGGTATAGCCAAAAGAAGTTAGGGGGCTGGAGGGACAGTAACCAGGACTGCAACAGTGAATACACTTGAACATCTACATTTATGGTAAGTGTACACAACTGTACTATGTTCTTCATGTTTCACTGTTGCAGTTATTACAATTGGGTAGATTCCCAAAGCTATGGTTGGGAGGAGGAATTTAGATAGCATTAGGGCCCACTATAAGGCCCTGCAAGACTGCAGTGGCAAAGCCAGCTCTGGATTTAGAGAAAATTGGCAAATGATAATGCTTGGTGAAAGTGTGTACAGAACTCCAGGCAACAGCTTCTAGGATGTCCCTCGTAGGGACGCCTCTGAGAAAGGCTGTAGAGGTAGATGCAGCCCTGGTGGAGTGAGGTCTGATCCCCTGGGTGATAGGTATTCCATGGTGCTTATAGCAGAAATGAATGCAATGGCTTATCCATTTAGAAATGGTTTGCTTTGAAATAGCCTTCCCCTCTACCCCTGCAGCAAATGCCACCAGCAGTTGTTCAGATTTCCTTTGAGGTTTAGTCCTGTCCAAGTAGAATCTAAGTTGTCTGTGCACATCTAAGGAATGCAGTATCTGTTCCCTTTATTCTGTGGATTGGGAAAGAAGGTTGGCAAATGAATGGACTGATTAAGAGCCACACTGGATACCACCTTGGGCATGAAGGATGGATTGGTTCTGAGGGACAGCCTGTCCGCATGAAATATGATGAAAGGCTGCACTGCCATAAGGGCCTGTAATTCAGATACCCTTCTAGCTGAAGTGATTGCTTAAAGGAAAGCTGTTTTCCAAGAAAGAAATGTTAAGTCTGCAGTAGCAGCTGGCTCGAAAGGAGGTAGAGTGAGTTTCTCCAAGACAAAGTTAAGGTCCCAGGCTGGGGTTGGAGCTCTCCTGGGTGGTCTCAACTTTTTGGCCCCTCTGAGGAACTGCTTGAGCAGTGGATGAAAGAAGAGGGGAGGCTCTGTGTTATAATGAGCTGAAATGGCTGAGGTGTGGATTTTAATGGAGGAAAAAGACAGGCCCTTGTAAAGCATCTCAGTTAAGTATTGTAAAATCTGAAGTAAACTGGGCGCTACTGTATTCATGCCTTGAGATTTGTTCCAGGCACAGAATCTTTTCCATTTTTCAGCATAAGATTTTCTAGTACTAGGTCTCCTTGCCTCTAAAATGATATCCATCACAGGTTTGCTGAGGGATGGCAAAGAAGAGATTAAGTAATTAGCCAGGCTGCAAGGTTCAGTGTTGAAAGCTGAGGATGCAGAATCTGGTTCTCCTGTTGAGACAGCAGGGAAGGAGTCTGAGGCAGGTGCCATGGAGATAATCATGACACACTGCACAGGAGGGGGTACCAGTTTTGGCGCGGCCAGTCTGGAGCAATCAAAATCATCCTTGGTTTGTCCTGTTTGATTTTTAGTAGTAATTTGGAGAGCAGAGGCAGAGGGGGGAAGACACAGACTGATAGGTTTTTCCAGCTGAAGGACAGAGCATCCACTTTCCAGGCTTGTTTGTGGGGAGTCCTTGTGCAAAATTTGTCCAATTGGTAGTTCTGGGGAGAGGCAAACAGGTCTATATCTGGGCTCCCCCATTTGCTTGTCAACATGTTGAAAATCCTTGGTTCCATTTTCTACTTGTGTGGGTCCATGAGGTTTCTGCTTAGTCCATCTGCCAGTGTATTTAATTTTCCTGGCAGGAATTGAGCTTCTAGGTGCACTTGGTAGCTCAAGGCTATGTTCCACAATATTATGGCTAGTCTGCAGGGGGGTGGGGGGTAAGAATGTGTACCCTCCTGCTTGTTTATGTACCGCACAACAGTGGTGTTGTCTGTCTTTACCATTAGTTGTCCTGGAACAATCTGGTCCTTGAAGGCTGTCAGAGCATTCTGTACAGCTAAAATTTCTTTTTGATTGATATGCAGGTGCATTTAACTTGTGTTCCATTTACCCTGAATGCACTTCCCTGCCAGGTGAGCCCCCTATGCATAGTCTGATGCATCTGGTGTTAGGGTTTGGGCGGCAGGGGGTGGTGTGAAAGGTAGTCCCTTGTTTTGGTGGCAGGCCTCTGCCCACCAAAGGAACTCTAGGCATAGGCAAGGTATGATAGGAATCATTGTTTCTAGGTCATGAGAATGTTGACACCATAGGGTTTTTAGATACAACTTTAGTTTCCTCATATGCAGTCTTGCATATGGAATTAGAAAAATGCAGGAAGCCATGAACCCCAAAGCTTGCAGTATTTGTCTTGCCGATAGCAGGGTTTTTGTGGCCACTTGTTTGAAGTAGTTTGTCAAATGAATTTGCTTTTCTGGTGTGAGGTAAGCCATCTGGGAAGTTGTATTCAAGCTTGCTCCCAGGAATATAGTTTGTTGACAGGGTACCAGTTGTGATTTCTTTTCATTTATGGTGTACCCCAGACATGTTAGAACCCTTTTTACAAAGGCCAGATGATTCAAAAGTATGTCCTGGCTTTCTGCCTGAATTAGACAATCGTCCAGGTATGGGTATATTTGAATATTTCTTTGCCTGCAAAATGCAATAACTGGAGCTAGGCATTTTGTGAATACCGTGGGTGCAGTAGATAAGCCAAAGGGCAGTGCAGAGAACTGATAGTGCGTGTAGCCTGCTTTGAAGTGTAGGTATCTTCTGCAAGATTCCCAGATTGGGATAAAGGTGCTTAGAGTAGACAGGTCCAGGATAGGACGCCATGAATTTTCTTTTCTGGGTACCAGGAAAAGTCTCGAGTAGAAACCTTGTCCCTTTTCCTCTTCTGGTACCAGTTGAATAGCTCCCATGCTTAAGAGAGAAAGTACTTGTTTTTGGGCCTCTGCCCATTGATTTGAGGGTAGGTCTGGCTACCTGCTTGGTGTTGGCAATCTGTGGAAGTGAAATCTGTATCCCTGGGACACTATATTTAAAACCCATTTGTCCTGGGTAATGAGCTCCCAGTTCTTTGCATGAAGAGCAATCTTTCCCCCCAAAGGGGCAGTCAGTTTTTAAGTGCTTGAGAATTTTAAAAGGAAGTTATTGAGACAGTTTACCATAGGGGCTAGTCTTATTATTCCCAGATTTGGAAGTGGAGGCCCCCCACTGCTTAGTTCTGTGTGTCCCCTGGGACTGAAATTTGGGGTTTTTGCTGTGTCTGGGTTTGGCTTGAGAAGACCTGGAAGAGACTGGAAAGGAGCAATTCTTAGAGGGCCAGTGCCTACTAAATCTAGGAGGCTGAACTTGTAAAAAAATCTTTAACAATTTGCATAGATTTAGCTTTATCTTCCATCTTTTTAAGAACTTTCTCAGCCTTGCTGCCAAACAGGCGGTCCTGATTTAAGGGAGCATCCAACAATTTAGCTTTAACATGATCAGGCAAAGATTTCTCCTTAAGCCAAGCATGCCTTCTGATTACAGACCCAGTAACAGCAGCCCTGCAAGAGGCCTCTAATGAATCAAAACGACATTGCAAAGTATGTTTTCCAACTTGTTTGGCAGAATGCATTAAATCCTGTAATTCTTTATTTTCCACACTGTCAAGAATCTACATTATTTTCTGTTTAAGCAGTCCAATAACATGTTGTTGATATTTTAACATATGAAACTGGCAGTTTAAAGCCCTAATGGCCAAGGTTGCAGAAGTGTAAACCTTCTAACCCCATCTATCCAGTGCCCTGGAGGCTCTATCAAAAGGGGTAGGGTTTTTAGCAGTAGAAGCCTTAATGCCCTTGGGCTCCTGTGAAATAGTCTCTGGATCCGCAATAGGATTTTTGAAAAGGAACTTGTGGGACTCAGGGACCCTGTAGTATCTGTCAGGTTTTCTTTGAGCAGGAGGCAGGGAATCAGGGGCCAAACTAGATTCCGAGAAAGCATCATCAACAATGTCTAGTACAGGAGGAATAGCTAAAGGCCTATGCTGAGGTAGGAGAAGGAAATCCCTAAGCTCCTTTTTTGAATCAGAAAAATCCTGGCTTTCCCAGTGGAAATGTTCCCTTAGAGTATGTAAGGTTTCTCTAAAAGAAAAATCCTCAGGAGGGGAAGCAGAGGGAGTAGAGTCCTCTGCATCAGAATCTTCATAAGTAGGTAAGGGCAAATCCAGATCATCAGAAGAGTCAGAAAAAACAGAATCCTGATCAGAAGATTCATAATCAACTTCAGTCCTAGGCCTCTTAGAAGTGTGTGGGGGGAGTTGGCTACCCCTGATTAGAGTTATTAGAACTTCAGCCATTCTTATCATTTGTTTTTTAGGCCTAGAGACCTGAGCATGTGGCCTGGGCGTCGTTTTTTAGACATGGATCGAGATTTAGGCCTAAGTAAAGAAGGAGGTGTTAGTTTAATACAAGTCCGTAGACCTGAATATACCCTCAGAAGCCAGTGCCTGCACAGCAGCTCTGGACCCATCCAAGGTAGAGACATCCACGGGTTCCATAGTTGAAGCATCTCGCGACATACCGGACTCCGAATGGGTCTCAGTAGCGGGTATCAGGGGCTGCGAAAGCACCTCACTGAGTACCAGTGAACTGGCGACTGGCCTAGGAGAAGCATCGTCGACAGTTTTGGACCTCGGCGGCCTGTCTTTATCTTTGCGTTTTTTTGGAATCCTTGTAGTCGGATGGCTAACCGATGACATTTTTGGATAATTAAACCGAGACCCAAAATATTTAGAGGCAAAAATATACAGACGACAAGTAGTGCACTGATTAAATAAAGCACAAAACTGACAGCAAGGTATGTTGTGGTCAGGGCCCAGGCAAGGAATACAGTACGAATGATAATCTTTATGAGGTATTTGCTTTCCACAAGTAATGCAATTATTTATTTTTACTGAATCAGAAAGGAGTAAGAAAAAATTTCCCCAATGGGGTACTTAGCTTTAGTTGAAGATGTCGGTTCTGAAACTCGAAAATGAAAATTTCAGGAGTTGGCCAACCAACACTTGCGAACTGCTTCTGCTTCAGTCACCGCACGGCAAGAAAGACTGATGTAATGGCATCAACTGAATGTTTTATACCCCTGACGACCTAACGCAGGACCCAAGACTTTGTTAATCAGGCTGACTGAGGGCTACCTGCAAGCAGATAACCCAAATGTAATGACTGCAACAGTGAAACACGAAGAACATCATGGGGTATTCACAGACTGTGGTGTTAGACAACAGAACATGGAGGATTGATAGACTGCGGTGCCAGACAAAAGAACATGAAAGATTCAGAGACTGTAGTATCAGAGAACAGAACATGGAGGATTCAGAGATTGCAGTATTAGCCTAAATAACATGGAGGAGAGACTCTGGAGTCAGACTACAGAAACTGGAGTATTCAGAGACTGTGGTGTAAGTCTTCAGAACATGGAGGATTCAGAAACTGTGAAGTGAGATAAAAGAGCATGGATGATTTAGAGGCTGTGGTGTCAGACTACAGAACATTGAGGATTCAGAGTCTGTGGTGTCAGACTACAAAACATGGAGGATTTGGAGACTGTGTGTCAGACTACAGAAAGTACAGTTGTGTACACTTACCATAAATGTAGATGTTTGAGTGTATTCACTGTTGCAGTCATTACATTTGGGTAATCTGCTGGCAGGTTGCCCTCAGTCAGCCTGATTAACAAAGTCTTGGGTCCTGCATCGGTTGCTGTCCCTTCTTCCATGACATCAGGTCGTCAGAGGTATAAAACATGCAGCCGACGCCATAACATCAGTTTTTATTGCCCCAGATATCAGGTGCCCCAAATGGGGAGAAAATAAAATTAAAAAACACAAAAATATACCTCCAACCAAAAGCAAATACACCAAAAAGGCTTTTAAACATAGTAAAAGAAAGTAGAGGTATACTCAGAGAAAAACAGGGGGCTGGAGGGAGGGTAACCAGGACTGCAACAGTGAATACACTCGAACATCTACATTTATGGTAAGTGTACACAACTGTACTATGTTCTTCATGTTTCACTGTTGCAATCATGACATTTGGGTAGATTCCCAAAGCTATGGTTGGGAGGCGGAATTTATACAGCATTAGGACCAGCTATAAGGCCCTGCAAGATAGCAGTGGCAAAGCCAGCTCTGGATTTAGAGAAAATTGGTAAATGATAATGCTTGCTGAAAGTATGTACAGAACTCCAGGTAGCAACTTCTAGAATATCCCTGGTAGTAACACCTCTGAGAAAGGCTGCAGAAGTAGATGCAGCCTTGGTGGAATAAGATCTGATCACCTGGGGGATAGGTTTTCCATGGTGCTTATAGCAGAAATGAATGCAATGACTTATCCATTTAGAAATGGTTTGTTTTGAAATAGCCTTCCCCTCTGCTCCAGCAGCAAATGCTACTAGCAATTGTTCAGATTTTCTTCAAAATTTAGTTCTGTCCAAGTAGAATCTAAGTTATTTGTGCACGTCCAAGGAATGCAGAATCCGTTCTCCTTTGTTCTGTGGATTGGGATAGAAGGTTGGCAAATGAATGGACTGATTAAGAGCCACACTAGAAACCACCTTGAGCATGAAGGATGGATTGGTCCTCAGAGATACCCTGTCCGCATGAAAGATGATGAAAGGCTCCACTGCCATAAGGGCCTGTAATTCAGATATCCTTCTAGCTGAAGTGATTGCTAAAAGGAAGGCTGTTTTCCAAGAAAGAAATTTTGTCTGCAGTAGCAGCTGGCTCGAAAGGAGGTAGACTGAACTTATCCAAAACAAAGTTAACGTCCCAGGCAGGGGTAGGAGCTCTCCTGGGTGGTCTTAAGTTCTTTGCCCCTCTAACATACTGCTTGAGCAGGGTTTGAGAAAAGAGGGGTGGTTCTGTGTTATAGTGAGGTGAAATAGCTGAAGCGTGGATTTTAATAGAGGAAAAAGACAGGCTCTTGTGAAGCATCTCAGTTAAGTATTGCAAAATCTGAGGTAAATTGGGCGCTGCTGTGCTCATCCCTAAAGACTGGTTCCAGGCACAGAATATTTTCCATTTGTCAGCATAAGATTTTCTAGTACTAGGTCTTCTCGCCTCCAAGATGACATCCATCACAGGTTTGCTGAGGGATGCTAAGGGTTAATTTAAGTAATTAGCCAAGCTGCAAGGTTCAATGTTGGGAGCTGAGGGTGCAGAATTTGGTTTTCCTGCTGAGACAACAAGGAAGGTGTTTGAGGCAGGTGCTATGGAGATATTTGTGACACACTGCGCAGGGATGGGTACCAGTGTTGGCGTGGCCAGTGTGGAGCAATCAAAATCATTCTTGGTTTGTCCTGTTTGACTTTTAGCAGAACTTTGGAGAGCAGTGTCAGAGGGGGAAAGGCGTAGACTGATAGGTTTTTCCAGCTGAAAGACAGAGCATCCACTTTCCAGGCTTTTTTGTGGGGAGTCCTTGTGCAAAATTTGTCCAACTGGTAGTTCTGGGGGGAGGCAAATAGATCTATGTCTGGGTTCCCCCATTTGATTGTCAACATGTTGAAAATCCGTGGTTCCAGTTTCCACCTGTGTGGGTCCATGAGATTTCTGCTTAGTCCGTCTGCCAGTGTATTCAATTTTCCTGGCAGGAATTCAGCTTGTAGGTGCACTTGGTAGCTCAAGGCCGTGTTCCACAATGCCATGGCTAGTCTGCAGAGGGGGTAGGAATGTGTACACCCTGCTTGTTTATGTACCACATAACCATGGTGTTGTCCATCTTTACTATTAGTTGGCCTGGAAGAATGTAGTCCTTGAAGGCTGTCAGAGCATTCTGTACAGCTAACATTTCTTTTTGATTGATATGTAGGTGCATTTGATTTGGGTTCCATTTGTCCTGAATGCACTTACCTGCCAGGTGAGCCCCCCATGCATAGTCTGATGAATATGTAGTTAGGGTTTGAGTGGCAGGAGGTAGTGTGAATAGCAGTCCCTTGTTTTGGTGGCAGGCCTCTGCCCACCATAGGAACTCCAGGCGTAGGCAAGGTATGATAGGAATCATTGTTTCCAGGCTGTGTCAATGTTGACTCCATAGACTTTTTAAGTACCACTGAAGTTTCCTCATATGCAGTCTTGCATATGGAAGTAGAAGAATGCAGGAGGCCATGAACCCCAAGGCTTGCAGTATTTGTCTTGCAGATAGCAGGGTTTTTGTGGCCATTTGTTTGAAGTAATTTACCAAACAAATTTGCTTTTCTGGCATGGGGAAAGCCATCGGGCAGTTGTATTCAAGCTTGCACCCAGGAATGTAATCTGTTGAGAGGGTACCAGCTGTGATTTCTTTTCATTTATGGTGTACCCCAGACAAGTTAGAACCCTTTTTACAAATGCCAGATGATTTAGAAGTATGGCCTGGTTTTCTGTCTGAATTACACAGTCATCCAGGTATGGATATATTTGAATATTTCTTTGCTTGCAAAATGCAATTACTGGAGCCAGGTACTTTGTGAATACCCTGGGCACAGTAGGCAAGCCAAAGGGCAGTGCAGAGAATTGATAATGCAAGTAGCCTGCTTTGAAGCGTAGGTATCGTCTGCAAGATTCCCTGATTGGGATATGCAGGTAAGCTTCTTTTAAATCTAGAGTTGCCAACGAGGTATCTTTGCCTAGCATAGGAAGTAACTGAAGAGTCAGCATCTTGAATTTTGGAATGTCCAGGAAGGTGTTTAGAGTAGACAGGTCCTGAATTGGACACCATGATTTGTCTTTTCTGGGTACCAGGAAAAGCCTGGAATAGAAACCTTGTCCCTTTTCCTCTTCTCGTACCAGTTGAATAGCCCCCATGTTTAAGAGGGAAAGTAATTGTTTTTGAGCCTCTGCCCACTGATTTGGGGGCAGGTCTGGCCACCCGTTTGATGTTAGTAACGTGTGGAAATGAAATCTGAATCCCTGGGACACTATATTTAAAACCCATTTGTCCTGGGTTATGAGTTCCCAGTTTTTTGCATGAAGAGCAATCTTTCCCCTCAAAGGGGTGGCTAAAAGGTAAGTGTTTGGTAATTTTAAAGGAAAGTCATTGAGACTGTTTACCACGGGGGGGGGGGGGGGGGGTCTTGTTATTTTCAGATTTGGAAGTGGAGGCCTGCCATTGCTTAGTTCTAAGAGTCCCCTGGGACTGAAACCTGGTGCTTTTGGTATGTCTGGGTTTGGCTTGAGAGGATCAGGAAGAGCTGGAAAGGACCAATTCTTAGTAGGCCAGTGCCTGCTAAATCTTGGAGGTTGCACTTTTAAGAAATCTTTTACAGTTTGCATGGATTTAGCTTTATCTTCCATCTTTTTTAGAACTTCTTCAGCCTTATTGCCAAATAGGCAGTCCTGATTTAATGGAAAATCCAACAATTTCGTTTTAACATGATCAGGCAGAGATTGCTCCTTAAGCCAAGCATGCCTTCTAAGCACAGACCCAGTAACAGCAGCCCTGCAAGAGGCCTCTAAAGAATCAAAACCACATTGCAAAGTATGTTTTCCAACTTGCTCAGCAGAATGCAATAAATCCTGCAAATCTTTATTTTCCACATGGTCAGAAATCAACATAATCTTCTGTTTAAGCAGTGCAGTAATATGCTGTTGACATTTTAACATTTTAAATTGGCAGTTTAAAGCCCTGATTGCCAAGGTTGCAGAAGTATAAACCTTTTTACCCCATCTATCCAGTGCCCTGGAGTCTCTATCAGAAGGGGTAGGATTTTTAGCAGTAGAAGCCTTAATGCCCTTGGGCCCCTGAGAAATGGTTCCTGGATCCGCAACAGGATTTTTGAAAAGGAACTTGTGGGACTTAGGAACCCTGTAGTATCTGTCAGGTTTTCTAGGAGCCAGAGGCAGCAAATCAGGGGCCATACTGGATTCCGAAAAAGTACAGTTTTGTACCTACCATAAATGTAGATGTTCGAGTGGTTATGCTGCTGCAGTCATCACACTTGGGTTATCCTGCCATCAGGCGGTCCCGCAGTTGGCCTGAATTCCAAAGCCTTGGTCCGGCGTCGGTTGTCATCACTTCTTCCCTGACGTCAGTGCGGCAGGGGTATAAAAGAGGCAGCCAATGCCATTTTCTTCAGTTTTTCTTGCCCCAGATGTCAGGTGCCCCAAACTAAGAAGGCAAAGTAAGAAGCTTGCAAAACATACCTTAGTGCAAAACAATGGTACTAGTTGTAAGCAAATACACCATATAGACATGCATCCCAAAGGTTGAAGTACATGGAGGTATAAGAAAAGCCTTGTTATTTAGAGGGGATGGAGGGAGGGTAACCTGGACTGCAGCAGCATAACCACTCGAACATCTACATTTATGGTAGGTACAAAACTGTACTATGTTCATCGTGCTATGCTGCTGCAGTCATCACACTTGGGTAGAGTCCCAAAGCTATGGTTGGGTGGTAGGAGCTAAAGTGGGTTAGGTGCAGCTAAAATGCCCTGCAGAACTGCAGTGGCAAACCCAGCTCTGGTTTTTGAGTATAGAGGGAGGTGGTAATGCTTGGTGAAGGTGTGCACTGAACTCCAGGTAGCTGCCTCCAGAATGTCCTTTGTTTGGACTCCTCGGGGGAAGGCTGCTGAGGTTGCTGTAGCCCTGGTAGAGTGAGACCTAATACTAACAGGCACTGCTTTCCCGTGGTGTGAGTAGCAAAAGCGGATGCAATGTGCTATCCATTTAGAGATGGTCTGTTTTGAAATAGCCTTTCCTTCTGAGCCTGGTGCATAGGATACAAGGAGTTGGTCAGATTTTCTGAAGGCCTTTGTCTTGTCCAAATAGTAACATAACTGTCTGTGAATGTCCAAAGAGTGGAGGAGTCTTTCTCCTTTATTCTGTGGGTTTGGAAAAAAGGTGGGGAAGTGTATGGTCTGATTGAGAGCCACACTGGATACTACCTTTGGCATGAAGGAAGGGTTGGTGCATAAAGATACTCTGTCCTGATGGAAAATGAGGAAAGGTTCCACTGCCATAAGTGCCTGCAGTTCTGAGACTCTGCGTGCTGAGGTGATAGCCAGCAGCAGGGCTGTCTTCCATGACAGGTATTGAAGCTCTGCTGAAAGGGCTGGTTCGAATGGAGGAAGTGTTAACTTTTCCAGAACAAAATTTAGATCCCAAGTTGGAGTTGGTGGTTTTCTGGGGGGGTCTTATATTTTTTGCCCCTCTGAGAAACTGCCTTAGCAAAAGATGAGAGAAAATGGGAGGAACCGTATCATATTGGGCTGAAATGGCTGAAGCATGGATCTTTATGGATGAGAAAGAAAGGCCTTTGTCTAGCATCTCAGTTAGATATTGGAGAATGTGCGGAATATTTGGGATACCAGGATTTAGGCTTCTGGCCTGGCTCCATAAACAAACTCTTTTCCATTTGTCTGAGTAAGTTTTTCTGGTGCTGGGCCTCCTGGCCTCCAAAATGACATTCTGGATGTCCTTTGAGAGAAGTGTTGTTTGATAATTTAAGGTATTTTCCATGCAGCTAGATTTAAGGTCCTTAGCTGGCTGTGAAGGATCTGAGAGTTTTGTTGGGTTAACAGCAGAGGGAATTGAGGTAAGATCCATGGAGGGCTGCGAGTCATGTTTCGTAGTAGTGGGTACCAGTGTTGACGTGGCCAGTCTGGAGCAATGGGGATCATCTGTGGTCTCTCTGATCTGGCTTTCAGTAATACCTGGGTCAGTAGAGGCAGAGGTGGGAAGGCGTAGACTGACAATGCTGTCCAACTGAATGATAGGGCATCCACTTTTCAGGCCAGGGGATGATAAGGCCTTGTGCAAAATTTTTGTAGCTGGCAATTGTTGGTTGAAGCAAACAGATCTATGTCTGGTGGTCCCCACCTTTGAGTTATCATTGAGAATACTTGTGGGTGTAGTCTCCACTCGTGAGGGTCTGTCAAATTTCTGCTTAATTTGTCTGCCAAAATGTTTTCTTTTCCTGGCAGGAATTGTGCTTGCAGTTGTACTTGGTAAGTTAATGCTGTGTTCCACAAGTCCATTGCCTATCTGCATAGTGGGTTGGAGTGCGTTCCTCCTTGTTTGTTTATGTACCACATAACTGTGGTGTTGTCCATCCTTATTAGAAGTTGTCCTGGATGCAAAAGGTCCTTGAAGGCTATTAGTGCATTTTTTACAGCTAGCATCTCCTTTTGATTGATGTATAGTTGCCTTTGGTTTGCAGACCATTTGCCCTGTATGCATTGTCCTGCCATGTGTGCACCCCAGGTGTAGTCTGATGAATCTGTTATCAAGGTTTGGTTTGGTGGAGGTGAGACAAAAGGAAGGCCCATGTTTGCTTGGCATGCTTGAGCCCACCATAGAAACTCTTTTTGAAGGCAGGGAATGAGAGTTATAGTTGCTTCGAGGCTGTGTCTGTGTTGGGACCATACACTTTTTAGGTACCATTGTAGTTTTCTCATATGCAGCCTTGCATATGCAATTAGTGGAATGCAGGATGCCATGTACCCCAGTGCCTGCAGGAATTTCCTTGCAGTGAGCTGGGTAGAAGTTGCCATCTTTTTGAAGTACTGAGCCAGTTGTTTTTGCTTGTCTGGTGTGAGGTAAGCCATCTGGGCCGTTGTATTCAAGCTGGCACCCAGGAAAATTATTTCTTGTGAGGGTATTAGTTTTGACTTCTTTTTGTTTACTGTGTACCCTAGGCAACTTAGCAACTTTGTTACAAATGCCAGATGCTGTAGTAGGATGTCTTTGCTGTCTGCTTGGATCAGGCAGTCATCCAGATATGGATAAATTTGTATTCCTCGCTGTCTGCAGTATGCAATTACTGATGCCAGGCATTTCGTGAATACTCTGGGCACAGTAGATAAGCCAAAGGGCGATGCAGAGAATTGATAATGCGTTGTGCCTGACAAAAATCTGAGGTATCTTCTGCAATCTTGTCTGATAGGGACATGCAGGTATGCCTCTTGGAGGCCCAACGTTACCAGCCAAAACTTCTTGCCCAGCATGGGAAGAAGCTGCTGTAGTGTGAGCATTTTGAATTTGCGAATGTCCAGGTACGTGTTTAGAATTGAAAGGTCTAAGATGGGTCTCCAGGCTTTGTCTTTTCTTGGTACTAGGAACAGTCTTGAGTAAATTCCTTGACCTTGCTCTTTTGCAGGTACCTTTTGAATTGCTTTCATGTTCATGAGAGCTGAAATTTGCTTTTGTGCCTCTGCCCATTGGTTTGTTGGCAGATTTGGCATGCCTCTTATCCATGGTAAAGTGTGAAAATGAAATCTGTAGCCTCGGGTAATAATATCCAGAACCCATTTGTCCTTTGTTATGATGTGCCAATTTTATGGGAAAAGAGCCAGTTTTCCTCCTAGAGGTGCTGCCTGGGCAATTTTGCTTGGCAGGCGAAGAGGAAAGTCATTGAGTTTGTTTCCTGAAGGGTTGAGATCTGTCGTCTTCTCCTCTTTGAGTTGTTGTTTGCCATTGTCTAGGCATGAATGTACCCTGTGCCTGGCCTCTGCCCCTAGGGCATCTGTACCTGCCCCTTTGGGGTCTGTCTGAAGCAGAAAAGGACCAGTTTTTTGATGGCCAGTTTCTGCTGAAGCGAGGAGGTTGGACCTGTAAAAAATCTTTAACTGTTTGCATTGATTTTGCCTTTTCTTCCATCTTCTTTAAAACTTCCTCTGCTTTGACACCAAATAATGCATCCTTTTGCAGTGAAGCATACAGTAACTTTGCTTTGACATGTTCTGGTAAGGTCTGTTCTTTTAGCCAAGCATGTCTACGTATTACAGACCCTGTGACTGCTGCTCTGCATGAGGCCTCCAAAGAATCAAAACCACACTGCAAGGTATGTTTTCCCACTTGCTCTGCTGCATGTAACAAATCTTGCATCCCTTTGAAATCTAGTTGATCTATTTGAGGGATCATTTTCTGTTTTAACTGAGTAAGCAAGTACTGCTGGTATTTAATCATGTGGAATTGGCAGTTTAATGCCCTCATGGCCAAAGTGGCAGAGGTATACACTTTCTTTCCCCATCTTTCTAATGCCCTGGAATCTCTTTCTGCAGGTAGTGGATTCTTAGCAGTAGAGGCCTTAACCCCTTTGGGACCCTGGGAAATGGTTTCTAGGTCTGCAGCAGGGCTTTTATATAAAAACTTGCGAGAGTCAGGGACTCGATAGTATCTGTCTGGTTTAGGTGGTGCTGGAGGTAAGGAATCTGGATTTAGACTGGATTCAGTGTAGACATCATCCAGAATGTCTAAAACAGGAGGAATGGCTAGGGGTCTATGCTGAGGCAGAAGAAGAAACTCATGGAGTCTTTTCTTGGAGTCAGAGTAATCTTGTCCTTCCCAGTAGAAATGCTCTCTCATGGTGTGCAGGGTTTCCCCAAAAGAGAAGTCTTCAAGGGGGGAAACAGAGGGAATAGACTACTCAGCATCTGAGTCTTCATAGAGAGGGAAGGGGTAATCCTGTTCCTCTGAATCTGCTGAGGAAATGGATTCCTGGTCAGAAGGAAGTAAATCTTCCTCCAGTCTAGGCCTTTTGTCAGGAGGGGGCTGGGAACCTCTGATAAGGGTAATCAGGTCCTCCGCCATTTTGAGCATCTGTTTTTTAGGCATTAGGGCCTGTGTAGGAGTCTGTGGACCCGGTTTCTTAACATTTGGAAGCTTAGCGTATGACTTAATGGAAAGAGTCGTCAGTTTAAAGATGCCTTCTGAAACCGAAGGCCTGTCCATAGTCTCCGGATCGCCGCCAGGGCTGGCATCCGCGAGTTGAGGAGGAACCGGCTCCAGTAGCCCAGTAGATTCTGACTGAGAGGTAGTCATATTTTCTAAATCTGCGGTAGTCAGGGGCTGCGTAGGCGCCTCACTGAATACCGTAGATCCGGCGGCAGGCCTAACTGAGACCTCGGTATCTGGTCTAGGTCTAGGCTGCCGGTCTTTGTCCTTGCGTTTTTTAAACATAGCGGTAGTAGGAGGTTCCGACGACATAATGTAGTTGAATTTTCTGCCAAAATAATGTTGGGCGGTATCAGCCTGACGCTTAATAGTGCATTTATTGAACCTAGCGCAAAACTGACAAAGCAGAAACATCGTGGTCTGGGCCTAGCCAAGGAATACAATAAGAATGAAAATCCTTATGAGGTATTTGCTTCCCACAAGAAATACAATTATTAACTTTGTCTGACATCGGACTGAGGCAAGAAAAGTTTCCCCAACGGGGTACTTAGCTTTATAGAAGACTTCGGCTGAAATTCTGTTCGAAAATCTCAGGAGCTGGCTGACCGGCACTTGCGAACTGCTTCTGCTTCGGGCACTGCGTGGCAAGAAAGACTGAAGAAAATGGCGTTGGCTGCCTCTTTTATACCCCTGATGTCAGGGAAGAAGCGACAACAACCGATGCCGGACCAAGGCTTTGGAATTCAGGCCGACTGCGGGACCGCCTGACGGCAGGATAACCCAAGTGTGATGACTGCAGCAGCATAGCATGATGAACATCACATAATCAACAATGTCTACTACAGGAGGTATAGCCAAAGGCCTATGCTGATGTAGAAGAAGGAAATCCCTAAGCCTCTTTTTTTGAATCAGAAATTTCCTGACTTTCCCAGTGGAAATGCTCCCTTAAGGTATGTAAAGTTTCCCCAAAAGAAAAGTCCTCAAGAGGGGAAGCAGAGGGAATGGAATCCTCTGCATCAGAATCCTCATAAGTAGGTATGGAATAATCCAGGTCATTAGAAGAATCAGAAGAAACATAGTCCTGATCAGAAGATTCATAGTCAAGGTCAGCCCTAGGCCTCTTAGAAGGGGGGGGGGTTGATTATCTCTGATTAGAGTAATACTATCTTCAGCCATTTTGATCATTTGTTTTTTAGGCATAGGGGCCTGAAAATGTGGCCTGGGCATCAGTTTTTTAGACATAGATCGAGATTTAGGCCTTAGTATGGAAGGTGGAGTAGGTTTATATGCAAGTCTGTAGGCCTGAATACACCCTCAGAAGCTGGTGCCTGCACAGTAGCTCTGGACCCATCCAAGGTAGAGACATCCACGGGTTCCATAGGTGAAGCATCTCACGGCATACCAGACTCCAAATGGGTCTCAGTAGAGGCCTGCGAGTCAGAAGTAGCAGGTATCAGGGGCTGCGAAAGCGCCTCATTGAGTATCGGTGAACTGACGACTGGCTTAAGAGAAGAGTCGTCAGCAGTTTTGCACCTCGATGGTCTGTCTCTGTCTTTATCTTTGCGTTTTTTCAAAATCCCAGTAGTCGGATGACTAACAGACGTCATTTCTGAATAATTAAACCGAGAACCGAAATATTTAGAGGCAAAAATGTACCGATGATGGATAGTGCGCTGATTAAATAAAGCATAAAACAAACAGCAAGGTACATCGTGGTCAAGGCCTAGGCAAGGAATACAGTACAAATGAAAATCTTTATGAGGTATTTGCTTTCCACAAGTAATGCAATTATTAACTTTTACTGACATTGGTAAGGAGCAAGAAAAGGTTTCCCCAACGGGGTACTTAGCTTTAAGCTGAAGACTTCGGTTCTGAAACTTGAAAATGAAAATTTCAGGAGTCGGCCGACCGGCACTTGTGAATTGATTCTGCTTTGGGCACCGCACGGCAGGAAAGACTGATGTAATGGCGTTGGCTGCATGTTTTATACCCCTGATAACCTAACGTCATGGAAAACGGGACAGCAACTGACGCAGGACCCAAGACTTTGTTAATCAGGCCGACTGAGGGAAACCTACCAGCAGATTACCCAAATGTAATGATTGCAACAGTGAAACACGAAGAACATCATGGAGGATTCAGAGACTGTGGTGTCATATTACAGAATATGGAGGATTCAGAAACTGGGGTGTTAGGCAAGAGAACATGGAGGGTTCAGATACTGTGGTATCAGACAACAGAACATGGAGGGCTCAGAGACTCCAATGTCAGATAAAAGAACACGGAGGATTCTGAGACTACAGTGTCAGACTACAGAACATGGAGGATGCAGAGACTGTGGTGTCAGACTATAGAACATGTTGAATTTAAGGACTGTCATGTCAGACTAGAGAACATACAGAAATCAGAGACTCTGTAGTCAGAATACAGAAACTGGAGGATTCAGAGACTGTGGTGTCAGTCTTCAGAACTTGGAGGATTCAGAGATTGTGGTGCCAGACTACAGAACATGGAGGAATCAGGGACAGTGTTGTCAACCTACAGATCTTGGAGGATTCAGAGACTGTGGCATCAGACAAAAGAACATGGATGATTCGAAGACTATGGTATCAGACAACAGAACATACAGAATTCAGAGACTGTGGTGTCATTCTTAAAAATATGCAGGATTCAGAGACTATTCTGTCAGACTACAGAACATGGAGAAGGGATTCAGAGAGTGTAGTGTCATATTACAAAACACAGAGGATTTAGAGACTGTGAGGTGAGATAACAGAGCATGGAGGATTCAGAAACTGTGGTGTTCGACAACAGAACATGGACGATTCAGAGACTATAGTATCAGACAACAGACCATGGAGGATTCAGAGACTGTGATGTCAGACAAAAGAACATGGACAATTCAAAGATTACAGTGTCACAATAAAGAACATAAATGAATCAGAGACTGTTGTGTCAGACTATAGAACATGAAGGATTCAGAGAATGTGGTGTAAATCTACAGAAGATGGATGATTCAGAGATTGTGGTGTCAGACTACAGAGCACGGAGGATTCAGAGATAGTTGTGTTAGACATAATATGGAGGACTCACAGACTGCAGAGTTAGACTACAGAATATGGAGGATTCATAGACTGGGGGTCAGACTACAGAACACGAAGATTTGTAGACTGTGTTGTCAAACAACAGAAACTGGAGGATTCAGAGACTGTGGTGTCAGACTTTAGAACATAGAGAATTCAGGGACTGTGTCAGACTACAGAACATAAAGGACTCAGGGACTGTAGTGTCTGTCAAAGAACATGGAGGATTCAGAAACTGTGATGTCAGACTACAGAACATGGAGGATTTAGAGACTCAGGATTCAGAGACTATGTTAGACACAAAAGATGCAGGATTCAGAGACTCTCATGTTAGACACCAGAACTTGAAGGATTCAGAGACTGTGGTGATAGACAATAGAACATGGAGGAGTCAGAGACTGCAGTGTCAGAATATAGAATATGGAGGACTCAGGGACTGTGGTGTGAGTCTAAAGAATGTGGAGGATTCAGAGACTGTTGTGTCAGACAACAGAACATGGAGGATCCAGAAACTGTGGTGTCAAACTACACAACACGTAGGAATGGGAGACTGTGGGGTCACACTACAGAACATGGAGGATTCAGAGAATGTGCTGTTAATCTACAGAACATGGAGGATTCAGAGATTATAGTGTCAAACTAAAGAACATGGAGAAATCAGAGACTGTGATGTCAGACTACAGACTATGGAGGAATCAGAGATTGTGGAGGTCAGACTACAGAACATGGAGGATTCAGAGACTGCAGTGTCGGTCTACAGGACATGGAGGATTCAGAGACTGTGGTGTCAGACTACAGAACTTGGAGTATTCTGAGACTGTGGTGTCCATCAAAAAACATGGAGGATTCAGAAACTGTGGAGTCAGACTGCAGACCATGGAAGATTTAGAGACTCGGAGGATTCAGAGACTGTGGTGTTAGACACAGAAGATGAAGGATTCAGAGAATGTCATGTAAGATTACAGAAAGTACAGTTTTGTACCTACCATAAATGTAGATGTCCGATAGGTATGCATCTGCAGTCATCACATATGGGTTGTCCTGCCTCAGGCAGCCCTTCGGTCGGCCGGATTCCAAAGTCTAGGTCCGTCGGCTGATGTCGCCTTTCCCGGCGTCAGAGCGCCTGGGGTATAAAAGCATCAGCCGACGCCATCTTCCTCAGTGTTTCTTGCCCCAGATGCCAGGTGCCCTCAAAGGAAGGCTAAATTTGGAGAAATGCAATAAATTCCAAACATGCACAGAAATATATATATGTATATATATATCTATATATATATATATATATATATATATATATATATATAAAACAAATACACCATAATAGATAACCCCAGCTACCTATGAGAGGGAACAGTACCCAATAAATACCAAAGAGGGGAAGGAGGGAGGGTAAACCTGACTGCAGATGCATACCTATCGGACATCTACATTTATGGTAGGTACAAAACTGTACTATGTCCTTCAAGGATGCATCTGCATGGGTAGAATACGATAGCCAATCTGGGGGTGGAGGATCTATGTAAAGGATGGTGTAGCTAAAATGCCCTGCAGGACTGCCGTAGCAAAGCCTGCTCTGGATCTGGAATATAAAGGTAAATTGTAATGCTTGGAAAATGTATGCACGGAGCTCCATGTAGCAGCTTCTAAAATGTCCTTGGTAGCCACCCCTCTTAAGAAAGTTGTGGAGGTGGCTGTGGCTCTGGTGGAATGAGGTCTAATGTTAGCTGGCACAGTTTTTCCATGAAAGGAATAACAAAAACGAATGCAGTTCCCTATCCATTTTGAAATTGTCTGTTTGGAAATTGCTTTTCCTTGTGCACCAGCAGCATATGCTACCAACAACTGGTCAGTTTTTCTGTAGCTTTTAGTTCTATCCAAGTAGTAGCGCAACTGTCTGTGTATTTCCAGGGTGTGCAGAAGTTTCTCCCCTTATGTTTTGTGGATTTGGAAAGAAAGCAGGCAGGTGAATAGCTTGGTTTAATGAGACCCTGGATACCACCTTTGGCAGAAATGAAGGATTGGTTCTCAATGAGACTCTGTCTTGATGAAAAATAAGAAATGGCTGTGCTGCCATGAGGGCCTGTAACTCAGAAACTCTTCTTGCTGAGGTAATGGCCAGAACGAAGGCAGTCTTCCAAGACAGGAACTGTAGTTCTGCAGATGCTGCTGGCTCAAAGGGAGGCAGAGTTAGTTTTTCCAACACGAAGTTAAGGTCCCAAGTAGGCACTGGAGGTTTCCTTGGAGGATTGATGTTTTTAATTCCTCTTAGAAACTGTCTTAGGAGAGGATGAGAAAAGACAGGTGGATCAGTATTGTACTCTGCTGAAATTGCTGAAGCATGAATTTTAATGGAAGAGTAAGACAGGCCATTGTGGAGCATTTCTGCCAAGTATTCCAGGATATGTGCCATATTCATCACTGTTGCATCTAGGCCCTTTGTGGTGCTCCAAGTGTGAAATCTTTTCCATTTTGCTGAATATGCCTTTCTTGTGGAAGGCTGGTGAGCTTCCATGATGATATCCTTCACTCTCTTGGATAGCTTATCCTGAGGAGGAGTCAATGTATTTTCCAGGCTGTTAGTTGCAAGGTTTTCAGGTTGGAATGCAGAGTTTTGTAATTGTGCTCTGTCAGGAGAAGTGGCCATTGAGGAAGAGGCCATGGTTTCGTGTGTGACATGCTCTTTAACAGTGGGTACCAGTGCTGTCTTGGCCAGTCCGGAGCTATCAGAATCACTTTTGGCTGCTCTGTTCTGATCTTCAGTAAGACCTTGGTCATTAATGGAAGAGGTGGAAATGCATACACTGTTAGAGTTCTCCAGCTGAAAGAGAGGGCATCCACTTTCCATGCTTGTGGGTGGTATGTCCTTGAGCAGAACTTCTTCAACTGATGATTGTGGGGGGAGGCAAAAAGATCTATGTTCGGCCTTCCCCATGATTGCGTTATCTGTAGGAAGATGTCTGTGTGCAGCATCCATTCATGTGCATCCATGATATTTCTGCTTAAGCTGTCCGCCAGTATATTGTCTTTTCCTGGCACAAACTGGGATTGCAGTTCTATATTGAGTTTCAAGGAAAGTTCCCATAGATTCATTGCCAGTCTGCAAAGAGGGTAGGAATGGGTGCCTCCTTGCTTGTTTATGTACCACATAACTGTGGTGTTGTCTGTCCTTATTAGCAGGTGGCCTTGATGCAGAAAGAGTTTGAAGGCCTCGATTGCATGTATCACTGCCAGCATTTCCTTTTGGTTTATGTGCATGCGTAGCTCCTTTTGTGACCATAGTCCTTGAATACATCTGCCCTCCATGTGTGCTCCCCAACCATGATCTGAAGCGTCAGTTGTAATGGTTTGGCTGGCTATTGGTTTGCTGAAGGGCAGACCCCTGTTTGACTGGCTTGCTTGAGCCCACCACAGAAATTCCTTTTGTAGGCATGGAATGAGTGGGATCAAAGTTTCTAAGCTGTGACTGTGCTGAGTCCATAAACTCCTTAGGTACCATTGTAGTTTCCTCATATGCAGCCTTGCTTGTGGAATCAGAAGAATGCAAGATGCCATGTAACCCAGGGCCTGCAGGATTTTCCTTGCAGTCAGCTGAGTTTGTCTTGTCAGATTCTTGAAGTAATCCGGTAGTTGTCTTTGTTTTTCTTCTGTGAGAAAAGCCATTTGGGTGGTTGTGTCTAGATCTGCACCCAGAAAAGTTATTCTTTGGGATGGAACAAGTCTTGATTTGTGAATGTTGACTGTATATCCCAAGGCCTGCAGTAGGTGGATGGCATAATTTAAGTCCTTTACCAAAGTTTGTTGGCTGTCCACTTGTATAAGGCAGTCGTCCAGATATGGGTATATTTGAATCCCCTGAAGTCTGCAGTGTGCAATTACTGATGCCAGGCATTTCGTGAATACTCTGGGTGCAGTAGATAAGCCAAAGGGCAATGCTGAGAATTGATAATGCTCTGAACCTGCAAGAAATCTGAGGTGTCTTCTGCAACTTTGTCTGATAGGGACATGCAGGTATGCCTCCTTGAGGTCTAGAGTCACCAGCCAAGACCCCTTGCCCAGCATGGGAAGGAGTTGCTGTAGAGTCAGCATTTTGAATTTTGGCACAATGAGATAAGTATTCAGTGCGGACAAGTCGAGAATAGGCCTCCATTGATTTTCTTTTCTTGGAACAAGGAATAGTCTGGAATAAAATCCTTGGCCTTGTTCTGAAAGAGGAACCTTTTCTATAGCTTTCATTTGCATTAAGTAGGAGATTTGTTTCAAAGCCTCTGCCTTTTGATTTGGTGGTAGGTCTGGCATGCCTTTTCTTTTTGGCAATGTGTGAAAATGGAACCTGTATCCTTTGTCTATTATTTGCAGTGTCCATTTGTCTCTTGTAATACTGTGCCAATTTTCTGAGAATAAAGAAAGCTTTCCGCCCAAAGGTGCTTCTAATTGAGCCCTGGTTGGCGGAGTCAAAGCAAAGTCATTGAGTCTGTCCTTGTGCAACTGTTGTAGGTCCTGCACTACCTCTCTGGTTGGGAGGCTGCCATTGACGTCCTCTATAGGAGCCTCTAGCTTGCCCTCTACCTCTGGCACGCCTGTTCTTGCCTCTCTGAAATCTTTCTGTGTCCGGAAAGGACCAATTCTTGGTAGGCCAATTTCTGCTGAATCTTGGTGGTTGGACTTGTAGAAAATCTTTGACTGTTTGTACAGATTTTGCCTTTTCCTCAAATTTCTTTAAGACCTCCTGAGCAGTGGAGCCAAATAACTTTTGCTTTTCCAGTGGAGCATCCAGAAGCTTAGCTTTAACATGGTCTGGCAGAGATTGTTCCTTCAGCCAAGCATGTCTACGTGTGACTGCACTTGTCATAGCTGACCTACATGAAGCTTCCAATGCATCATAACCACACTGCAAGAAATGGTTGCTAACCTGCTGGGAGTTATGTACCAGATCCTGAAGTGATTTGCGATCTAGGGGTTCAGGTGAAGACAGTTTCTTATGCAATTCATCTAATAAATACTCTTGGTATTGTATCATATGAAATTGACAATTTAATGCCCTCATAGAAAGAGTAGCAGAAGTATACACTTTTTTACCCCATCTCTCTAAAGCCCTGGACTCCCTTTCAGAGGGGAGTGGATTTTTAGTTGTGGCAGCTGCAACCCCTTTAGGGCCCTGGGAAATAGTTTCTGAATCAGCAGATTGGGCCTTGTAAAGAAAATGATGTGAGTCCGGGACCCTGTAGTACCTATCGGGTTTGACAGGGGCCTGAGGAAGAGTGTCAGGGGTTATGCTAGACTCAGAGTACACATCATCAATGACATTCAAAACAGGAGGAATAGCCAAAGGTCTATGCTGAGGTAAATGCAGAAAAGTTCTTAATCTTTTCCTGGAATCAGAGAATTCCTGGCCCTGCCATTTGAAATGCTCTCTCATAGTGTGAAGGGTCTCCCCGAAGGATAGTTCTTCAGGAGGGGAGGCCGAGGGATAGATTCCTCTGCATCAGAGTCCTCGTAGGCTGAAAAAGCCTCCTCCTGGTAGTCCGAGAGCAGAGCCATCAGAGGCCTCCTCTGAGGAGTGGGGATCAGAGGGCTCAACCCTGGGCCTTTTGTCTAGAGGAGGTTGAGAGCCCCTGTCCGGATGGGGTTGGGAGCCCCTAATTAAGGAAATAAGGTCCTCTGCTAAGGTTAGAATCTGTGAACTTGTAGTGGGTCCCTGAGGAATAACCCTGGGAGGCATAGCTTTTGTGTGTTTGGCAGCTTTAGCCCTGGTGAATGCCTTTATGGACATGGATGCAGGAGGCCTAGCTGCACCACATGCTGGTGTAGTTTTGTCTAGAGGAATGGTGTCGGAAGTTTCCAAGACACTAGTTTCTGAAGGAAATTCAATAACCGACTCAGCAGGGGCCTCCGGGGCCGAGGTTGTCGGTTGAGCGGTTTCGGGGGTCGGAAGTACCAAGGACTCGGTTTCAGCCGAGACCGAGACACTCGCGGTAGGCCTGGCCGTGGTTTCAGCCGAAACCACGGCCCACGTGTGTCAGTCCTTGTCCTTCCGTTTCTTTGTTAAATGTGAAGTCGGAGTCTCCGACGGCATATTGTACAAAAAACTAGCCCCAAAAAATTCCTCTGCAAACTCCGCCCGACGTCTAAGAGTGCATCGGTTGAAGGAAGCACAGGCTGAACAGGCCGAGACGTCGTGGTCTGGGCCTAGGCAGGGGAGGCAGTAAGAGTGGAAATCCTTATGAGGTATTTGTTTCCCACAAGTTAAGCAATTATTAACTTTATCTGACATCGGCTGAGGCAAGAAAGAGTCCCCAACGGGGTACTTAGCTTTTGAAGTCTTCGGTAGCTGAATTACAGGAGCTGGCCGACCGGCACTTGCGAACTTCTTCTGCTTCGGGCACCATGCAGCAAGAAAGACTGGGGAAGATGGCGTCAGCTGACGCTTTTATACCCAGGCGCTCTGACGTCGGGGAAAGGGCGACATCAGCCGATGCCGGACCCAGACTTTGGAATCCGGCCGACCGAAGGGCTGCCTGAGGCAGGACAACCCATATGTGATGACTGCAGATGCATCCTTGAAGGACATCTTGAAGGATTCAGAAACTTTGCTGTCAGAATAGAGAATATGGAGGACTCAAGAGACTCTGGTATGAGTCTAAAGAATTTGGAGGATTCAGAGACAGTGGTGTCAGACAAAACAAACAGAATTCAGAGACTGTGTTGTCAAACAGCAGAACATGGAGGATTCAGAGACTGTGGTGTCAGATGACAGAACATGGAGGAGTCAGAGATTATAGTGTCAAACTACAGAACATGGGGGAGTCAGAGACTGTGGTGGCAGTCTACTGGACATGGAGAATTCAGAGATTATAGTGTCAAACTACAGAACATGGAGGAGTCAGAGACTGTGGTGTCAGTCTACAGGACATGGAGAATTCAGAGATTATAGTGTCAAACTACAGAACATGCTGTGATGTCAGACAACAGAACATGGGGGATTCAGAGACTGTGGTGTTAGACTACAAAACATGGAGGATTTGGATACTATGGTGTCTGACTGCAGAACTTGGAAGATTCAGAGACTGTGTTGTCATTCTACAGAATGTGGACAATTCATAGATTTTGCTGTCAGACAACAGAACACAGAGGATTTACAGACTGTGGCATCAGACTACAGAACATGAGTATTTAGAGACTGTTGTGTTAGACAACAGAAAAGTACAGTTGTGAACACTTACCATAAATGTAGATGTTCGAGTGTATTCACTGTTGCAGTCATCGCACTTGGGTTATCTGCCTGTAGGTAGCCCTTAATCAGCCCAAATACCAGAGACTTAGTATTTCTGCATCAGATGCTGTCACTCCAGAA
The DNA here is from genome assembly GCF_019279795.1 of Protopterus annectens. Taxonomy (NCBI): domain Eukaryota; kingdom Metazoa; phylum Chordata; order Ceratodontiformes; family Protopteridae; genus Protopterus; species Protopterus annectens. Next base: position 1,284,801,069 of record NC_056743.1, read on the forward strand.
CTGACGTCAGGTCGTCAGGAGTATAAAAACAGGCAGCCGACGCCATTACATCAGTTTTTCTTGCCCCAAATGTCAGGAGCCCTCCAAATAGGGAGCTAAGTTATGGTAGGGAAAACACTACCAGTAAAAAGTAAATACCAATACCAATACACCTGAAAAGGGTGAGTAATAGCCATGGAGAGGAGAGAAAGAGAGAGAGAAATCATTGGGCTGGAGGGAGGGAAACCAGGACTACAACAGTGAATACACTTGAACATCTATATTTATGGTAAATGTACACAACTGTACTATGTTCCTCATGTTTCACTGTTGCAGTCATCACACTTGGGTGGATTCCCAAAGCTGAAGAAGGCTGGAGGCAGTCAGGAAGAGTTACGGCTGGTTAGTATGCCTTGCAGGACTGCTGTTGCAAAACCTGCCCTGGATTTGGGAAAGATAGGCAGGTGTTAATGCTTGGTGAAGGTGTGTACTGAACTTCAGGTAGCAGCTTCCAGGATGTCCCTGGCAGGGACTCCCCTGTGAAATGCTGTAGAGGTACATGTTGCCCTAGTGGAATGTGTTCTGACCCCCTGAGGGGTTGGTTTCCCATGGTGCTTGTAGCAGAAATGGATGCATCCATTTGAAAATTGTTTGTTTTGAAATGGCCTTGCCCTCTGCCCCTGTTGCAAAGCTGACTAGTAACTGGTCAGATTGTCTGAAGGGCTTAGTCCTATCAAGGAAGAATCTGAGCTGTCTGGCACATCCAAGGAGTGCAGGTTCCTTTCCCCTTTATTTTGAGGATTAGAGAAGAAAGTTGGCAAATGGATGGATTGGTTGAGAGCCACACTGGACACCACTTTAGGCATGAAGGAAGGGTTAGTCCTGAGGGAAACCCTGTCAGCATGAATATAATGAAGGGTTCCATAGCCATAAGTGCCTGTAGCTCAGATACTCTTCTAGCTGAAGTGATGGCCAGAAGCAAGACTGTTTTCCAAGAGAGGAATTTTAAGTCTGCTGATGCAGTCAGTTCAAAGGGGGGAAGCATGAGCTTTTCCAGTACAAAGTTAAGGTCCCAAGCAGGAGGGGGGGGGACTCTCCTTGGTGGCCTTAAGTTATTTGTCCCTCTGAGGAACTGTTTGATAAGAGGGTGTGAGAAGAGAGGTGGCTCAGTATTGTAATGAGCCAAAATGGCTGAGGCATGTATCTTAATGGAGGAGAAGGACAGGCCTTTGTGGAGTAGATCTGGTAAGTAATCCAGGATTAGAGGCAGGGAGGGCAGAGTTGTGTCCTCTCCTTTAGATAGACTCCAGGAGCAGAACCTTTTCCACTTATCAGCATAGGATTTTCTTGTACAGTGTCTTCTGGCTTCAAGAATGTTGTCCAGCACCTGCTTGCTTAGGGTTGCTGGGGGAGAATTCAAGGAATAAGCCAGGCTGCAAGATTTAGGGTTTGCAGTTCTGGATGTAAAATATGCCCTCCTGCTGAGAGAGCAGGGTTGGGTTCTGGTGTAAGTGCCAGGGTGGCACCGGTGTCAGGCTGCGCAGTAGTGGGTACAAGTGCTGGCATGGCAAGTCCAGGGGAATCAGAATTGTCCTTGGTCTGTCCTGTTTTATCTTGAGTAATACCCTTGAGAGAAGGGGCAGAGGGGGAAAGGCATAGATTGAGAGATTTACCCACTGAAAAGATAGGGCATCCACTTTACAGGCCCTGCTGTGAGGATTCCTGGTGCATAATTTTCTGAGCTGGTGGTTGTAGGGGGAGGCAAAGAGATCCACCTCTGGGGTCACCCATTTCTGAATCAGAAGGTTGAAGGTGCTGGGCTCCAATTGCCACTTGTGCGGGTCTAGGAGATTTCTTCTTAAGTCATCTGCCTGTGAGTTTTGTTTGTCTGGCAGGAATTGAGCTTGCAGATGGACTTGCATGTCCAAGGCCGTGTGCCACAAGGCCATGGGTAACCTGCAGAGTGGGTAGGAGTGGGATCCCCCCTGGTTGTTGATGTACCACATAAATGTGGTGTTGTCTGTTTTTATTAGCAGTTGTCCTGGAAAGAGTAGGGATCTGAATGCTGTCAGGGCATTCTGCACAGCTAGCATCTCTTTTTGGTTGATGTGCAGATGAATTTGACTTGGGCTCCACTGGCCCTGAGTGCATTTGCCGTCCATGTGTGCTCCCCAGGCACAGTCTGATGCATCTGTGGTTAGGATCTGGGTGGTGTATGGTTGAGAAAAGGGCAGTCCCTTGTTGTGGTAGCATGCTTCTGCCCACCAAAGGAACTCTGTCCTTAGACAGAGTATGATAGTAATGACTGTTTCTAGGTCCTGTGAATGTTGACACCAAAGATTTTTTAAGTACCATTGAAGTTTCCTCATATGCAGTCTTGCATATGGAATTAGCAGTATACATGAGGCCATGAACCCTAGGGCCTGCAGTATTTTCCTTGCAGATAGCTGGGTTCTGGTGGCCATTTGTTTGAATTAGGCTGTCAGATAGACTTGTTTTTCTGAAGTGAGGAATGCCATCTGGGATATTGTGTCCAAGCCTGCTCCTAGGAATACGATCTTTTGACTGGGTACCAGTTTTGATTTATTTTCTTTGATGGTGTACCCCAAGGAAGTGAGGAGGTGTTTCATAAATCTCACTTGCTGCAACAGCAATTCCTGACTGTCCGCCTGAATCAGGCAGTCATCCAAGTATGGGAAAAGTTGGCTATTTCTCTGCCTGCAGTATGCAATGGCTGGAGCCAGGCATTTTGTGAAAACTCTGGATGCAGTAGATAAGCCAAAGGGAAGTGCAGAGAACTGATAATGCATAGATCCTGCCCTGAAACATAGATACTTCCTGCATGACTCCCTTATGGGGATGTGCAGATAGGCTTCTTTTAAGTCTAGGGTGATTAACCAGACATCCTTGGCTAGCACAGGAAGAAGCTGTTGCAGGGTAAGCATTTTGAATTTTGGTACCACCAGGAAGGTGTTGAGAACTGAAAGATCCAGGACTGGGCACCAAGAGCCCTCTTTCCTGGGTACCAGGAAAAGTCCTGAGTAGAATACTTGATCCCTCTGTTCTACTGGAATGGGCTGAATAGCTCTGATATTGAGCAGGGAAGCTACTTGGCTTTGAGCCTCTGCCCACTGGTTTGGAGGAAGGTCTGGAAACCCGCTTGGGACTGGCAGTGAATGGAAATAAAATCTGTACCCCTGGGATACAATGTTGAGGATCCACCAGTCCTGTGTGATGGACATCCAATTTTTTGCATGAAGGGCAAGTTTTCCTCCTAGAGGCACAAGTAATTGGGCAGGGCTGGGGAGTGGAGTAAAGAAGTCATTGTGAGTTTTTAATGTAAGGAGGTGGCTTACCACTCCCTGCTTTGGTGGTGGGGGCACTCCATTGCTTAGATCTCTGCATACCCTGAGACTGTAGTCTGGATGGTCTGTTTCCCCTGGATCTGGTTTGAGAAGGCCTGTAGGGGGATGGAAAGGACCAGTGTTTGGAAGGGCAATGCCTACTGAATCTAAGGGGTTGCACTTGTAAGAATTCTTTAACAGTCAGCATAGACTTAGATTTTTCTTCCATCTTTTTAAGAACCCCTTCTGCTTTGGTGTCAAATAAACTGTCCTTGTTCAAAGGAGCATCTAGTAACTTTGATTTGACATGGTCTGGCAAGGTCTGCTCCTTGAGCCAATCATGTCTTCTCAGTATGGATCCAGTGACTGCTGCCGGCAAGATGCTTCTAGGACGTCAAAGCCACACTGCAAAGTATGCTTACTGACTTGGCTTTCAGAGTGCATAAGGTCCTGCAATTCTTTATTTTCTGTACAGTCTGTAAAGGTTGCCACTTTTTGTTTAATAAGTTCCATAATATGTTGCTGGTACTTCAGCATGTGAAACTGACAATTCAATGCCCTAATAGCAAGAGTTGCAGAGGTATATACCTTCTTACCCCATCTGTCTAAAGCTCTGTAATCCCTGTCCGAAGTGGTGGGATTCTTGGCTGTAGTACCTTGATACCTTTAGGCCCCTGGGAAATGATCTCTGGGTCAGCAGTAGGATTCTTGAAAATAAATTTGTGAGTGTCAGGTACTCTGTAGTACCTGTCTGGTTTCCTAGGGGCAGGAGGTAAAGTATCAGGAGTAAGACTGGATTCCATAAAAACATCATCAACGACATCCAGGATAGAGGGTATTGCTAAAGGCCCATGCCAAGGCAACTCTAGGAATTTTCTGAGTCTCTTTTTGGACTGAGGATAGTCTTGGCATTCCCTGTGGAAATGCTCTCTTAAGGTATGCAAGGTTTCACCAAAAAAAAAATCCACTGGAGGGGAGGCAGAGGGAATGGATTCCTCTGCATCTGAATCCTCATAAGCAGATAAGGGCATGTCTTCATAATCAGAAATCTCAGAGTCATCGGACTACTGGACTGTAGAAGCTGTAGGGAACTGGCCTCTTTTTCTCTTAGCAGGGGAAGGCTGACTTCCCCGAATCAGTGTAATAAGGTCTTCTGCCATTCTAAGCATTTGTTTTTGTGGCATGGGAGCAGGTGCATGTGCTTTGGACATCAGTTTTCTAGGCGTAGTGCATATCTGGGCCTAAGAAATTCGGTAGTTTTGGTTAAAAAAGAAGTTGTCGGTTTGAGTGGAACATTGGTTGAGTGAAGAACTGCCTCAGAAGCCGGTGCCTGCACAGCGGCTCCAGACCCATCCAAGGTAAAGACATCCCAGGTTCCATAGTCGAAGAAGAGTCTCACGTCATAAAGGACTCCAAATGGGTCTCGGTAGAGGCCTGCGAATCCACTGAAGCGGGCATCAGGGGCTGCGAAAGCACCTCACTGAGTACCAGTGGACTGGCGACTATCTTAATGGAAGAATTGTCGGCAGCTTTGGACATGCGGTCTGTCTCTGTCTTTATACTTACATTTTTTTGAATATCGGTAGTCGGATGGCTTACTGAAGCCATTTCAGAATACGGAGATCAAGACAGAAAGAATTTAGTGACAAAGAGAGCCCAACGATGAATGGTTTGGGAGTTAAACAAGGCAGAAAACTGACAGCGAGGGATGTCGTGGTCTGGGCCTAAACAGGTGATGTAGTAAGAATGAAAATCTCTGTGAGGTATTTGCTGTCCACACGCAAGACAATTGTTAACCCTTTGTGACATTGGTTTGAGCAAGAAAAAAGGATCTCCAATGGGGTACTTAGCTTTAGAAGACTTCAGGATTATTCAATTCATAAACAACAATTCAGGTAGTGGCCGACCGGCACTTGCGAGCTGCTTCTCCTTCAGGCTCTTTGGCAAGAAAGACTGATGTAATGGCGTCGGCTGCCTGTTTTTATACCCCTGACAACCTGACATCAGTCCTGGAGTGACAGCATCCAACACAGAAATACTATGTCTCTGGTATTCAGATCGACTGAGGGCTACCTGCAGGCAGATAACCCAAGTGTGATGACTGCAACAGTGAAACATGAAGAACTTCTAGAGGATTCAGAGATAGTGGTGTCACATAACAGAAACTGGAGGATTCAGTGACTGTGGTGTTAGACAACAGAACATGGAGGATTCAGAGAACATGGTATCAGACTTTAGAACATGGAGGATTCAGAGAATGTGGTGTCATTCTACAGAATGTGGACAATTCATAGATTGTGCTGTCAGACTACAGAACATGGAGGATTCAGGGACTGTGGTGTCAGATTACAGAACATGGAGGATTTACAGACTGTGGTATCAAACTACAGAATATGAGTATTTAGAGACTGTGGTGTTAGACAACAGAGACTAGAAGATTCAGAGACTGTGGTGTCACAGAAAGTACAGTTTTGTACCTACCATAAATGTAGATGTTCGAGTGTTCACACTGCTGCAGTCATTACACTTGGGTTATCCTGCCGTCAGGCGGTCCCGCAGTCGGCCAGAGTTCCAAAGTCTTGGTCCGGCGTCGGTTGCTGTCGCTTCTTCCCTGACGTCAGTGCGCCAGGGGTATATAAGATGCATCCGACGCCATTTTCTTCAGTTTTTCTTGCCCCAGATGTCAGGTGCCCCCAAGTAGGTAAGCAATACATATTGCTAATAAAACATATATATATAAATAAAAACAATACCTTCAGTTACAAGCAAATACACCACAGAGGTTGTATAGGATAGAAAGGTATAGATAAGTCCAGCTAGGACAGAGGGGATGGAGGGAGGGTAACCTGGACTGCAGCAGTGTGAACACTCGAAAATCTACATTTATGGTAGGTACAAAATTGTACTATGTTCATCGTGTTACACTGCTGCAGTCATTACACTTGGGTAGAATCCCAAAGCCAAGGCTGGTTGGCTGGTCTATAAAGAGTTAGGATTGGCTATGAGGCCCTGCAGAACTGCAGTGGCAAATCCTGCTCTGGATTTAGAGTAAAGAGGCAAGTGGTAATGCTTGGTAAAGGTGTGCACTGAACTCCAAGTTGCAGCCTCCAAAATTTCCTTGGTTGGTACTCCTCTGAGAAAGGCTGTTGAAGTGGCTGTTGCTCTGGTAGAATGTGGCCTAATGTTATTAGGGACTGATTTTCCATGCTGTGTGTAGCAGTAATGAATACAGTGTCCTATCCATTTGGATATAGTCTGCTTTGAGATAGCCTTGCCCTGTGATCCTGCAGCATATGCTACAAACAGCTGCTCAGTTTTCCTGAAAGCTTCTGTTTTGTCCAAGTAGAAGCGTAGCTGCCTGTGTATGTCCAAAGAGTGCAGAAGTTTCTCTCCTTTATTCTGGGGGTTTGGATAAAAAGTTGGCAAATGAATGGTTTGGTTAAGAGCCACACTGGATACTACCTTTGGTATAAAGGTAGGGTTTGTCCTTAAAGAAACCCTGTCCTGATGAACAATTATAAATGGTTCCACTGCCATTAATGCCTGTAGCTCTGAGACTCTTCATGCTGAAGTTACTGCCAGGAGCAGAGCTGTTTTACATGATAAAAATTTTAGATCGGCTGTATTGGCTGGCTCAAAAGGTGGCAAGGTCAGTTTTTCCAAAACAAAGTTGAGGTCCCAAGTTGGTGTTAGTGCACTCCAGGGCGGTCTTATGTTTTTAGCCCATCTGAGGTACTGCTTTAGCAAGGGATGAGAGGAGGATCCGTGTTGTAATGTGCTGAAATGGCAGAGGCGTGGATTTTAATTGATGAGAAGGATAGGCCTCTGTCCAGCATCTCAGTTAAGTATTGTAAAATCTGAGGAATGTTTGGGACAAGAGGGTGAAGGCTTTGAGCCTGGTTCCAGGCACAGAATCTCTTCCATTTTTCTGAGTAAGATTTCCTGGTGCTAGGTCTCCTGGCCTCCAAAATGACCCCCATAACAGCTTTAGAGAGAGGAGTTGCCTGTTTGACTAATAAATCTGCCATGCAGCCAGGTTTAGGGTTTTGAGCTGACCGTGCAGGATCTAATTGTTTTGTTGAGTCATAAAGTGTGAAATTTGAGGCAAAATCCATGGTGGGCCTTGAGTTAAGTTCTTTAAGATTGGGTACCAGTGCTGGTGTGGCCCCTCTGGAGCAATCAGGATCATCTGTGGTTTTTCTTGTCTGGCTTTTAGGAGTACCTTTGAAAGGAGAGGCAGTGGTGGGAAGGCATAAACTTTTAGGCTTTTCCAGCTGAATGAAAGAGCATCCACTTTCCATGCTTGTGTGTGGTAGGTCCTTGTGCAGAATGTTTGTAGTTGGCAATTCAGTGGGGAAGCAAAAAGATCTATGTCTGGGCACCCTCATTTTTGCATTACCATGCTGAAGATTTGTGGATTCAATTTCCATTCGTGAGGGTCCATGATATTTCTGCTTAGATCATCTGCCAGAGCATTTTTCTTTCCTGGCAGGAATTGTGCTTGCAGATGAACTTGGCAAGTTAGAGCTGTGTTCCACAAGGTCATGGCTTGCCTGCATAGGGGATAAGAATGAGTGCCCCCTTGCTTGTTTATGTACCACATTACTGTGGTGTTGTCTCTTTAATAATAATTGTCCTGGATGCAGAAGGTCCTTGAAAGCTGTTAGGGCATGTTGAACAGCCAACATCTCTTTTTGATTGATGTGAAGATGCATTTGGTCTGTGGTCCACTTGCCCTGAATACATTTTCCTGCCATGTGTGCTCCCCAGGCATAATCTGAAGCATCTGTTGTTAGAGTCTGCCTGGCTGTGGGTAGAGTGAAAGGCTGACCCTTGTTGAGGTGACATGCCTGTGCCCACCATCGAAACTCCTGTTGTAGGCAGGGAATTATTGGTATTACTGCTTCTAAACTGTGAGAGTGTTGAGTCGAAACACTTTTTAGGTACCATTGTAATTTCCTCATATGCAGTCTGGCATATGGAATTAGTAGTATGCAGGATGCCATGAATCCCTGGGCCTGCAGAATTTTTCTTGCAGGGAGATGGGACTTTTTTGCCAGTAATTGAAAATATTGAGTCAGTTGTCCTTGTTTGTCTGGCGTGAGATAAGCCATCTGGGCCGTTGTATTTAAGCTGGCACCCAGGAATATTATCTGTTGTGAGGGCACTAGTTTTGACTTCTTTTCATTTACTGTGTACCCTAGAAAAATTAGCAACCTTTTTACAAACTCCAGATGCTTTAGAAGAATGTTCTTTTTCTCTGCTTGAATGAGACAGTCGTCCAGGTATGGATATATTTGAATTCCTTTTTGTCTGCAAAATGCAATTACTGGTGCCAGGCACTTTGTAAAGACTCTGGGCGCAGTAGATAAGCCAAAGGGCAGTGCAGAGAATTGGTAGTGCATTGTACCAGCTTTGAATCTGAGGTATCTTCTGCAATCTTGTCTGATAGGGACATGCAGGTATGCCTCTTTGAGGTCCAAGGTAACAAGCCAAGCCTTCTTGCCCAGCATGGGAAGAAGCTGCTGTAGTGTCAACATTTTGAATTTCGGAACGTCCAGGTAAGTATTTGGAGTTGAAAGGTCTAGTATGGGTCTCCAGGCTTTGTCTTTTCTGGGGACCAGGAAGAGCCTTGAGTTAAATCCTTGTCCTTGTTCCTGCTGTGGTACTTTCTGAATAGCTCTCATGTCCATGAGGGCTGAAATGTGTTTTTGATCCTCTGCCCATTGATTTTGTGGCAGGTTTGGCATTCCTTTTAGCCTTGGTAAAGTGTGAAAGTGGAACCTGTAACCTTGAGACACAATATTCAGAACCCATTTGTCTTGGGTGATAGTTTGCCAGTTTTGAGAGAAAAGTGCTAGTTTCCCCCCTAATGGGGCTGCCAAAAAGGAAGTGCTTGGCATACAAAGGGGAAAGTTATTGGGACTGTTTCCTGTAAGGTTGAGACTTGTCCTCCCCTCCTTTTGGGGTTGAGGTACCCCACTGTCGTTGTCTGTTAGAGCCTTGGGGTTGAGATCTGTCTCTTGGGTGTCTGTATCTGCCTCTCTGTGGCCTGTCTGACACTGGAAAGGACCAATTCTTTGTAGGCCAATTTCTGCTAAATCGAGGTGGCTGTACCTGTAATAAATCTTTGACTGCATAGATTTAGCTTTATCCTCCATTTTCTTTAACACCTCTTCTGCCTTAACACCAAATAAGGTATCATCCTGTAAAGGAGCATCCAATAATTTTGCCTTAACATGATCAGGTAAACTCTGTTCTTTTAATCAAGCATGTCTTCGAATCACAGAACCTGTAACTGCGGCTCTACAAGAGGCCTCTAAAGAATCAAAACCACATTGCAGAGTATGTTTACCCACCTGTTCAACGGCATGCAATAAATCCTGCATTTCTTTATAGTTAGGAGCTTCTGAGCTTGCAAGCATTTTCTGTTTTAACTGAGCCATTAAATATTGTTGGTACTTATGCATGTGAAACTGGCAATTTAAAGCCCTTACTGCTAAAGTTGCAGAAGTGTAAACTTTCTTCCCCCATCTATCCAATGCTCTAGAATCTCTGTCAGAGGGGACTGGATTTTTTGTAATGGAAGCCTTAACCCCTTTGGGACCCTGGGAAATGGGTTCTGGGTCAGCAGAAGGGTTTTATAAAGAAACTTGTGAGAGTCAGGGACTCCATAATACCTATCTGGCTTGGCTGGTGCAGGGGGCAAAGAATCAAGAGATAAGCTGGATTCGGAGAACACATCATCCACAATATCTAGCACAGGTGGAATAGCCAGGGGCCTGTGCTGAGGCAATTAAAGGAAATCCTTGAGCCTTTTCTTGGATTCTGAATAGTCCTGACATTCCCAATGGAAATGCTCCCTCATGGTATGTAAAGTTTCCCCAAAAGAGTAATCCTCAGGAGGAGAGGCTTAAGGGATAGATTCTTCAGCATCAGTGTCCTCATAGGGGGGTAGAGAGTATCCCTGGTCTGAAGAGGAATCAGAGGAAATGGAAACCTGATCAGAGGAATCATAGTCTGTATCCTGCCTAGGCCTTTTCTCAGGAGGGGGATGGGAACCCCTGATAAGAGTAATGAGATCTTCGGCCATTTTGAGCATCTGTTTCTTAGGCATGGAGGACTGTCCAGGAGAATGCTGTACTTGCTTCTTTGTCTTTAATGGTGTTTTTGTCTTGGCTGTTGCTTTAATGGTAAGTTGTGAAGGTCTGAAAACACCGTCAGAAGCCGATGCCTGCTCAGCAACTCCGGACCCATCTGAGGGATTAGATTCCGTAGGCCCAATACCTTGAGTTTCCGGAGGCCTAGTTGATTCCATGTGGGAGTCGGAGGCGGCCTGTGGCTCTGAGGTAGCAGGTGTCAGGGGCTGCGAAAGCGCCTACTGAGAACCGGCGGACCGGCGTCTGGCTTAGAAGAGGTTTCGTCGTCGTCGGTTTTGGACCTCGGATGCCTGTCTTTGTCCTTGTCTTTGCATTTTTAAGAATTGTGGTTGTCGGTTGTTCCGACGGCATTGTATAATTGAACCTTCGGCCAAAGTAGTGCAAAGCAAAATCAAACGTCGTTTTATAGTGCGTTTGTTGAATCTAGCACAAAACCGACAACTAGTGACGTCGTGATCAGGGCCTAGGCATGGAATACAGTAAGAGTGGAAGTCCTTATGAGGTATTTGCTTCCCACAAGAAATACAATTATTAACTTTTTCTGACATCGGTCTGAGGCAAGAAAAAAGTTTCCCCAACAGGGTACTTAGCTTTATTGAAGACTTCGGATCTGAAATTCGACTTCGAAATTCTCAGGAGTCAGCCGACCGGCACTTGCAAACTGCTTTTGCTTCGGGCACCGCGCGGCAAGAAAGACTGAAGAAAATGGTGTCAGATGCATCTTATATACCCCTGGCACACTGACGTCAGGGAAGAAGTGACAGCAACCGACCCGGACCAAGACTTTTGGACTCTGGCCAACTGTGGGACCGCCTGACGGCAGGATAACCCAAGTGTAATGACTGCAGCAGTGTAACATGATGAACATCAGAACATGGAGGATTCGGAGACTGTGGTGTCTGACTTTAGAACATGGAGGATTCATAGGTTGTGTCATCAGACTACAGAACATAAGGGACTGAGGGACTCTGGGGTCAGTCTAAACAACATGGAGGATTCAGAAACTGTGTTGTCAGGCTACAGATCATGGAGGATTCACAGACTTGGAGGATTCAGAGACTGTGGTGTTAGACACAGAAAATGGAGGATTCAGACACTGTTATTTTATTTTTTATTATTTTATTTTACATTTATTTACGTGGATAGTTTGACTGGATACATGTCCTTTTTCAGCGGAGGCCCAGGGAGAAACGTTCCACATCAAACATACAGTAATAAACTTTAACAGTACTATGCATTGGATAGGATTATGTTCGACAACATAACTTGGAGCATTCAGAGACTGTAGTATCAGACAACAGAACATGGAGTATTCAGAGACAGTGGTGTCAGAATACAGAACATGGAGGACTCAGAGACTGTGGTGTGTGTTTAAAGAATGTGTAGGATTCAGAGACTTTGGTGTCAGACCAAAGAGCATACAAAATTCAGAGACTGTGTTGTCAGACAACAGAACATGTACGATTCAGAAACTGTGATGTTAAACACCAGAACATGGAGGATGCAGAGACTGTGGTGTGAGACAACAGGACATGGAAGATGCAGAGACTGTGGGATCAGACTAAGGATCATGGAGGATTCAGTGACTGTGGTGTCATTCTACAGGACATACAGAATTCAGAGATTTTAGAGTCAAATTACAGAACACAGAAGATTCAGAGACTGTGGTGTCAGACTACAGACCATTGAGGAATTAGAGACTGTGGGGTCAGACTATAGAACATGGAGGATTCAAAGAATGTGGTGTCAGTCTACAGGACATGGAGGATTCAGAGACTGTGGTGTCAGACTACAGACCATGGAGGCATCAGAGACTGTGGTGTCACAAAGCAGAACATGGAGGATGCAGAGACTGTGGTGTGAGACAACAGAACATGGAGGATCCAGAAGTCGTGGTGTCAGACTACACAACATAGATGAATAAGAGACTGTGGGTCAGACTACAGAACATGAAGGCTTCAGAGACTGTGGTGTAAGTCTAAATGACATGAAGGATTCAGAGAGTTTAATGTCAAACTACAAAACATGAAGTATTCAGAGACTGTGGTGCCAGACTACAGAAAATAGAGGATCCAGAAATTGTGGTGTCAGACTACAGAACATGGAGGAATGAGAGACTGTGGGGTCAGACTATTGAACATGGAGAATTCAGTGACTGTGGTGTCAGTCTACAGGACATAGAGGATTCAGAGACTTTAGTGTCAAACTACAGAATACAGAAGAATCAAAGACTATGGTGTCATTCTACAGGACATGGACACTTTAGAGATTATAATACCAAACTACAGAAGATGGAGGATTCAGAGACTGTGGTGTCAGACAACAGAACATGGAGGATCCAGAAATTGCAGTGTCAGACTACACAAAATGGAGGAATGAGATACTGTGGGGTCATATTACAGAAAGTACAGCTGTGTACCTACCATAAATGTAGATGTTCGAGTGTATTCACTGTTGCAGTCATTACACTTGGGTTACCCTGCTGTTAGGCTACCCACAGTCGGCCTGAATTCCAAAGTCCTGGTCCAGCGTCGGTTGCTATCGCCTCTTCCCTGACGTCAGTGCGCCAGGGGTATAAAAGATGCAGCCGATGCCATTTTCTTCAGTTTTTCTTGCCCCAGATGTCAGGTGCCCCCAAAAGGGTAGGCTAAAAATTCTGCTCATAAAAAGCATGCACTAACATAAACATTACCTTCATCTACAAGCAAATACACCACATAGGATGTATAGACTAGAGAAGTACAGATAAGTCCCAGCAATGAAAGGGGGATGGAGGGAGGGTAACCTGGACTGCAACAGTGAATACACTCAAACATCTACATTTATGGTAGGTACACAACTGTACTATGTTCATCGTGTTTCACTGTTGCAATCATTACACTTGGGTTGAATCCCAAAGCTGAGGTTGGGTGGCTGGGCCTAGATAGAATTGGCTATGAGGCCCTGTAGAACTGCAGTGGTGAAGCCTGCTCTGGATTTAGAGTAAAGAGGTAAGTGGTAGTGCTTTTTAAAAGTGTGCACTGAAGTCCAAGTTGCAGCCTCCAAAATGTCCTTGGTTGGTACACCTCTGAGGAAGGCTGCTGAAGTGGCTGCTGCTCTGGTTGAATGTGGCCTAATGCCCTTAGGCACTGATTTGCCATGTTGTGAATAGCAGAAATGAATGCAGTGTCCTATCCATTTTCAAATAGTCTGCTTTGAAATAGCTTTTCATTGCAATCCTGGAGCATATGCCACTAAGAGCTGCTCAGTCTTTCTGAAGGCTTTAGTTTTGTCCAAGTAGAAGCGTAGCTGTGTATGTCCAAAGAATGCAGAAGTCTATCCCCCTTATTCTGTGGGTTTGGATAAAAGGTAGGCAAATGAATGGTTTGGTTAAGAGCCACACTGGACACTACCTTAGGCATAAATGTTGGGTTTGTCCTTAGGGAAACCCTGTCCGGATGGAAAATAATAAAAGGTTCCACAGCCATTAGTGCCTGCAACTCTGAGACTCTTCTTGACAAGGTTATTGCTAGGAGCAGAGCTGTTTTCCATGATAAATATTTTATGTCAGCTGTAATGGCTGGCTCAAAAGGAGGCAGTGTGAGTTTTTCCAAGACAAAATTGAGGTCCCATGCAGGTTTTGGAGCTCTCCTTGGGGGTCTTATGTTTTTGGCCCCTCTGAGGTACTGCCTTAGCAGTGTATGTGAAAAAATAGGTGGATCCGTATTGAAATGAGCTGAAATGGCAGAGGCATGGATTTTAATTGATGAGAAGGATAGGCCTTTGTCCAGCATCTCAGTTAGGTATTGTAAAATCTGAGGGATATTTGGTACAAGCGTGTCCATTCCTTGTGCCTGGTTCCAAGCACAGAATCTCTTCCATTTTTCTATATAAGATTTTCTGGTGCTGGTCCTCCTGGCCTCAAAAATAACATCCATAACTGCTTTAGAGAGAGGTGAGTTCTGAATGGTTACATAATCAGCCATGCAGCCAGATTTAGGGTTCTGAGTTGGCTGTGCAGGATCTGATTGTTTTGTTGGGTCAGCAAATGAGGAATCTGAGGTAATGTCCAGGCTGGGCATTGAGACAAGCTCTTTAGGATTGGGTACCAGTGCTAGCGTAGCCAGTCTGGGGCAATCAGTATCATTTTTGGCTTCTCTTGTCTGACCTTTAGGAGTACCTTGGGGAGGAGAGGCAGTGGAGAAAAGGCATATACTGTAAGGGTTTTCCAGCTGAATGATTGGACATCCACTTTCCATGCTTGTTTGTGGTAAGTCCTTGTGCAGAATCTCTGTAGTTGCCAGTTGTGTGGGGAGGCAAATAGATCTATGTCTGGGCAACCCCCTTTCCTTGTTATCATGCTGAAGATTTGTGGATCTAGTTTCCACTTGTGAGGATCTTTGAGATTTCTGCTAAGTTTGTCTACCAGAGTATTTGTCTTTCCTGGTAGGAATTGTGCTTGCAGGTGTACTTGATAACTCAATGTTGTGTTCCATAAAGTCATGGCTTGTCTGCAGAGGGGGTAGGAATGTGTGCCTCCCTGCTTGTTTATATACCACATGACTGTAGTATTGTCCATCTTTACCAGCAGCTGTCCTGGATGAAGTAGATCCTTGAAGGCTGTAAGGGCATTCTGAACAGCTAGCATCTCTTTTTGATTGATATGAAGATGCATTTGGCTTGCTGGCCATGCTCCCTGAATACACTTTCCTGACATGTGGGCCCCCCAGGCATAATCTGATGCATCCGTTGTTAGTGTCTGCCTGGCCGTGGGTAGAGTGAATGGCTGTCCCATGTTGTGGTGACAGGCATGTGCCCTCCATCGAAACTCCTGTTGCAGGCAGGGAATGAGGGTAATTAATGTTTCCAGGCTGTGGAAATGTTGAGTCCAAACACTTTTTAGATACCATTGTAGTTTCCTCATATGCAGTCTTGCATATGGAATTAGTAGAATGCAGGATGCCATGAAGCCCAAAGCCTGCAGAATTTTTCTTGCAGATAACTGGGTCTTTGTTGCCAACATTTCAAAGTAAGAAGTCAGTTGTCTTTGTTTGGCTGGTGTGAGATAAGCCATCTGGGCAGTTGTATTTAAGCTTGCATCCAGGAATAATATCTCTTGAGAGCGTACTAGTTCTGATTTCTTTTTGTTTACCGTGTACCCTAGGCAAATTAGTAATCTTTGTACAAACGCCAGATGCCTCAGTAGAATGTCTTTGCTCTCTGCTTGAATAAGGCAGTCATCCAAGTAAGGGTATACTTGAAATCCCCTTTGTCTGCAGAAAGCAATTACTGGTGCCAGGCATTTTGTGAAGACCCTGGGCGCAGTAGATAAGCCAAAGGGCAGTGCAGAGAATTGGTAGTGCATTGATCCAGCTATGAATCTGAGGTATCATCTATAAGACTGTCTGATTGGGACATGCAGGTATGCCTCTTTTAGTTCCAAAGTTAAAAGCCAAGCCTTCTTGCCCAGCATGGACAGAAGCTGCTGCAGAGTCAACATTTTGAATTTTGGAATGTCCAGAAAAGTGTTTAGAATAGACGGGTCCAGAATTGGTCTCCAGGCTTTGTCCTTTCTGGGTACCAGGAATAGTTTTGAGTAAAATCCTTGTCCCTGCTCTTGCTGTGGTACTCGCTTAATGGCCCTCATGTCCATGAGGGATGTAACTTGCTTTTGTGCCACTGCCCATTGATTTTGTGGCAGGTCTGGCATACCTTTTGCCTTTGGCAGGGTGTGAAAGTGGAACCTGTAGCCCTGGGACACTATATTCAAGACCCATTTGTCCTGGGTGATTATATGCCAATTTTGTGAAAAAAGTGCTAGTTTTCCCCCTAAGGGGGCTGCCAAAAGATAAGTGCTTGGTATTGGCAGAGGAAAGTCATTGGGACTGTTTTCTATATGGCTGTGATTTGTCTTCTCCGCTTTTGGAGGTAGAAGCACCCCATTGTTTAGGCCTGTATGAGCCTTGGGGCTGGGCTTTGCCTCTAGGGTGTCTGTATCTGCCTCTTTGTGGCCTGTCTGACACTGGAAAGGACCAATTCTTTGAAGGCCAGTTCCTGCTAAATCTGGGTGGTTGTACCTGTAAGAAATCCTTAACTGTCTGCATAGATTTAGCTTTATCCTCCATTTTCTTCAACACCTCTTCTGCCTTAACACCAAACAAAGTATCATGCTGTAAAGAAGCATCCAATAATTTTGCTTTAACATGATCTGGCATATTTTGTTCCTTTAACCAAGCATGCCTTCTAATGACAGTACCCATAACAGCGGCCGTGCAAGAGGCCTCCAGTGAATCAAAACCACATTGCAAAGTATGTTTTCCCACTTGTTCAGCTGCATGCACTAAATCCTGCATCTCCTTGTTATCGGGACATTCAGAATTTGTCAACATTTTCTGTTTTAGCAATGACATTAAATATTGTTGATATTTAAGCATATGAAACTGACAATTTAAAGCCCTTACAGCCAAGTTAGCAGAAGTGTAAACTTTTTTCCCCCATCTGTCCAGTGCCCTAGAATCCCTATCAGAGGGGACAGGGTTTTTCGCAGTGGAGGCTTTGACCCTTTGAGACCCTGAGATATAGTTTCTGGGTCAGCAGCAGGGTTTCTAAATAGAAATTTGTGGGAATCTGGAACCCTGTAGTATCTGTCTGGCTTAACTGGTGCAGGGGGTAAAGAGTCAGGAGACAGGCTGGACTCTGAAAATACATCATCTACTATGTCTAGAACAGGTGGAATAGCAAGGGGTCTGTGCTGAGGTAGTAAAAGAAAGTCTCTGAGCCTTTTCTTAGATTCTGAGTAATCTTGCCTCTCCCAGTGAAAGTGACCCCTCATGGTGTGAAGGGTTTCCTCAAAAGAATCATCCTCAGGAGGAGAGGCTAAAGGAATAGACTCTTCAGCATCAGAATCCTCATAGGGAGGAAGGGAGTATCCCTGTTCAGAAGAGGAGTCAGAGGAAATGGAAACCTGATCTGAAGATTCATATTCTGTCTCTTGCCTAGGCCTCTTATCAGGAGGGGGGATGGGAACCCCTGATCAAAGTAATTAGGTCTTCGGACATTTTAAGCATCTGTTTTTTAGGCATGGAAGTCTGTGCAGGAGAATGCTGTAGTTGTTTCTTTGTCTTTAGAGCTGCTTTAGCCTTTGCCTTTGAAGCTGAGGTTGGCTTAACATATAACTGTGTAGGTCTGAAAACTCCCTCAGAAGCTGATGCCTGCTCCGCGGCTCCAGACCCATCTGAGGGAATAGTTTCCGAGTGTCCAATACCTTGAGTATCCAAAGGCCTAGTTGGCTCCACGTGGGAGTCGGAAACGGCCTGTGGCTCTGAGGTAGCGGGTGTCAGGGGCTGCGAAAGCACCTGAGAACTGGCGAACTGGCCTAGCGGAGGCCTCGTCATCGGTTTTGGACCTCAGATGCTTGTCCTTTTCCTTGCACTTTTTATAAACTCCGATCATCAGCTGTTCCGACGGCATTATATAATTAAATCTTCGGCCAAAGTAATGAAAGGCAAAATCGTACCGACGCTTAATAGTGTGTTGGTTAAATCTAGCACAAAACCGACAGCTAGCAATGTTGTGGTCAGGGCCTAGGCAAGGAATACAGTAAGAATGAAAATCCTTATGAGGTATTTGCTTCCCACAAGAAATACAATTGTTAACTTTTTCTGACATCAGTCTGGAGCAAGAAAAAAGTTTTCCCAATGGGATACTTAGCTTTAATGAAGACTTCGGATCTGAAATTCGGATTTGAAAATCTCAGGAGTCGGCCGACCGGCACTTGCAAACTGCTTTTGCTTCAGGCACCGCGCGGCAAGAAAGACTGAAGAAAATGGCATCTGCTGCATCTTTTATACCCCTGGCGCACTGACGTCAGGGAAGAGGTGACAGCAACCGATGTCAGACCAGGACTTTGGAATTCGGACCGACTGCTGGTAGCCTGCCAGCAGGATAACCCAAGTGTAATGACTGCAACAGTGAAACACGATGAACATCAGGGAGGATTCAGAGATTTTAGTGTCAAAGTACACAACATGGAGTATTCAGAGAGTGTGGTGCTATACTACGGACCATGGAGGAATCTGAGACTGTGGGGTCAGACTACAGAACCTGGAGGACTCAGAGACTGTGGTGCCGGTCTACAGGACAGGGAGGATTCAGAGACTGTGGGGTCAGACTACAGAACATGGAGTATTCTGAGACTGTGGTGCTAGACAGCAGAATGTAGAAGATTCAGAGACAGTGGTGTCAACCTACAGATCATGGAGGATTCAGAGACTGTGGTGTTATGCAAAAGAACAAGGATGATTCAGAGACTATGGTATCAGAGAACAGAACATGCAGAACTCAGAGACTGTAGTATCATTTTTAAGAACATGGGGGATTCAATGACTATTCTGTCAGACTGCAGAAAGTAAAGTTGTGTACACTTACCATAAATGTAGATGTTTGAGTGTATTCACTGTTGCAGTCATTACATTTGGGTTATCTGCCTGCAGGTAGCCCTCAGCCAGCCTGAATATCAAAGTCTTGGGTCCTGAGTCAGATGCTGTCTCTTCTTCCATGACGTCAGGTCGGCAGGGGTATAAAACATGCAGCTGACGCCATTACATCAGTTTTTATTGAAGTAGATGTCAGGTGCCTCCCATAATGGAAAGCAATTATATGTTAGATTACACCTCCAACAAAAAGCAAATACACCAGAAAGCAGAAAAACCCTAAACAAGAAGAAAGGTATAGCTAAGAGAAGTCAGGGGGCTGGAGGGAGGGTAACCAGGATTGCAACAGTGAATACACTTGAACATCTACATTTATGGTAAGTGTACACAACTGTACTATGTTCTTAGTGTTTCACTGTTGCAGTCATTACATTTGGGTTGATTCCCAAAGATAAGGAAGGGAGGAGGCATTTAGAGAGCATTAGGGCCGGCTATTAAGCCTTGCAAAATTGCAGTGGTAAAACCAACTCTGGATTTAGAAAAAAATAGGCATGTGGTAATGCTTGGTGAAGGTATGTACAGAGCTCCAAGTAGCAGCTTCTATGATGTCCCTGGTAGGAACACCTCTGAGAAAGGCTGTAGAGGTAGATGCAGCCCTGGTGGAATGTGATTTTATCCCCTGTGGGGTAGGTTTTCCATGGTGCTTATAGCAGAAATGAATGCAATGGCCTATTCACTTAGAAATGGTGTGCTTTGAAATGGCCTTCCCCTCTGCCCCCGCAGCAAAGCCAACTAGCAGCTGTTCAGATTTTTCTGAAAGGCTTAGTCCTGTCCAAATAACATCTAAGTTGACTGTGCATGTCCAAAGAGTGCAGTATTTGTTCTCCTTTGTTTTGTGGCTCTGTGAAAAAAGTAGGCAAATGAATGGACTGATTAAGGGCCACACTAGACACCACCTTGGGCATAAAGGAAGGATTGGTCCTGAGGGACACCCTGTCTGCATGGAAGATGATGAAGGGCTCCACTGCCATGAGGGCCTGTAATTCGGATACTCTTCTAGTTGAAGTGATGGCTAGAAGGAAGACTGTTTTCCAAGAAAGGAATTTCAGCTTTGCAGTTGCAGATGGCTAAAAAGGAGGGAGAGTGAGCTTTTCCAAAACAAAGTTAAGGACCCAGGCTGGAGTAGAGGCTCTCCTGGGTGGTCTTAAATTTTTGGCCCCTCGG
Source organism: Protopterus annectens (assembly GCF_019279795.1). Lineage (NCBI taxonomy): Eukaryota > Metazoa > Chordata > Ceratodontiformes > Protopteridae > Protopterus > Protopterus annectens. Next base: position 1,284,821,187 of record NC_056743.1, read on the forward strand.
AGGAATTGCTTTAGCAGGGGATGAGAGAAGAGGGGTGGTTTAGTATTATAATGTGCTGAGATGGCAGAGGCATGAATTTTAATTGACAAGAAGGAAAGGCCCTTGTGGAGCATCTCTGTTAAGTACTGAAGAAAATGAGGTAAGCTGGGCACAGTTGTGTCCATCTGCAGGAACAGTATCTTTTCCACTTTTCAGCATAGGATTTTCTAGTACTAGGCCTCCTTGCCTCCAGAATAACATCTAGCACCTGCTTACTGAGGGATGCTATTGGAGAGCTCAAGGAATTAGCCGGGCTGCAAAGTTCAGGGTTTGAAGCTGAGGGTGCAGAATCTGGCCCTCCTGCTGGGACAGCAGGGAAGGGGACTGAGGCAGGTGCCATGGTTCCAGCAGTGACATACTGCACAAGAGGGGGTACCAGTGCTGGCGTGGCCAGTCTGGTGCAATCAGCATTGCCCTTGGTTTGTCCTTTTTGATCTTTAGTAGAACTTTCAAGAGGAGAGGCACAGGGGGAAAGGCATAAACTGAGAGGCTTTCCCAGGAGAAGGACAGAGCATCCACTTTCCAAGCTTGACTGTGGGAAGTCCTTGTGCAGTATTTGTCCAAGTGGTATATCTGAGGGGAGGCAAACAGCTCTATTTCTGGATTCCCCCATTTGTTTTTCAAAATATTGATTATCTTTGGTTCCAGTTTCCACTCGTGTGGGTCCATGAGATTTCTGCTTAGGCCATCTGCCAGTGAATTTATCTTGCCTAGCAGGAATTGAGCTTGTAGGTGCACTTGGTAGCTGAAGACTGTGTTCCACAGAGCCATGGCTAGTCTGCAGAGAGGGTATGAGTGGGTTCCCCCCTGCTTGTTTATGTACTGCATCACAGTGGTGTTGTCTGTCTTTGCCAATAATTGTCCTGGAAGAATGTGGTCCTTGAAGGCTGTCAGGGAATTCTGTACAGCTAACATTTCTTTTTGACTGATATGCAGTTGCATCTGACTCGGGTTCCATTTGCCCTGAATGCACTGCCCTGCCAAATGAGCCCCCAGTGCATAGTCTGATGCGTCTGTTGTTAGGGTTTGGGTGGCAGGGGGTAGAGTGAATGGGAGCCCCTTGTTGTGGTAGCAGGCCTCTGCCCATCAAATGAACTCTGTTTTTATACAAAGAATGATGGGAATCATTGATTCCAGGTCCTGAGAATGTTGACAACATAGGCTTTTTAGATACCATTGTAGTTTCCTCATATGAAGTCTTGTGTATGGAATTATTAGAATGCAAGAGGCCATGAACCTCAGGGTTTGCAGGATTTTCCTTGCAAATAGCTGGGTCCTTGTGGCCAGTAGTTTGAAGTAGGCTGTCAAATAAACTTGTTTCGCTGGCGTGAGGTAAGCCATCTGGGAAGTTGTGTTCAAGCTTACTCCCAGGAATACAATTTATTGGCAGGGTACTAGATGAGATTTATTTTCATTTAAGGTGTACCCCAGTGAGGTTAGAAGTTTATTTTCAAATGCCAGATGCTTTAGTAGCCTGTCCTGGCTTTCTGCCTGAATTAGACAGTTGTCCAGGTATGGGTATATTTGAATATTTCTTTGCCTACAAAATGCAGTGACTGGAACTAGACACTTTGTGAATACCCTGGGCACAGTAGATAAGCCAAAGGGAAGTGCAGAGAACTGATAGTGCATGGAGCCTGCACTGAAGCCTATGTATTTCCTGCAAGATTCCCTTATTGGGATGTGCAGGTAAGCTTCCTTTAAGTCTAAGGTTGCCAACCAGGCATCTTTGCCTAGCATAGGAACCAGCTGTTGAAGGGTTAGCATTTTGAATTTTGGGATTACCAAAAAGGTGTTTAGAACGGAGAGATCCAGGATAGGACGACAGGAGCTGTCTTTTCTGTGTACTAGAAAAAGTCTTGAGTAAAAACCTTGTCCCCTTTCTTCTGCTGGGACAGGTTGAATAGCCCTGATACTTAGAAGACAGAGAGAACCTGCTATTGACCCTCTGCCCACTGATTTGGCAGTAGGTCTGGCCAACCGTTTGGGGTTGGTAAGGTGTGGAAGTGGAATCTGTATCCTTTGAAAACTTTATTTAAAACCCATTGTCCTGGGTAATGAGTTCACAGTTTTTTGCATGCGGGGTGATCCTTCCCCCTAAGAGAGCAGGCAGTTGAGCAGGGCTTGGAAGGGTTAAGGTTAAGTCATTGTGACATTTTTCCTAGGGAGTGTCTTACTACTTCCAGCTTTGGAAGTGGGAGCCCCCCACTGCTTAGTCCTGTGAGTACCTTGAGACTGTAGCCTAGTTGGTCTGCTGTTCCTGGGTTTGGACTGGGAAGGCCTGGAAGAGACAGGAAAGGACCAATTCTTAGAAGGCCAATGCCTACTAAATTTGGGAGGCTGTACTTGCATGAAATCTTTAACAGTTTGTATAGATTTAGCTTTTTCCTCCATCTTTTTAAGGACTTCTTCTGGTCTTGGGTTAAGGGGGCATGCAGTAATTTAACATGATCTGGCAGATTTTGCTCCTTAAGCCAAGCATGCCTTCTAATTACAGACCCGGTGACAGCAGTCCTGCAAGATTTATTATTTTATTATTTTACATTTGTTGACCGGGCTAGTCTAACTGGATTTGAGTCCATTTTCAGTAGAGGCCCGGGGAGAAAAGCTCCAAGCATAAACAGTAAAACAAAAGTTAACAATATATAACAATATATAACTAGGCCATGTAAGAAAACAGTACAGTGGTAGCATTGGTTAAAAGCAAATGTATAGTAATGTAATTATAGAATATAGACATTATGCTAATAGTTTATTTTTAGGTAAAGAATGGCAGCTGTACTAAACACAAAGTGGGTATGAGCACAACAGAGTAAAGTCCTTATAATATTTCCTCTTATTATGAAAAGAAAAGAAGCATGATTAGGAGGCCTAGGTTAGAGGCCTAAGATAGATGGGTGGGGAAAAGGGTATGAGTAGGAGGGGAAATAGATTTCAGTCTGGGTTAGCACAGGAACAAAGCCACTGAGTTTTAAGATGTTCTTTAATATGTTTTTTGAACAGAGAAGTAGAAGGTAGGTTAGATAGTTCAGGAGGGAGCTGATTCCAGTTTTTGCCTGAAGTGTTTGTGAAAAGTGAGTCACCAGCTTGATTATTAGATTTAATCAAGGAGACCAGGAGTTTATTAGCAGAACGTAGGGTAGCTAGATTTTTGTATGGTGAAATCAGATTAGTGAGGATAGGGGTATTATTGGGGTGATGTAGGATCTTTTGGGTGATAAGTAACTGCTGATAGAGTATGTGGTTCTGCAATTCTAGCCATCCTAGTTGTTTGAGGTTAAGACAGTGGTGAGTTTTAAAGGGTGTACATGTAATGAATCTAGCTATGCTATTATAACAGGTAGAAAGTTTGGAGATGTTATTCTTAGATAGTTCAGTATATATAGCAGAGGCATAGAAAAGAGTAGAAATGAGGTGGGTCTGGGCAATAGTTTTCCTGGCTGTGGGGGTAAGGAAGGGTTTGATTCTATAGAGAGTACCAAGTTTTTTGTTAACAGATTTTATGGTGGCGTTGATATGGTGATCATAGTTAAGACGATTGTCAATTGTAACCCCTAGTAGGCATGTGGTAGTATCTGGGGTAATGTTAGTAGCATTGCTAGAGGTTATAGAGAAGAATTGGTGTGGAAGATTTTTGAGTTGGGGTAAAAAGCAGTAATTTTGTTTTTTTGGGATTAAGGAGGAGGCAATGTTTCAAAAACCAGTTTTCCACATTTTGGAACATGGTTTGGGTGAGGGACTGGAGGGTGGCTATGTTCTTAGCAGTACAGATTAAGGTTGAGTCATCTGCATATTGAATGCAGGTGGCTTGAGGTATGTCCATGTGGAGGTCGTTAATAAATAAGGAGAAAAGAAGGGGACCTAAGATAGAGCCTTGTGGGACTCCAATATTTACTGGGAGTAATGAAGACAGATTGTTATCCCAAAGTACTGCTTGCTTTCTGTTTTGAAGATAACACCTAAACCATTGTAATGCTTGTGGATCAAGAGAATGGTATTTTAGTTTGCTAGAAGTAAGTTATGGTTAACCATATCAAAGGATTTTGACAGGTCAATAAATAGTGCAGAGGAAAAGGAGTTATTGTTACGATTTTTAATATAGAGTCAGTGAAGGGTAAAAGGGCAGTTGTTGTGCTGTGAAATGGTCTAAAGCCATGTTGGCAGTTGGCTAGTTGGTTATTTTGTAGAAGGTGGTTGAGTAGTTGTTTATGAATACATTTCTCCATTATTTTAGCTAATGGGGAGAGTAAGGCAATAGGGCAAAAGTTTGAAAGCTCTATAGAAGATCCACCTTTGTGTAGTGGGATAATGTGAGTTACTTTCCAAATGGTAGGGATTTTGCCTTCAGAGATAGTTCTGTTAATGAGTACAGATATGGGGTAATGAATAGCTTTTGCGGCAATTTCTAGGTATTCAGATGGGAGTCGGTCCGCAGATGGGGTGCAGGGTTTAAGTTTTTTAAGCAGTTTAAGAATAAAAGATGTAGGAATAGGTTGTATACGAAAGGTAGGAGATGTTGTCTTGGTGGAGTGTGATGGGGAAGCAGTAGGTGGGGGTACAGAATTGGCTAGGGTTTGAATGGCTTCTGTAAAGTATTGATTAAAGGCATCAGGGATCTGGTTGATATTATTATGGTTGAAACCTAATGGAGCAGGAGTAGTTGAGTGTCCTGGTTGAAGAAGTTTGTTTATCCCTGACCAAAATTTTTGTGGTGTTTGTTGATTAGTTTGTTGGAGGTGTAGGTAGTAGTCTTTTTTGTCTCAAAGAGTATCTTTCTTGGTGGCATTTCTTAGCTGTTTAAAGAGGAGGTGATCAAATGGACATTTGGTAGCTCTCCATTTAGCCCATATTTTGTTTCTGAGGAGCATCTTCTGCTTAGTTTGTTTTGTTAGCCATGAGGCAGATTTGGATCTTATTCTAGTAGAGTGATAAGGTGCGTGTTAGTCTAGAGTTTGAAGAAAGTTAGTGTTGAAGTAGGTCACAGCCTCATCAAGTTCAAGATGGGTCAGTGGTGACCAGTCACATGCTTGCAGTTCGTTCAGGAAACTATCAGGATTAAAGAATTTTTTTGAGCGGGAAGTTTTAAGTTTGTGAGTAGTTGGGATATGAAATTTTTGTCTAATAATGTAAGTAAGCATATGGTCACTAATATTGTCGGGAAGGATTCCTGGAGTATAATTGCTAGGGCGGTTATTAATAAGGATCCAGTCAATAGTAGATTCTTTCCTGTTAGGTTTGTGGATTCTAGTAGGAGTGGTTATTAATTGGGAGAATCCATAAAGATTTATGTGGTTAGTTGGGTTCTGAGAACTACAGGTTAGCCAGTCTATGTTGAAATCACCCAGTACAATGGTTTCCTGGGGTAGTTGGGTAAAGAGGAGATAAAGAAAGTTTTCAAGAGTATTAGTATTGTTACCAGGGGGAAGATACAAGCAAATTAGGTGGATAGATTTGGTGTTGTTGATTTGGAGTTTGGTAGACAGTATTTCAGATTTGGTGCGTAGTGATGGAATCTCATTAAAGAGGGATATTTGGAGATTAGATTTATAGATAATGGCTATACCCCCGCCTTTTTTGGTTTTGCGGTCACATCTAAAGATGTTATAGCCTGGAGGGGTAATTTCCTGGTCTAGAGTAGATGGTTTTAGCCAGGTTTCTGTAAGACATAGAATATCAAATGAGTGCAAGTCCAGGAGTGCATGCAGGTGGGGAATTTTATTGTTAAGACTTCTAATATTGAGGTGAGCAATCAGGAGGGAGTTAGGTGCTTTAGCTAATGTAGAAGGTTTAGGTAAGGTTACATTATCAAGGTTATTGTTAGTATTGGGGCCAGGGTTTGGATGAATGTCCCCATGAAGGAGAAGGTAACACTGGGGATAGTGTAGCAATTTAAGGGTCTTGAGGGAATTATTAAAATTCTTTTTGGTGGAGAGGTAAGTCACATGAGTAGTTCTGTGATATTTTGGTAGTATATAGTTAGAGGTACAGGTTATGTTACTGTGGTTGAGGGTGTACATAAAGGAAGTTGGTAAAGTATGTTGGAAATGATGGTTTTGTTCAAGTAGAGTAAGATTTTCAAAGAAGGTCAGTGAATAAGATATGGTCAGAGAGGCTATTGTGGTAGTTAAGAGTAGGATGTATGTGAAAATAGTATTGTGTGTTGGTGACATGGCAGTAAGTAGAATCAGATGAGAGTAGCTTGTTTGTGTAAGTGAAAATAGATGGGGATGTTTCAAGAGATTAAGCAGGGTATAGAAAAAGAATAGCAAAGGGAAAGTAATGGAGGTTGAATGGGAAGTAGATATGGGAAGTAGTCAGTGCAGAGGATGGTTAGGATATGTAATGGAGTAATTAAAGGGAGAGGTAATTTAAACTAAGTAGGAAAGAAAGAGATAGGGGAGTGGCCTAGTGATGAGGAGGTTTGTGATAGATAGAGAAAAAAAAGGGGAGTGTTTAGTGAGGTATAAGTGTAGGATCACTGGGCGTGGGTGAGATTTGGGGGTAGGGCAGGGGAGCGGAGTGAGCCTGCAGGGCGAACAGAGCGGGGCAGACCCAAGGAAGGTGAAAGCAGTGTGGAAAAACAATCAGTAAGGTAGTAGGTTGGAACAGGAGACAGTAGGTAGAAAGGCAGCAGTTGGGAGTCTGAGGAAGGGAGAGTTAAAAGAGAGAGAAACCTGGGAGAGTGAGGGTTCGCCTAGGAGTAGTGAAGGTGGAGAAGGAGGGCTAGGTAAAGGGTTATAAGGACTATGAGAGAAAATGTGTATAAGGTTTAAATGGGTTATAGAAGAAGATAGACAAGGAGAAGAGTGCAACAATCATAAAAAGGTTTAAAGTAAGAGGTAGGAAGAGAAACGAAAGTGAAATTAGAGGTGAGTGAAGACTACCATCTAATGCTTCTAAAGAGTCAAAACCACATTACAAAATATGTTTACCAACTTGTTCAGCAGAATGCATTAAATCCTGTAATTCTTTATTTTCAGCACAGTCAGGAATCAACATAATTTTCTGTTTAAGTAGGCCCGTAATATGCTATTGATACTTTAACATTTGAAACTGGCAGTTTAAGGCCCTAATGGCCAAAGTAGCAGAAGTGTATACCTTCTTATCCCATCTGTCCAAGGCCCTGGAATCTCTGTCAGATGTGGTAGGGTTTTGGCAGTAGTAGCCTTAATTGCCCTTAGGTTCCTGGGAAATGGTCTCTGGGTCCGCAGTAGGGTTCTTGAAGTGGAACTTGTGAGAATCAGGTACTCTGTAATACCTGTCAGGCTTCCTGGGAGCTGGAAGTAAAGTGTCTGGGGCCAGGCTAGATTCCAAGATGGCATCATCTACAATGTCCAGGACAGGAGGGATAGCTAACATCCTCTGTTGAGGGAGGAGTAAGAATTCCCTAAGTCTCTTTTTGGAGTCAGAGTAATCCTGGCTTTCCCAACGGAAATGCTCCCTAAGAGTGTGCAAGGTTTCACCAAAAGAAAAGTCCTCTGGAGGGGAAACAGAAGGAATGGAGTCCTATGCATCAGAATCCTCATAGGTAGATAAGGGCAAATCCTGGTAATCAGAAGAACCAGAAATTTCAGAATCCTGATCAGAAGAATCAGAAGGAAAATCAGTTCTAGGTAAGGCTGGCTTCCCCTAATTAAAGTAATAAGGTCTTCAGCCATTCATTTCATTTGTTTTTTTAGGCATATGGGCCTGACCATGCAGTTTGGACATTGGTTTTCTAGGCGTGGGTCGAGTTTTAGGCCTTGAAGAAGAAGATGGCATCAGTTTGAAATGCAAGTCAGTAGGCCTGAATACACCCTCAGAAGCCGGTGCCTGCACAGCGGCTCTGGACCCATCCAAGGTAGAGACATCCACAGGTTCCATAGTTGAAGAAGCATCTCATGGCATACCAGACTCCGAACGGGTCTCAGTGGAGGCCTGCGAATCTAAAGTAGCGGGTATCAGAGGATGCAAAAGCGCCTTACTGAGTACCAGCGAACTGACGACTAGCTTAACGGAAGCTTTGTCGTCGGCTTTGGACCTATGTGGTCTGTCTCTGTCTTTATCTTTACGTTTTTTCGGAATGTTGGTAGTTGGGTGGCTTAATGAAGCCATTTCTGGATAGTTAAACTGAGTACCAAAATAATTTGCTGCAAAAAGAAACTGACGACAAATAGTCCAAGGGTTGAATAAGGCAGAAAACCGACAGCGAGGGACATCATGGTCTGGGCCTAAGCAAGGAATGAAAATCTTTATGAGATATTTGCTTTCCACAGGTAATACAATGGTTAACTTTTACTGACATCAGTAAAGAAAAAGGATCCCAAATGGGGTACTAAGCTTTTTTGAAGACTTTGGTTCTGAAACTTGAAAACGAACATTTCAGGAGTCATCCGATCGGCACTTGCAAACTGCTTCTGCTTCAGGCACCGCACAGCAAGAAAGTCTGATGTAATGGCATCGGCTGCATGTTTTATACCCCTGATGACATGACGTCATGGAAGAAGAGACAGTATCCGATGCAGGATTCCAAAACTTTGATATTCAGGCCGGCTGAGGGCTACCTGCAGGCAGATAACCCAAATGAAATGACTGCAACAGTGAAACACGAAGAACATCATGGAGGATTCAGAGACTGTAAAGTCAGATTACAAAACGTGGGGCATTTAGAGACTGTGGTGTGAGACTACAGAACATGGAGGAATCAGACACTGTGCTGTCAGTCTAAAGACCATGGAGGATTCAGAGACTGTGGTGTGACATAACAGAACATGGAGGATTTCGAAACTGTGGTATTAGACAACAGAACAAGAAGGATTGAGAGACTGTGGTATCAGACAACAGAACATGGAGGATTCAGAGACAGTGATGTCAGACAAAAGAACATGGAGGAGTCATGGACTATAGTTTCAGAATACAGAACATAGAGGACCAAATACTGTGGTGTCAGTCTACAGAACATGGATGATTCAGAGATTGTGGTTTCAGACTACAGAACATGGAAGATTCACAGACTGTGGTGATAGACAACATAACATGGAAGAATAACAGATTGTGGAGTCAGACTACAGAACATGGAGGATTCACAGACTGTGGGGTCAGACTACAAAACAGTAGGATGTTCATTGTGTTACACTGCTGCAGTCATCACACTTGGGTTATCCTGCCGTCAGGCGGTCCCTCAGTTGGCCCGAGTTCCAAAGTCTTGGTCCGGCGTCGGTTGCTGTCACTTCTTCCCTGACGTCAGTGCACCAGGGGTATATAAGGTGCATCCGACGCCATTTTCTTCAGTCTTTCTTGCCGCGCGGTGCCCGAAGCAGAAGCAGTTCACAAGTGCCGGCTGGCAGACTCCTGAGAATTTCAAATTGAATTTCAGACCGAAGTCTTCATAAAGCTAAGTACTCCGTTGGGGAACTTTTTCTTGCCTCAGTCAATGTCAGAAAAAGTTAACAATTGCATTTCTTCTGGGAAGCAAATACCTCATAAGGACTTTCATTCTTATTGTATTCCTTGCCTAGGCCCAGACCACGACGTCACAAGTTGTCGGTTTTGTGCTAGGTTTAATAAACGAACTATTAAACGTCAGTTTGATTTCGCCCGACATTATTTTGGTAGGAAATTTAATTATACCATGCCGTCGGAGCAACCGACTACCGGAATGCATAAAAAGTGCAAAGATAAGGACAGGCAGCCGAAATCCCAACTGGACTCCAAGGCCTCTGCTAGGCCAGTCACCGGTTCTCCGGTTTTCAGTGAGGCGCCTATGAAGCCCCTGATGACCGCTGATTTAGAACCCCAGGCGACATCCGATTCACAAGCGGAGATTGCTAGGCCTCCACAAACTTTACCTTTAGGCCCTTCTGACTCCATACCTGAAGGAGATTCCGGTGCAGTTGAAACGCCTTCAGTTGCAGAAGGTGTCTTCAGACTGACTACACTCACTATTAAATCCTATGCAAAACTGAAAACTCCTTTAAAAACAAAGAAGACTGTACAGCAGTCTCCTGTACAAGGCCCCATGCCTAAGAAACAGATGCTTAAGATGGCTGAAGACTTAATTACCCTAATCAGGTGTTCCCATCCCCCTCCTGATAAAAGGCCAAGGCAGGAGGAGGACTACACTTCCTCTGACCAGGTTTCAGTTTCCTCAGATTCTTCTGAGAAACAAGAATATTCCTTTCCCACTTATAAAGATTCTGATGCTGAAGAGTCTATCCCTTCTGCATCTCCCCCAGAAGACTACTCTTTTGGCGAAACCTTGCATACTATGAGGGAACATTTCCACTGGGAAGGCCAGGATTACTTTGATTCTAAGAAAAGGCTCCAAGAGTTCCTTTTACTACCCCAACACAGACCACTTGCTATTCCACCTGTGTTAGACATTGTGGATGATGTTTATTCAGAGTCTAGCCTTAACCCAGATTCACTACCTCCTGCACCAGCCAAACCAGACAGATACTATAGAGTCCCTGACTCACACAAATTCCTGTATAAAAGCCCTGTTGCTGACCCAGAAACCATTTCCCAGGGTCCCAAAGGGGTTAAGGCCTCTATTGCTAAAAATCCTGTGCCCTCTGAAAGGGATTCTAGAGCACTAGACAGATGGGGAAAGAAAGTATATACCTCAACTACTCTAGCTATGAGGGCCTTACATTGTCAGTTCCACATGCTGAAATATCAACAATATCTGATGTCTCAATTAAAAAAAAATGCTCGCACATACAGACCAGACAGATTACAAGGAAATGCAAGATTTGTTGCATTCAGCTGAACAAGTGGGAAAACATACTTTGCAATGTGGATTTGATTCATTGGAAGCTTCTTGTAGAGCAGCAGTGACAGGGTCTGTCATACGTAGGCATGCTTGGTTAAAGGAACAAACTCTACCTGATCATGTTAAAGCAAAGTTATTGGATGCACCTTTACAGCAGGATGTTTTATTTGGTGTAAAAGCAGAAGAAGTTTTAAAGAAAATGGAGGATAAGGCAAAATCTATGCAGACGGTCAAGGATTTTTTACAGGTTCAACCCCCTCGTTTCAGCAGAATTTGGCCAACCAAAAACTGGTCCTTTCCAGCTTCTGCCAGACCACAGTGGGGCAGATATAGATGCCCAAGAGGCAGAGGCCAGCCACAAGGCTCTTACCAGCCTCGTCAATGGAGTGCCACAACCCATAAAGGTGGAGAAGACAGGTCTCAAACTACCAGAAGACAAACCCCTCAGACTGCCAAGCAAAACCCTCTTGGCAGCTCCCCTGGGGGGAAAACTAGCACTTTTTGCAGACAATTGGCACATCATCACAAAAGACAAATGTATCCTAAATATTGTATCTCAAAGATACAGATTCCACTTTCACACTTTGCCAAGGATAAAAGGAATGCCAAACCTGCCACCAAATCAATGGGCAGAGGCTCAAAAGCAAATTTCAGCTCTCCTGGACATGAGAGCCATTCAACAGGTTCCTACACAGGAGCAAGGACAAGGATTTTACTCAAGACTGTTTCTAGTTCCCCGAAAGGACAAAGCCTGGAGACCCATTCTGGACCTCTCAATTCTAAACACATACCTGGAACTACCCAAATTCAAGATGCTAACACTACAGCAACTTCTTCCCATGCTGGGCAAGAAGGCTTGGCTAGTAACGTTGGATCTCAAGGAGTTATACCTGCATATCCCTATCAGAAAAAATTGCAGAAGATACCTCCGATTTACTGCAGGTTCAACCCATTACCAATTCCCTGCACTGCCCTTTGACTTATCTACTGTGCCCAGGGTCTTCACAAAATGCCTGGCACCAGTAATTGCATATTGCAGACAAAGAGGGATTCAAATATATCCATACCTGGACGACTGCCTTATTCAAGCAAAAAGCAAGGACATTCTATTAAAGCATCTGCGTTTATCAAGAACCTACTAAGTTGCCTAGGGTACACAGTAAACGAAAAGAGGTCAAAACTAGTGCCCTCACAAGACATAATATTCCTGGGTGCCAGCTTAAATACAATGGCCCAGATGGCTTATCTCATGCCAGACAAGCAAGGACAACTGACCCTATACTTCAAAATGATGGCAACAAAGACCCAACTCCCTGCAAGAAAAATTCTGCAGGCCTTGGGATTCATGGCATCTTGCATACTACTAATACCATTTGCAAAACTGCATATGAGGAAATTACAATGGTACCTGAAAAGTGTATGGTCTCAACACAGCCACAGCTTGGAAACAATAATTCCACTCATTCCCTGCCTTCAACAGGAGTTTCTATGGTGGGCTTAGGCATGTCACCTCAACAAGGGTCAGCCTTTTACCTTACCCACAGCCAGGCAAACTATAACAACAGATGCATCGGATTATGCCACAGGACAGTGTATTCAGGACAAATGGCCTGCAAACCAAAGGCATCTACATGGCACGTGGTCCTGCAGAGTGGTCCTAGCTACAGAGAACTCAGAAAAGTGACTACTTTCTTGATTTAAGCATCCTGCTGTTTTTTTTTACTTGAATTACCTTCTAGTGCTTACCTCAAGCAAGCTTTAACTGTTTTTTTAGCTGTTTACTGCATTTAATACTATCTGCACTTAAAGTTACATTTAGTCGAATTTTGATCGAAAATTTGTTTGTTTGCTGTTTAATTTAACTGTTGAGGCTGCCCACTAAAGTGTGCTAGCCTGTACAAATGATTTATTGCTGTTTCTGCATTTCTGTGTTTTCTATCTAAAAACAAAAAAACAAAAAAAAAATAATCCTTGTTTTCCTGCCTCTCCTCGACTAGTTTAGACCAGTTTACAGGCCTTGCTGTATTCTGGGCTGTGGTGTAGTTCCTGTGTTGTCCATTACCTTACTTGGATAGAAGGAAGTTTCTTTGCTCACCAGTGGGAGTGGGGAGCCTTGAGCAGCCTACCTGTCCTTGAGGGAAGTGACCTCAGCACAAGAGCTGTAGTAATTGGTTGTTTTGGACCATTTCTAGTTCTTTTGAAGTTCCCTGTTTAAAATCCGCGTTTGCACAGCTTTGCGCAATTGTGCGCATAGCGCAGCACTGGTTAAACTTCTTCTGGCTCCGCCAAGTCTGCTCTTCAAATTTTCCCTTAAGAAAGCTCTACTCTTTGTATAATCAGTCCACTCACTATATTATAAGCCTAGCACTTGTTCTCAAAACCTCTCTTATAGGTAAGCACTCTCAAACTAAAGTAAGCACTACATTCACCCCTGTGAATACCCTCTTCCCTTAAAGGCACAGCACTCCCTTATACTATTCTAGCATGTCAAGTGGTAGAGTGCTGGCATCCTCTCCGGTTCAGCTGGTTAATCTGGGAATCTTGAGACAATGTTACAATTGTCTCATGTACACAGACAACCCTCTCCTCCTCCCAACAAACACAAATACATGTGAGAGATGCAACTATATAGCCAAACTGGAGGCTGAACTCTCTCAACTCAAGGCTGGCAAGACCAGACAGGAGGAGATGGTAACCACACACACAACAAATCCAGTCCCACATAGACCTACCCGAACTGCAAACCAATCACATAACAACACAAAGACATACTCGGAGGCTCTAATAAAAAAACTCACCAAAACAACAGAGGCCCCCGAAGCAGACACCCAAAAATCCACCACCTCAAAACATAACACATGCAACACATACTTCAATACATCAGTGTGTCAAGCAATCACAGCCCTTAAGGCCAAACACCATGCCTGATACACTAGTAATAGGTGACTCTATAGTCAGACACACTGATGTCCCACTTACCAGGCTGAGCAAGGAGAGGGTGACTGTGAGCTGCCTGTCGGGAGCTAGGATCTGCCACATAACACACGCACACAGGTCACTCCAAAGCAAGTACAAATATGACTTTCTTATTGTCCATGCTGGCGTGAATGACCTGAGACGTACCTCCCTGGACTACATGAAAAGAGACATAGAGGAGCTCTCTGATTATGTAGCCCAGGCTGGTATGACCCTGACCCTGAGCAGCATCTTGCCCTCACCAAGAATGATGCCTCAATACAATGAAAAGATGATCAGCTTTAATAATTGGCTCAAGTACTGGTGTCATTCTAAGGGGATCCAATGTCTGTCTGCCTGGGATGACATGTTGGACAAGCCACGCTGCTTCGCAAGAGACGGCTTACACCTGTCACCACTGGGCTTCCAGATATTGGCTAAGGCTCTTGCCACCCCCATAGTGCCTTTTTTAGGCAAGGCTCAAAAGACAAACCCACCTCCTTAGAAAACAAAAATGGAAAAAAACTAAGGGTAATGCTGCTCAATGCCAGAAGTCTAAATCTCAAGATGCAGGCTCTCGAAGCACTCCTCACTATGGAGAACATCGATGTCTGTGCAGTAACGGAAACCTGGTTCAAGGCTCCTGAGAGCAGCCCAGCACTACCAGGCTATACCTCGTATCATGCTTTTCGACCCCAAAACCCGGGCTGAAACACAAAGGGAGGGGGAGTGTCCATATTCATCAAGGATACCCACACCTCCAGGTTAGTAGCAACACATGAAGCATTGGAGACCATACAGGTGCAACTAACCATAGGCAATACTGCTATACAACTGGTAGCATGTTACAGACCACCCTCCCAATCTCGGGAACCCCATTCAGCCTTCCTGAAGACACTGGAGGATATCAATGTATCACCAAATGCCATCATACTGGGAGATTTCAACTACCCTAACATAGATTGGGTGCATTATTCTAGCCCTAACATCCTGGCCCAGAGGTTCCTGGAATTCATAAATTCAAATGCACTGGAACAACTAGTCACATCTCCCACTAGGGGAGATAATATACTAGACCTGATCATCACAAACATGGGGACAAAATGCTCCACACCGGAAGTATACCCCTCACTAGTGAGATCTGACCACAAACTAATCACCCTGGATATACATATCCCACCTACACCCCCAGCACAAAAGACTATAGTGAAAAACTTCTCAAAAACCTACTTCGCTTTTCTTAGACTGAGATGGTATCCTTTAAGCCCACTGGGCCAGTGGAAACCACATCCCACAATGCTGAATCCTTCACAAATGCATTATATGGACATCTCCAAGAATGCATGGATCATGCAATTCCAAATAAATCCAAGACCCCCTCCACCAAGGGCAAGCGTCCTGTCTGGTGGACCTCAGCCATAAACAAATTGTATAACAAAAGAAGGAAGCTACTGCACGACAGAGCTAAATCCCATAAAGGGAAGGCATCTCTGATCAACACTAGCAGAAAGCTACGTTCCCTCATAAAAACATCCAAGGCCAACTTTGAGAGAAAAATCGCTAAGGACACTAAAGATAACCACAAGGCCTTCTTCAGCTATGTTAGAAACATGGGCGGAAACCCTCAGATATGCTCAGAGTTAGTTCAAAACGACAAAAAATACACTGAACCCACAGATATTGCCAACATGCTGGCTGACAGGTTCAGTGCAAATTTCTCCCCTCCCTCACCCCCAAAAGATGAAATACTTATCCCAGCTGAATGTAATCTCCCTGTCATCTCAGATGTCCAGGTGAGAGCAGCCTTCAGCAAAGCTAAAAACACAGCATCAATGGGACCTGACGGCATCCCAGGTTGCGTGCTAAGTGAACTACAAGAGGAGCTTAACCCGCACATAAAAATGCTATTTAATCTTAGCCTTATCACAGGATATGTACCTGAACACTGGCATACAGCAACAGTGGTCCCACTCCACAAAGGAGGCATCTCTACAGACCCTGGAAACTACCGCCCCATAAGCTTAACCAGCATGGTCTGCAAAGCTATGGAAAGAATCATTATGGAACTCATAAACAGAGACATTGGGGACCTACAGACACTTGATCCCACCCAGTTCGGCTTTGTAAAGGGCAGATCCTACCTTTTGAACCTGGTTGATTTTTTCGAAACAGTCACTAGAGCCATTGATGAGAGCAAAGCAGTCCATACAGCCTGCCTGGACTTAGCTAAGGCCTTTGACACAAAACCCCACTCAGGCATCATAGATAAGCTCAGCAGCTTAAATGTAAACCCATATGTCACTAGATGGGTTGCAAACTGGCTAAAGGACAGAACCCATAAAGTCAAAATCACTGGAGCCTTGTCAGACTCAAAGCCAGTCACAAGTGGTGTCCCACAGGGCTCTGTCCTGGGACCCCTCTTGTTCGGCATTTATTTCTCAGATGTTAAAGCAAACATGGGAGGGTTGTGGCTGACGAAGTTCGCAGATGACTGCAAACTAGGCACCATAGTCGATACACCAGCTGACACATACATCCTACAGAATGGCCTCACAGAAACAGACAACTGGTGCCGGAATCATGGCCTTAAACTAAATGCCAAAAAATGTATAGTCATCCCCCTTGGGAAAAACAAGGTACCCACAAATTGTCACATAGACAGTAACCCACTGAGTACAGAAAAAGTAATCAGAGACCTGGGGACTCAAGTCAACAGCGACCTCTCATTTGACACCCATGTTGCCAAAGTGGTTAGAAAGACATTCTACCTTGCCCACCTTATCATGAAGGGATTCACATCCAGATCAAAGGAGGTCATTGTACCCCTATACTACTCCCTTATCAGACCCATGATTGAGTACAATGCCCCATTTGATATGTACCTCACCCGGCACCTGCAGCAGCTGGAGAGACCACAAAAGTATCTCACCAAGAGGATCAAGGGTCTCCAACATATGTCTTATTCTGCCAGACTAAAGAAACTCCAGCTCTATTCAGTAGCATACCGCCTGCTCAGAGGTGATCTGTGCCTGACGTACAAGGCCATGTCCAATCAGGATCTGATGGACATGCTCCACCTCAAAAGATCCAAATCCATCAGAACCACAAGAGCCAAAGACTTAAACCTCGGCACAAGTATGAATAGAACATGCTGGAGGGATAGATTCATAACCCAGAGGCTTCCCATGCTCTGGAACAGAATCCCAGTTCATGTTAGGCAGAGCCCCTCACTGACACTCTTCAAGAGAAACCTTGATGAGTGGATGGGAGATCGTAGGTTTACCCCGGGGGTCACCTCTGTGTCACTACTAGACAGGGGCACAGTAAACTAATTCATTTATGTAAGGGGATTTTCACTGTGTCACTACTAGACAGAGGCACAGTATTCTAATTCTATTCGGTACCACTACATGGGGAGGCGAAAGCCATATCACTATGGCTAGGCTTACAAATGCCCCAGGGCAGATAGCCTAGTACTTAACTATGAAACTATAAAACAAATCAATCAAAAAGAGATGCTAGCTGTACAAAATGCTCTAACAACTTTCAAGGACCTCCTACATCCAGGACAACTCCTAATAAAGACGGACAACACCACAGTGATGTGGTACATAAACAAGCAAGGGGGCACACACTCCTACCCCCTATGCAGACAAGCAATGACCTTGTGGAACACAGCACTGACCTACCAAGTTCAACTACAAGCACAATTCCTGCCAGGAAAGAAAAACACACTGGCAGACGATCTAAGCAGAAACATCACAGATCCTCACGAGTGGAAACTAGATCCACAAGAATTCACAATGATAACTCAAGAATGGAGGAGTCCAGACATCGATCTGTTTGCTTCCCCCCAAAACTACCAACTACGGAAATTCTGCACAAGGACATACCACACACTAGCTTGGAAAGTGGACACCCTCTCATTCAGTTGGAAAACATTGACAGTGTATACCTTTCCTCCACTGCCTCTTCTGGCAAAGGTGCTGCTGAAAGCCAGATTAGAGAGGCCACAAATTATACTCATTGCTCCAGACTGGCCATGCCAACACTGGTATCCAATACTAAGGAACATGGCTCAAGGCCCACCATGGATTTTACCCACAATTCCTCACCTGCTCACTCAGCAAAACAATCAGATTCTACACAGCCAGCTCAAGACTTTAAATCTGGCTGCATGGCAAATTGCCTAAGCAACCAGTCAACACTTCTCTCTAAAGCTGTGATGGACGTAATTATGGAGGCCAGGAGGCCCAGCACCAGGAAAGTCTATTCAGACAAATGGAAAAAATTCTGCGCCTGGAACCAGGCTAAAGGACAAAATCCCCTTGTCCCAAATATTCCTCAAATTCTTCAATATTTAACTGAGATATTGCACAAAGGACTTTCCTTCTCATCTATTAAGATCCACGCCTCAGCTATTTCAGCTCAATACAACATGGATCCTCCTATATTTTCACATCTATTACTAAGACAGTTCCTCAGAGGGGCTAAGAACATAAGACCGCCCCAGAGAGCACCAACACCAACTTGGGATCTCAACTTTGTTTTGGAAAAGCTTACACTTCCACCCTTTGAACCAGCTTTCACAGCTGATCTACAGTTCCTATCCTGGAAAACTGCCCTGCTGCTAGCAATAACTTCAGCACGAAGAGTCTCAGAACTACAGGCCCTAATGGCAGTGGAGCCTTTCATAATTTTTCATCAAGACAGAGTCTCTTTACGAACTAACCCTTCCTTTATGCCAAAGGTGGTATCCAGTGTGGCCCTAAACCAAGCCATTCATTTTGCCCACCTTTTATCCAAACCCCCAGAACAAAGGGGAAAAGCTCCTACACTCTTTGGACATTCACAGGCAATTACTTTACTACTTGGATAAAACTAAGGCTTTCAGAAAATCTGACCAGCTCTTTGTATCCTATGCTGCAGGATCTCAAGGAAAAGCTATCTCAAAACAGACCATTTCAAAATGGATAGGACATTGTATCCGTTTCTGCTACACACACCATGGGAAATCTGTACCTGGTAACATCAGGCCCCATTCCACCAGGGCTACAGCAACATCAACAGCCTTCCTCAGAGGGGTATCAACCAAGGATATTTTGCAGGCTGCAACTTGGAGTTCAGTGCACACCTTCACCAAGCACTATCACTTACCACTTTACTCTAAAACCAGAGCTGGCTTTGCCATTGCAGTTCAGCAGGGCCTGCTAGCCTCTCCAAACCCTGTTTAGGTCCACCAGCCATCCTTAGCTTTGGGATTCAACCCAAGTATGATAACTGCAGCAGTGTAACACGATGAACATAGTACAGTTTTGTACCTACCATAAATGTAGATGTTCGAGTGTTCACACTGCTGCAGTCCAGGTTACCCTCCCTCCAGCCCCTCTGAACTAGCTGGACTTACCTATACCTTTCTATCCTATACAACCTCTGTGGTGTGTTTTCTTGTGACTGAGGGTAATGTTTTATTTTATATGTATATTTTTATATAACAATATGTTTTGCCTACCTATTGGGGGCACCTGACATCTAGGGCAAGAAAAACTGAAGAAAATGGCGTTGGATGCATCTTATATACCCCTGGTGCACTGACATCAGGGAGGAAGCGACAGCAACCGACGCCGGACCAAGACTTTGGAACTCGGGCCAACTGCGGGACCACCTGATGGCAGGATAACCCAAGTGTGATGACTGCAGCAGTACGAACACTCGAACATCTACATTTATGGTAGGTACAAAACTGTACTATTCGGAGACTGTGGTGTTAGACAACAAATTCAGAGGATTCAAAGACTGTGGTGTCACAACAGAAACAGGAGGATTTAGAGACTGTTGTGTCAGACAATAGAACATGGATGATTTAGAGACAGTGGTGTCAGCATCAGAACATGGGGGAATTCAGAGACTATCGGGCACCGCACGGCAAGAAAGACTGATGTAATGTCATCGGCTGTTTTATACCCCTGATGACCTGACATCATGGAAGAAGGGACAGCAACCGATGCAGGACTCAATACTTTGTTAATCAGCCCGACTGAGGGCTACCTGCAAGCAGATAACCCAAATGTAATGACTGCAACAGTGAAACACGAAGAACATCAAAGAGGATTCAGAAACTCTGGTAACAGACTACACAACATGGAGGATTTAAAGACTCAGAGGGTTCAGAGACTGTGGTGTTTGACACAGAAGATGGAGGATTCATAGTCTGTCATGTTAGACAACAGAACTTGAAGGATTCAGAGACTGTGGTGTCAGAATATAGAATATGGAGGATTCAGAGGCTGTGGTATCAGTCTACAGGACATGGAGAATTCAGAGATTATAGTGTCAAACTACAGAACATGGAGGATCCAGAGACTGTAGTGTCGGTCTACAGGTCATAGAGGATTCAGAGACTGTGGTGTTAGTCTACAGGACATGGAGGATTCAGAGACTGTGGTGTCAGTCTAAAGGACATGGAGAATTCAGAGATTATAGTGTCAAACTACAGAACATGGAGGATTCAAAGACTGTAGTGTCAGACTACAGGACATGGAGGATTCAGAGACTGTGGTGTCAGTCTACATGACATGGAGGATTCAGAGAGTTTAGTGTCAAGCTACAGAACCTGGAGGATTCAAGGACTGTGGTGTCAGACAAAGTACAGTTTTGTACCTACCATAAATGTAGATGTTCGAGTGTATCTCCTGCTGCAGTCATCACACTTGGGTTATCCTGCCGTCAGACGGTCCCACAGTCGGCCCGAATTCCAAAGTCTTGGTCTGGCGTCAGTTGCTGTTGCTTCTTCCCTGACGTCAGTGCGCCAGGGGTATATAAGAGGCATCCGATGCCATTTTCTTCAATTTTTCTTGCCCCAGATGTCAGGTGCCCTCAATAGGTAGGCAAAATATATATATATATAAATACATATAGCTATATAAAAATAAAACAATACCCTTAGGCACAAGCAAATACACCACAGAGGTAGCATAGGATAGAGTGGTAGAGATAAGTTCAGCTAGTTCAGAGGGGATGGAGGGAGGGTAACCTGGACTGCAGCAGGGTATACACTCGAACATCTACATTTATGGTAGGTAGAAAACTGTACTATGTTCATTGTGTTACCCTGCTGCAGTCATCACACTTGGGTAGAATCCCAAACCTAAGGATGGGAGGTGGAGACAAACAGGGTTAGAGGAGGCTAGAAGGCCCTGCAAAACTGCAGTGGCGAAGCCAGCTCTAGTCTTACAGTAAAGTGGTAAGTGATCGTGTTTGGTGAAGGTGTGTACTGAACTCAAAGTTGCAGCTTCCAGAATATCCTTGGTAGGCACCCCACTGTGGAAGGCTGTAGATGTAGCTGCTGCCCTGGTGGAGTGGGGCCTAATGCTAGCAGGAACTGGTTTTCCATGGTGGGTGTAGCAAAAATGTATGCAATGTCCTATCCATTTGGAAATGGTCTGTTTTGAGATAGCCTTTCCTTGTGATGCTGTAGCATAGGATACAAAAAGCTGGTCAGATTTTCTGAAAACCTTAGTTTTATCCAAGTAGTAATGTAGCTGCCTGTGAATGTCCAAGGAATGCAGGAGTCTTTCTCCTTTGTTCTGCGGATTTAGAAAGAAGGTGGGTAAATGGATGGTTTGATTTAGAACCACACTGGATACCACCTTAGGCATAAAGGAGGGTCCTTGTTGTAGTGAGCTGAAATAGCTGAGGTGTGGATTTTAATAGATGAAAAAGAAAGTCCTTTGTGTAACATCTCAGTTAAATATTGTAGGATCAGAGGTATGTCCGGCAGAAGGGTATTTTGGCCTTTAGCTTGGTTCCAGGCACAAAACCTTTTCCATTTGTCTGAGTAGGCTTTCCTGGTGCTGGGCCTCCTGGCCTCCAGAATAACATCCATAACAGCTTGTGAAAGAGGAGCTGGCTGGTTGCTTAGGAGATTTGCCATGCAGCCAAATTTAAGGTTTTGAGCTGGCTGTGTAGAATCTGACTGTCTTGCTGTGTGAGCAGATGAGAAATTTGTGGTAAAATCCATGGTGGACCCTGGGCCATATTCCTTAATAGTGGGTACCAGTGCTGGCGTGGCCAGTCTGGGACAATGATTATCATTCGGGGTCTCTCCATCCTGACTTTCAGCAGCACCTTTGTGAGAAGGGGCAATGGAGGAAAAGCATATACTGACAGCATTTTCCAACTGAATGAGAGCGCGTCCACTTTCCAAGCTGGATGGTGAAATGTCCTTGTGCAAAATTTTGTTAGCTGATAGTTTTGGGGGGCTGGCAAACAGGTCTATGTCTGGGTGTCCCCATTTTTGAGTTATCATTGCAAATACTTGTGGATCCAGTTTCCACTCGTAGAGATCCATGATGTTTCTGCTTAGGTCGTTTGCCAATGTGTTCTTTTTTCCTGGCAGGAATTGAGCTTGTAATTGTACTTGGTAAGCCAGTGCTGTGTTCCACAAGGTCATTGCTTGCCTGCATAGAGGGTAGGAGTGTGTACCCCCTTGTTTGTTTATGTACGACATTACTGTGGTGTTGTCTGTCCTTATTATATGCTGTCCTGGATGTAAGAGGTCCTTGAAGGCTGTCAGGGCATTCTGTACAGCTAGCATTTCTTTTTGATTGATGTGCAGATTCCTTTGATCTGCAGTCCATATGCCTTGAACGCACCGTCCTGCCATGTGTGCCCCCCAGGTGTAGTCCGATGCATCTGTTGTCATAGCTTGCCTGGCTGGGGGTAAGGTGAAAGGTTGACCCTTGTTGAGGTGACATGCCTGTGACCACCATAGAAACTCTTGTTGAAGGCAGGGAATGAGAGGTATCATTGTTTCCAAGCTGTGGCTGTGTTGAGTCCATACGCTTTTTAGGTACCATTGTAATTTCCTCATATGCAGTTTTGCAAATGGTATTAGTAGTATGCAAGATGCCATGAAGCCCAAGGCCTGCAGAATTTTTCTTGCAGGGATTTGGGTCTTTGTTGCCATTGTTTTGAAGTATTGAGTTAGTTGTAGTTGTTTGTCTGGCATCAGATAAGCCATCTGGGCCGTTGTATTCAAGCTGGCACCCAGGAATGCCATATTTTGTGAGGGCACTAGTTTTGATTTCTTTTCATTTACTGTGTACCCTAGGCAACTTAGAAGGTGTTTTACAAAAGCCAGATGTTGTAAGAGAATGTCCTTGCTTTTCTGCTTGGAAGAGGCAATCGTCCAGGTATGGGTATATTTGAATTCCTCTTTGTCTGCAGTATGCAATTACTGGTGCCAGGTATTTTGTGAAGACCCTGGGTGCAGTAGATAAGCCAAAGGGCAGTGCAGAGAATTGGTAATGGGTTGTACCTGCAATGAAGCGGAGGTATCTTCTGCAATTTTGTCTGATAGGGACATGCAGGTATGCCTCCTTGAGGTCCAACGTTACTAGCCAAGCTTTCTTGCCCAACATGGGAAGAAGCTGCTGTAGTATTAGCATCTTGAATTTGGGTACTTGCAAGAAGGTGTTTATAGGTTCATAGGTTCAAACTAGGCTATCTGCCCTAGGGCATTTATAAGCCTAGCCAGAATGTATTTGGGTTTCGCCACCCATTTTAAATTTATTTTGCTATGCCCTTTTTTGAGGTTAGTATACTGTGCCTCTGTCTAACAGTGACACCGTAGTGATACCTGGGGTAAACCTACGATCTCCCATCCACTCATCAAGATTCCTCTTGAAGAGAGTCAATGAGGGACTCTGCCTAACCTGGACTGGGATTTTATTCCAGAGTGAAGGGAGCCTCTGGGTTATGAATCTGTCCCTCCAGCATGTCCTATTTATTTCAGTGCTGAGGTTCAAGTCTCTCGAGCGTGTAGCTCGATGGGATTTGGATTTTCTGAGGTGCAGCATGTCCATTAATTCCGCGTTGGACATGGCTTTATATGTCAGGCACAGATCGCCTCTGAACAGGCGGTATGCCACTGAGTAGAGCTGGAGTTTCTTTAACCGGGCAGCATATGGCATCTGTTTGAGCCCTTTGATCCTCTTGGTGAGGTACTTTTGGGGTCTTTCCAGTTGCTGCAGGTGTCTGGTAAGGTACATCCCAAAAGGGTCATTGTACTCAATTATGGGCCTGATGAGGGATGAGTAAAGGGGCACGATGACCTCCCCTGATCTAGATGTGAATCCCTTCATGATTAGGTGGGCTATATAAAATGTTTTTCTAACCACTTTGGCCACGTGGTTGTCAAATGAGAGATTGCTATCAACTTGGGTCCCCAGATCCCTAATTACTTCTTCTGTACTTAATGGATTACCGCCTATGTGGTAATTTGTGGGCACTTTGTTTTTGCCAAAGGGGATGACTATACACTTTTTGGCATTTAGCTTGAGGCCATGGCTCTGGCACCAGTTGTCTGTTTCTATGAGGCCCTTTTGGAGGATGCTTGTGTCGGCTGGAGAGTCGATTATGGCGCCCAGTTTGCAGTCATCTGCGAACTTGGTCAGCCACAGTCCTTTCATGTTGGCCTGTACCTCCGAGAAATATATACCAAACAAGAGAGGTCCCAGGACTGAGCCTTGTGGGACACCACTTGTAACTGGTTTAGAGTCTGACATGGCTCCAGCAATTCTAACCATGTGGGTTCTGTCCTTGAGGTTTGCAATCCATCTAGTGACATAGGGGTTTATATTTAAGCTGGTGAGCTTATCTATAATGCCCGAGTGGGGTATTGTATCGAAGGCTTTTGCGAGGTCCAGGTAGGCTGTGTGGACCACCTTCCCCTCGTCAATGGCCTTGGTGACTGTTTCAAAGAAATCAACCAGGTTTAAGAGGCAGGATCTGCCCTTAACAAAGCCGAACTGGGTAGGATCCAGTGTCTGTAGGTCCCCAATATCTTTATTTATGAGGTCCATGATGATCCTTTCCATAGCTTTGCAGACCAAGCTAGTCAGGCTTATGGGGCAATAGTTTCCAGGATCCGTTGAGGCACCACCTTTATGGAGAGGGACCACTGTTGCTGTGCGCCACTCTTTGGGCAGATATCCTGTAGTAAGGCTGAGATTGAACAGTAGTTTTATGTTTGGGTTTAGCTCTTCTTGGAGTTCATGTAGGATGCAGCCCGGGACACCGTCTGGTCCCATTGATGCTGTGTTTTTTGCTTTGGAGAGGGCAGCGCTTACCTGAGCATCTGAGATGTCAGGGGGGCAGCACTCTGCTGGGATAGATATTTGCCCTTTTGGTGTGGGGGGGGGGGAGTTTGCGCTGAACCTGTCAGCTAGAAGGTCCAGAATGGGTCTCCAAGCACTGTCCTTTCTGGGGACTAGAAAGAGCCTTGAGTAAAATCCTTGGCCTTCCTCCTGTGTAGGTACCAGTTGAATGGCTCTCATGTCCATGAGAGCTGTAATTTGTTTTTGTGCCTCTGCCCATTGATTTTGTGGCAGGTTTAGCATTCCTTTTATCCTTGGCAAGGTGTGGAAATGGAATCTGTATCCTTGTGAGATAATGTCTTAGACCCATTTGTCCTTTGTGACGATGCGCCAGTTGTCTGCAAAAAGTGCTAATTTTCCTCCCAAGGGAGCTGCCAAGAGAGTTTTGCTTGGCAGTTTGAGGTTTAAGTCATTGTGTTTGCCTTCTAGTAGTTTGGGACCTGTCTTCTCCTCCCTTCTGTGTTGCAGTGCCCCATTGTCGAGGTTTGTAAGGGATTTGTGCTTGTCCTCTGCCCCTTGGGCGCCTGTATTTACCCGTCTGTGGTCTGTCAGAAGCTGGAAAGGACCAATTTTTTGTTGGCCAATTTCTGCTGAAGCGTGGAGGCTGTACCTGTAAGAAATCTTTGACCATCTGCATAGATTTTGCCTTATCCTCCATTTTCTTTAAAACCCCTTCTGCTTTAACCCCAAATAAGACATCCTGCTGTAAGGGTGCATCTAGTAACTTTGCTTTAACATGATCAGGCAGAGTTTGTTCCTTTAACCAAGCATGTCTACATATAACAGACCCAGTAACAGCTGCTCTACAGGAAGCTTCCAAGGAATCAAATCCACGTTGTAAAGTATGTTTGCCCACCTGTTCAGCTGCATGCAACAGATCCTGTATTTCCCTGAATTCAGACTGTTGAGGGTGCATGCTCATCTTTTGTTTTATTTCAGACATTAGGAATTGCTGGTATTTAAGCATGTGAAATTGACAATTTAGTGCTCTCATAGCTAGAGTAGCTGAGGTGTAAACCTTCTTCCCCCACCTATCTAGTGCTCTGGAATCCCTTTCAGAGGGTACAGGACTTTTAGCCATATAAGCCTTAGCCCCTTTGGGACCCTGGGAGATTGTCTCTGGATCAGCAACAGGGCTTTTGTAAAGGAATTTGTGTGAGTCAGGCACTCTATAGTATCTATCTGGTTTGGCTGGAGCAGGAGGCAGAGAATCTGGATTTAGACTAGATTCTAAATAAACATCATCCACAATGTCTAAAACTGGGGGGATAGCAAGTGGTCTGTGCTGGGGGAGTAAAAGAAACTCTCTGAGCCTTTTCTTTGAGTCAGAGTAGTCCTGACCTTCCCAGTGGAAATGTTCCCTCATGGTATGTAAGGTTTCCCCAAAGGACTAGTCTTCAGGGAGAGAAGCTGAGGGAATGGAATCTTCAGCATCAGAATCTTCATAAGGGGAAAGGAGTAATCCTGGTCCTTAGAGGAGCCTGAGGAAATAGACACTTGATCAGAGGAGGCATAATCCTCCTCTTGTCTAGGCCTTTTGTTGGGGGGGGGGGGTTGGGAACCCCTGATTAAAGAAATTAAATCTTCAGCCATTTTAAGCATCTGTTTCTTAGGCATGGGGCCTTGAACTGGAGACTAAAGTGCAGTCTTTTTTTGGTTTTAGAGGAGTCTTAAGCTTAGCATAAGATTTTTATGGTGAGAATAGTCGGTCTGAAGACACCTTCTGAAACCGAAGGTGTTTCTACAGCACCGGCTTCTCCTCCTGCAATGTCGTCGGTAGGGCCTAAAGAAAATGGCTGCGTTGGCCTAAAACTCTCTGCTAGAGAATCCAAAGCGGTCTGGGGTTCCGATTCTGCGGTAGCCAGGGGCTGCGTAGGGGCCACACTGAAAACTGGAGGACCGGCGACCAGCCCAGCTGAGGCCTCGGAGACTGGCTTGGATCTAGGCTGCCTGTCTTTATCTTTGCGTTTTTTTATGCACGCCGGTATTCAGTTGCTCCGACGGCATAGTGTAATTACATTTCCTACCGAAGTAGTGTCATGCGAAATCAAAGCATTGCTTTATAGTTCGCTTATTGAACCTAGCACAAAACCGACAACCAGTGACGTTGTGGTCTGGGCCTAGGCAAGGTATACAATAAGAATGAAAATCCTTATGAGGTATTTGCTTCCCACAAGAAATGCAATTGTTAACTTTTTCTGACATCAGACTGAGGCAAGAAAAGGTTCCCCAACGGGGTACTTAGCTTTGAAGACTTCAGACTGAAACTTGATTCGAAAATCTCAGGTGTCGGCCGACCGGCACTTGCGAACTGCTTCTGCTTCGGGCACCGCGTGGCAAGAAAGACTGAAGAAAATGGCGTCATATGCCTCTTATATACCCCTGGCGCATTGACGTCAGGGAAGAAGCGACAGCAACCGACGCCGGACCAAGACTTTGGAATTCGAGCCGACTGCGGGACCGCCTGACGGCAGGATAACCCAAGTGTGATGACTGCAGCAGGATAACACGATGAACATCAGAACATGGAGGATGCAGAGACTGTGGTGTCAGACAACAGAACATGGAGGATCCAGAAATTGCAGTGTCAGACTACACACAACGGAGGAATGAGAAACTGTGGGGTCAGACTACAGAACAGAGAGGATTCAGAGATTTTAGTGTCAAACTACAGAACATGGAGTATTCTGAGACTGTGGTGTTAGACAAAAATATGTAGAGGATTCAAAGACTGTAGTGTCAGACAAAAGAAATTGGATTTTTCAGAGACTGTGGTTTCAGACTTCAGAACGTGGAGTATTCAGAGACTGTGGTGCCAGACTACAGAACATGCAGAAATCAGAGATAGTGGTGTCAACCTACAGGTCATGGAGGATTCAGAGAATGTGGTGTCATTCTTAAGAACAGTGGGGATTCAGAGACTGTGGTATCAGACAACAGAACATGGAGGATTCAGAGACTGTGATGTCAGACAAAAGAACATGGAGGACTTGGAGATACAGTGTCAGAATACAGAACATGGAGGGATCAGAGACTGCTGTGTCAGACTACAGAACTCGGTGGATTCAGAGATTGTGGTGTTAGGCGACATAACATGGAGAAATAATAGACGGTAGAGTCAGATTACAAAACATGGAGGATTCACAAACTGTGGGGTCAGACTACAGAACAGGATGATTCAGAGATTGTGGTGTTAGACAACAGAATTCAGAGGTTTCAAAGACTGTGGTGTCACACAACAGAAAGTGGAGGATTTAGAGACTGTGGTGTCAGACAATAGAACGATGAGGATTCAGAGACTGTGGTGTCCATCAAAAAACATGGAGGATTCAGAAACTGTGGTGTCTGACTACAGAGCATGGAGGATTAAGGAACTCAGAGGATTCAGAGACTGTGGTGTTAGACACAGAATACAGAGGATTCAGAGACTGTCATGTTAGAAAACAGAATTTGAAGGATTCAGAGACTGTGCCAGAATACAGAATATGGGGGACTCAGAGACTGTGGTGTGAGTCTAATGAATTTTGAGGATTCAGAGATTGTGGTGTCAGACAACAGAACATGGAGGATTCAGACACTGTGATGCTAGACATCAGAACATGGAGGATGCAGAGCCTGTGTTGAGACAACACAACATGGAGGATGCAGAGACGTGGTGTCAGACAACAGGACATGGAGGATCCAGAAATTGCTGTGTCAGAGTACAGAACATGGAGGAATGAGAGACTGTGGGGTCAGACTAAGGAACATGGAGGATTCAGTGACTTTGGTATCAGTCTACAGGACATAGAGGATTCAGAGACTGTGGGGTCAGATTACAGAACATGGAGAATTCAGAGACTGTGATGTTAGACAACAGAACATGAAGGAGTCAGAGACTGTGGTATCACACAGCAGAACATGGAGGATGCAGAGACTGTGGTGCCAGAAAACAGAAAGTACAGTTTTGTACCTACCATAAATGTAGATGTTCGAGTGCTAATACAGCTGCAGTCATAACAGATGGGTTCTCCTGCCGTTAGGTGGGTCCTCGGTCGGCCGAATTCCAAAGTCTAGGTCCGGCGTCGGTTGTCGTCGCTTCTTCCCTGACGTCAGTGCGACAGGGGTATAAAGGAACCAGCCGACGCCATTTTCTTCAGTTTTTCATAACAGATGGGTAGAATCCCAAAGCTAAGA
Organism: Protopterus annectens; assembly: GCF_019279795.1. Lineage (NCBI taxonomy): Eukaryota > Metazoa > Chordata > Ceratodontiformes > Protopteridae > Protopterus > Protopterus annectens. Next base: position 1,284,850,269 of record NC_056743.1, read on the forward strand.
AAGGGGTGGTAGGCACTAGGTGGAACTAGGAGGAGCCAAAACACCCTGCAAGACTGCAGTGGCAAAGCCTGCTCTAGATTTGGAGTATAATGGTAGGTTGTAGTGTTGGAGAAGGTATGCACAGAACTCCAAGTGGCTGCTTCCAAAATATCCTTGGTAGGAACTCCTCTGAGGAAGGCTGCAGAGGTGGCTGTGGCCCTGGTGGAATGAGTTCTAATGCCTGTAAGTACAGTTTTGCCATGAAAGGAATAGCAAAAGCGTATGCAGTGGGCTATCCATTTTGAGATTGTCTGTTTGGAAATTGGCTTTCCTTGAGCTCCTACTGCATAGGCCACAAAGAGCTGTTCTGGTTTTCTGAAAGGCTTTGTTCTGTCCAAATAATAACGCAGTTGTCTGTGGATGTCCAAGGAATGTAGTAATCTCTCCCCTTTGTTTTGAGGATTAGGATAAAAAGTAGGTAAATGTATGGCCTGATTTAAAGCTACCCTGGATACCACTTTAGGCATAAAGGACGGGTTGGTTCATAAGGAAACTCTGTCCTGATGGAAGATGATAAAAGGCTGGACAGCCATGAGAGCTGTAGTTCTGAAACTCTACGAGCTGAGGTGATAGCCAGAAGGAAAGCTGTTTTCCAGGACAAATATTGCAAATCTGATGAGGCAGCTGGCTCAAAGGGAGGCAAGGTCAGTTTTTCCAGAATGAAATTAAGATCCCAAGCAGGTATTGGTTGTTTCCTTGGAGGTCTTAAATTCTTAGCCCCTCTGAGGAACTGTCTTAAGAGAGGGTGAGAGAATAAAGGTGGATCAGTGTTGTAATCTGCAGAAATGGCTGAGGCATGGATTTTGATGGAGGAGAAAGAAAGTCCACTGCTTAGCAGTTCAGCCAAATATTGTAGTATTTGAGGTAAATTCAGTTTTCCAGGATCCTGGCCCTTTTTCTCATTCCAGACACAAAAAACGTTTCCATTTTGCAGAGTAAGCTTTTCTAGTTGATGGCCTTCTGGCCTCCAAAATGACATCCTGCACCTCCTTGGAGAGTAGGGCCTGTTGTGATGCTAAGGAATCTTCCATGCGGCTAGATTGAGTGTTTTTAGCTGGCTGTGAAGAGTTTTGAAGCTGTGCTGAGTCAGAAGAAGAGGCATTAGAGGCAGGGTCCATGGTGGCAAATGCGTCAGGCTCCTCAGGAGTGGGTACCAGTGTTGCCTTGGCCAGTCTGGAGCAATGAGAATCATCTTTGGTCTGTCTGCTCTGGTTTTCAGTAGAACTTTGGGCAGCAGAGGAAGAGGTGGGAAGGCATAAACTGTCATTGATGTCCAACTGAAAGAGAGCGTCCACTCTCCAGGCCTTTGGATGGAAGATCCTTGAGCAGAATTTTGTCAATTGATGATTTTTGTGGGAGGCAAAGAGATCTATGTCTGGCCTTCCCCATTCTTGGATTATTTCTGTAAAAACTTCTGGATGCAATTTCCATTCGTGTGGATCTGTCATATTCCTGCTTAGGTTGTCTGCCAGCATGTTTTCCTTGCCTGGCAAGTACTGTGCTTGTAGTTCCATTTGTAAGTCCATGGCCATGTTCCAAAGTGACATGGCCAGTCTGCATAGGGGGTAAGAATGTGTTCCTCCCTGTTTGTTTATGTATCACATAACGGTGGTGTTGTCCGTTCTTATCAATAGTTGATCTGGTTGTAGAAGGTCCTTGAAAGCTATAATAGCATTTATTACTGCTAGCATTTCTTTTTGATTGATGTGAAGGTGCTTTTCTTTTTGGGACCATTTGCCCTGAATGCACCGATCTGTCATGTGCGCCCCCCAGGCGTAGTCCGAGGCGCCTGTTGTGATGACTTGATTTGCTTGAGGCTTGCTGAATGGAAGACCTGTGTTTGTTTGACATGCTTGAGCCCACCACAGAAATTCCTTTTGCAGGCATGGAATTAGTGGTATTATTGTTTCCAAACTGTGGCTGTGTTGAGACCATATGTTTTTCAGGTACCATTGTAGTTTCCTCATATGCAGCTTTGAACATGGGATTAGTAAGATGCAAGATGACATGAATCCCAGAGCCTGCAGGATTTTCCTTGCAGTCAGCCTGGTGCAATTTGCTAGTGTTCTGAAGTATTGAATTAGTTGCCCCTGCTTCTCTGGCGTGAGGTAGGCCATCTGGGTGTTTGTGTCCAAAATGGCACCCAAGAAAATGATCTTCCAAGAGGGTATTAGCCTTGATTTCTTTTTGTTGACTGTGTATCCCAGAGAGTTCAACAACATTATTACATAAGCCAGATGTTTCAGAAGAATGTGCTTGCTGTCCGCTTGGATCAGGCAGTCATCCAAATAGGGGTATATTTGTATCCCTTGAAGTCTGCAGTAGGCAATTACTGATGCCAGGCATTTCGTGAATACTCTGGGCACAGTAGATAAGCCAAAGGGCAATGCAGAGAATTGATAATGGGTTGAACCTGCAAGAAACCTGAGGTACCTTCTGCAATTTTGTCTGATTGGGACATGCAGGTATGCCTCCTTGAGGTCCAATGTTACCAGCCAAGACTCCTTGCCCAGCATGGGAAGAAGTTGCTGTAGAGTGAGCATCTTGAATTTTGGTATGAGTAGAAATGTGTTTAGGATGGATAGGTCCAAAATAGGTCTCCAATCTTTTCCCTTCCTTGGCACCAGAAATAGCCTGGAATAAAAACCTTGACCTTGTTCGTGCGTAGGTACCTCTTGAATAGCTTTCATGTTGATGAGATCTGTAATTTGCCTTTGTGCCTCTGCCCTTTGATTGTGTGGCAGGTTTGGCATGCCTCTCATTTTTGGAAGGGTGTGAAAATGGAATTTGTAGCCTCTGTTTATAATGTTCATGATCCATTTGTCCATTGTCACAATTTGCCAATTTTTTGAAAATAATGCCAGCTTTCCTCCTAAGGGGGCTGCCATTTGAGACTTGGTTGGCATGCAAAGGGGAAAGTCATTGGGTTTGCTATCTGAAAGATTGCGAGTTATCCTCACCACCTCTTTGTGTAGGAGCTTGCCATTGTCTGCCTCTAAACGATCCTTGGGATTGTCCTCTGCCCCTCGGGCGCCTGTATCTGCCTCTTTGGGGTCTGTCCATGGCAGGAAAGGACCAGTTTTTGGAAGGCCAATTTCTACTAAACGTGGGGGTTGTACCTGTAGAAATTCTTTCACAGTTTGCATTGATTTAGCCTTTTCCTCCATTTTCCTTAACACCTCCTCAGCATTAGCACCAAATAGTACATCCTTTTGAAGAGGCGTCTAGTAATTTAGCTTTGACATGATCAGGCAAGGCTTGTTCCTTGAGCCAGGCATGCCTACGTATGACTGATCCTGTAACAGCAGCTCTACATGAGGCCTCTAGAGCATCAAAACCACATTGTAAGGTATGCTTACCCACTTGTTCTGCACTATGCATCAAATCCTGCAACTCCTTAAGTCTGGTTGTTCAGGTTGTGACATTTTACTTTTCAATTGTGATAACAAAAACTGTTGGTATTTTAGCATATGAAACTGACAGTTTAAGGCCCTCATGGATAAGGTAGCCGAGGTATATACCTTTTTTCCCCACCTTTCTAAGGATCTGGAGTCTCTCGGAAGGTAATGGATTTTTAGCAATGGAGGCCTTAACTCCCTTGGGGCCCTGTGAGATGGTTTCTGGGTCAGCAGCATGGCTTTTGTATAGAAATTGGTGTGAGTCAGGAACCCTGTAGTACCTGTCAGGTTTAACTGGAGCTGGAGGTAGAGAGTCCGGGTTAAGGCAAGCCTCCGAGTAAACATCATCTAGGATGTCCAAGACAGGAGGTATAGCCAGAGGCTTGTGCTGAGGTAGCAAGAGAAATTCCCTGAGCCTTTTCTTGGAATCTGAATAATCTTGGCCTTCCCAGTGGAAGTGTTCCCTTAAGGTATGCAAAGTTTCCCCAAATGAGTAATCCTCTGGGGGGGAGACAGAAGGGATGGACTCCTCCACATCAGAGTCTTCAAAAGGGGAGTAAGAATGTTCCTGATCATCAGAATGCTCTGAAATAATGGAGCCCTGATCAGAGGAGGGGAATCTTCCTCCACTCTGGGCCTTTGTCCGGTGGGGGCTGAGAACCTCTGATAAGAGTAATTAAATCCTCAGCCATTTTAAGCATCTGTTTCTTAGGCATGGGGCCTGGAGATGGGCCCTGTGTAGCTGGTCTCTTAGAGTGCATGGTTGCTTTAGACTTTGTGAAAGCCTTGATGGAGAAAGAAGAGGAAGGTCTGAAGACACCTTGAGTGGAGGTGGACCTGTCCACATTCTGAGATTCAACGCCAAGAGTGGCTTCGGTATCTGTAGTCGGGGTGTGGGCCGAGGAGCCTGCGACCTCGGGCACAGGAGACACCGTCAAAGAAGTGTCGTCGGTAGTCAGGGGCTGCGTAGGCACCTCGCTGAGAACCGGACCACGTGTAGTTGGCTTTGGCGTGGTGTCGGTAGAGGCCGCGGACCTTGTGTGTCAGTCCTTGTCTTTGCGTTTTTTAGACAAAACCGGAGTCAGAGTATCCGACGACATAGTATAGGTAAATGCTTTCCCAAAATAATGCTGGGTGAACTCCGCCCGACGCTTAATAGTGCGTTTGTTGAAAGTAGCACAAAAGTGACAGACCGAGACGTCGTGGTCTGGGCCTAAACAAGGTATACAGAGGGAATGGAAATCCTTATGCGGTATTTGCTTCCCACAAGAAATACAATTATTAACATTGTCTGACATCGGTCTGAGGCAAGAAAAGTTTCCTCAATGGGGTAGGCTTTTAAGAAGACTTCGGTTTCCAAATTTTCATAATCTCAGGAGCTGGCCGACCAGCACTTGCGAACTGCTTCTGCTTCGGGCACCGCGCAGCAAGAAAGACTGGAGAAAATGACGTCGGCTGGTTCCTTTATACCCCTGTCCCACTGACGTCAGGGAAGAAGCGACGACAACCGACGCCGGACCTAGACTTTGGAATTCGGCCGACCGAGGACCCGCCTGACGGCAGGAGAACCCATCTGTTATGACTGCAGCTGTATGCACGATGAATATCAGGGAGGATTCAGAGACTGTGATGTCAGTCTACAGGACATAGAGGATTCAGAGATTTTAGTGTCAAACTACAGAACATGGAGGATTAAGAGACTGTGGTGTCAAACTACAGAAATTGGAGAAATCAGAGACTGTGTTGCTAGACAACCGAAAAAGGAGGATTCAGAGACTGTGGTGTCAGACAACAGAACATGGACGATCCAGAAATTGTGGTGTTAGACTATAGGACATGGATAAATGAGAGACAGTGGGAGTCAGACTACGGAACATATAGGATTCAGAGACTGTGGTGTCAGTCTACTGGACATGGAGGATTCAGAGATTTTAGAGTCAAAGTACAAAATATGCAGGATTCAAAGACTGCGGTGTCAGACTGCAGACCATGGAGGAATCTGAGACCATTGGGTCAGACTACAGAACATGGAGGATTTAGAGACCATGTTGTCGGTCTACAGGACATGGAGGATTCAGAGACTGCAGTGTCAGAATACAGAATATGGACAACTCAGACTGTGGTATGAGTTTAAAGAATGTGGAGGATTCAGAGACTGTGGTGTCAGACAAAACAACATGCAGAATTCAGAGACTGTGTTGTCAGACAGCAAAAAGTACAGTTGTGTACCAACCATAAATGTAGATGTTCGAGTGTATTCACTGTTGCAGTCATTACTCTTGGGTTATCCTGCTGGCAGGCTACCCGCAGTTGGCCTGAATTCCAAAGTCTTGGTCCAGCATCGGTTGCTGTCGCCTCTTCCCTGACGTCAATGCACCAGGGGTATAAAAGATGCAGCCAATGCCATTTTCTTCAGTTTTTCTTGCCCCAGATGTCAGGTGCCTCCAAAAGGGTAGGCTAAATAGATTATGCCAATAAACATGCATGCACTAAAGTAAACATTTCCTTCATCTACAAGCAAATACACCACATAGGTTCTATAGAATAGAGAAGTACAGATAAAACCCAGCAAATGAAAGGGGGATGGTGGGAGGGTAACCTGGACTGCAACAGTGAATACACTCGAACATCTACATTTATGGTAGGTACACAACTGTACTATGTTCATCGTGTTTCACTGTTGCAGTCATTACTCTTGGGTTGAATCCTAAAGCTGAGGATGGGTGGCTTGGCTAAATAGGATTAGGAGAGGCTATGAGGCCCTGCAGAACTGCAGTGGCAAAGCCTGCTCTCGATTTAGAGTAGAGAGGTAAGTGGTAGTGCTTTGTAAAGGTGTGCACTGAACTCCAAGTTGCAGCCTCTAAGATGTCTTTGGTTGGTACTCCTCTGAGGAAGGCTGCTGAAGTGGCTGCTGCTCTGGTAGAATGTGGCCTAATGCCCTTAGGCACTGATTTGCCATGCTGCGAGTAGCAGAAACAAATGTAATGGCCTATCCATTTTGAAATAGTCTGTTTTGAGATAGCCTTTCCTTGTGATCCTGCAGCATATGCCACTAAAAGTTGCTCAGTCTTTCTGAAAGCTTTAGTTCTGTCCAAGTAGAAGCGTCGCTGTCTGTGTATGTCCAAAGAATGCAGAAGTCTCTTCCCCTTGTTCTGTGGGTTTGGATAAAAGGTAGGCAAGTGAATGGTTTGATTAAGGGCCACACTGGACACCACCTTAGGCATAAATGTAGGGTTCATCCTCAGAGAAACCCTGTCTTGATGGAAAATTATAAAAGGTTCCACAGCCATGAGTGCCTGTAACTCCAAGACTCATCTTGCAGAGGTTATTGCTAGGAGTACAGCTGTTTTCCAGGATAAGAATTTTATATCAGCTGTTGAGGCTAGCTCAAAAGGAGGCATTGTGAGTTTTTCCAAGACATAATTGAGGTCCCATGCAGGTATTGGTGCTCTCCTTGGAGGTCTTATGTTTTTGGCCTCTCTGAGGTACTGCCTTATTAAAGGATGAGAAAAGATAGGTGGTTCCGTATTGTAATGGGCTGAAATGGCAGAGGCATGAATCTTAATTGATGAAAAGGATAGGCCTTTGTCCAGCATCTCAGTTAAGTATTGGAAAATCTAAGGAATATTTGGTACAAACGTGTCATTTCCTTGTTCCTGGTTCCAAGCATAGAATCTCTTCCATTTTTCTGCATAAGATTTTCTGGTACTGGGCCTCCTGGCCTTCAAGATAACATCCATTACACCTTTGGAGAGAGGAGTGTTCTGAATGGCTACATTATCCGCCATGCTGTCAGATTTAAGGTCCTGAGTTGGCTGTGCAGGATCTGATTGTTTTGCTGGGTCAGTAAGTGAGAAGTCTGAGGCAATGTCCAGGCTGGACCTTGAGACAAGTTCTTTAGGATTGGGTACCAGTGTTGGCGTGGCCAGTCTGGGGCAATCAGTATAATTTTTGGCTTCTCTTGTCTGACCTTTAGGAGTACCTTGGGGAGGAGAGGCAGTGGAGGAAAGGCATATACTGTTAGGTTTTTCCAGTTGAAGGATGGAGCATCCACTTTCCATGCTTGCTTGTGATAAGTCCTTGTGCAGAATTTCTGTAGTTGGCAGTTGAGAGGGGAGGCAAATAGATCTATGTCTGGGCATCCCCATTTCCTTGTTATCATGCTGAAGACTTGTGGATCCAGTTTCCACTCGTGGGGATCCATGAGGTTTCTGCTTAGTTCGTCTGCCAGAGTATTTATTTTTCCTGGCAGGAATTGTGCTTGCAGGTGAACTTGATAAGTCAATGCTGTGTCCCACAAAGTCATGGCTTGTCTGCAGAGGGGGTAGGAATGTGTGCCTCCCTGCTTGTTTATGTACCACATGACTGTAGTATTGTCCGTCTTTATCAGTAGTTGTCCTGGATGAAGTAGATCCTTGAAAGCTGTCAGGGCATTCTGAACAGCTAGCATCTCTTTTTGATTGATATGAAGATGCATCTGGCTTGTGGGCCATGTGCCCCAAATACATTTTCCTGCCATGTGGGCCCCCCAGGCATTATCTGATGTGTCTGTTGTTAGTGCCTGCCTGGCTGTGGGTAAAGTGAATGGCTGTCCCTTGTTGTGGTGACAGGCCTGTGCCCACCATCAAAACTCCTGTTGCAGGCAGGGAATGAGGGTAATTAATGTTTCCAGGCTGTGGCAATGTTGAGTCCAAACACTTTTTAGATACCATTGTAGTTTCCTCATATGCAGTCTGGCATATGGAATTAGCAGAATGCAGGATGCCATGAAGCCCAAAGCCTGCAGAATTTTTCTTGCAGATAACTGGGTCTTTGTTGCCAACATTTTGAAGTAAGAAGTCAGTTGCCTTTGTTTGTCTGGTGTGAAATAAGCCATCCGGGCAGTTGTATTTAAGCTTGCACTCAGGAATATTATCACTTGAGAGGGTACTAGTTTTAATTTCTTTTCGTTTACTGTGTACCCTAGGCAAATTAGTAATCTTTTTACAAACACCAGATGCTTTAGTAGAATGTCTTTGTTCTCTGCTTGAATAAGGCAGTCGTCCAAGTAAGGATATATTTGAATTCCTCTTTGTCTGCAAAATGCAATTACTGGTGCCAGGCATTTTGTGAAGACCCTGGGCACAGTAGATAAGCCAAAGGGCAGTGCAGAGAATTGGTAGTGCATTGAGCCAGCTATGAATCTGAGGTATCTTCTGCAAGATTGTCTGATTGGGACATGCAGGTATGCCTCTTTTTGGTCCAAAGTTACGAGCCAAGCCTTGTTGCCCAGCATGGGCAGTAGCTGCTGCAGAGTCAACATTTTAAATTTTGGAACGTCCAGAAATGTGTTTAGAATAGACAGGTCCAGTATTGGTCTCCAGGCTTTGTCCTTTCTGGGCACCAAGAAAAGTCTTGAGTAAAATCCTTGTCCCTGCTCTTGTTGTGGTACTTGCTGAATGGCCCTCATATCCATGAGGGATGAAACTTGTTTTTGTGCCTCTGCCCATTGATTGTGTGGCAGGTCTGGCATACCTTTTGCCCTTGGCAGGGTGTGAAAGTGGAACCTGTAGCCCTGAGACATTATGTTCAAGACCCATTTGTCCTGGGTAATCATGTGCCAATTTGGTGAACAAAGTGCTAGTTTTCCCCCTAAGGGGGCTGCCAAAAGATAAGTGCTTGGTTCTGGCAGAGGAAAGTCATTGGGACTGTTTCCTGAATGGTTGTGATTTGTCTTCTCCGCTTTTGGAGGTAGAAGCACCCTATTGTTTAGGCCTGTATGAGCCTTGGGGTTGGGATCTGCCTCTGGGGTGTCTGTATCTGCCTCTTTGTGGCCTGTCTGACACTGGAAAGGACCAATTCTTTGTAGGCCAGTTCCAGCTAAATCTGGGTGGCTGTACCTGTAGGAAATCCTTAACTGTCTGCATGGATTTCGCTTTATCCTCCATTTTCTTCAACACCTCTTCTGCCTTAACACCAAACAAAGTATCATGCTGTAATGGAGCATCCAATAATTTTGCTTTAACATGATCAGGCAGATTCTGTTCCTTTAACCAAGCATGCCTTCTAATGACAGAACCCGTAGCACCAGCCCTGCAAGAGGCCTCCAGTGAATCAAAACCACATTGCAAAGTATGCTTTCCCACTTGTTCAGCTGCATGCAATAAATCCTGCATTTCCTTGTTATCAGAACATTCAGAATTTGTCAACATTTTCTGTTTAAGCAGTGACATTAAGTATTGCTGATATTTAAGCATATGAAACTGACAATTTAAAGCCCTTACAGCCAAGGTAGCAGAAGTGTAAACTTTTTTCCCCCATCTGTCCAGTACCCTAGAATCCCTATCAGAGGGGACAGGGTTTTTTGCAGTGGAAGCCATGATGCCTTTGGGACCCTGAGATATAGTTTCTGGGTCAGCAGCAGGGTTTTTATATAGAAATTTATGAGAGTCTGGAACCCTGTACTATCTGTATGGCTTAGCAGGTGCAGGGGGTAAAGAGTTAGGAGACAGGCCGGACTCTGAAAATACATCATCTACAATGTCTAGAACAGGTGGAATAGCAAGAGGTCTGTGCTGAGGTAGTAAAAGAAAGTCTCTGAGCCTTTTCTTAGATTCTGAGTAATCTTGGCTCTCCCAGTGAAAATGCTCCCTCATGGTATGCAGGGTTTCTCCAAAAGAATAATCCTCAGGAGGAGAGGTTGAAGGAATAGTTTCTTCAGCATCAGAATCCTCATAGGGAGGAAAAGAGTATCCCTGTTCAGAAGAGGAGTCAGAGGAAACTGAAACCTGATCAGAAGAGTCATATTCTGTCTCTTGCCTAGGCCTCTTATCAGGAGGGGGGTGGGGATGGGAGCCCCTGATCAAAGTAATTAGGTCTTCGGCCATTTTAAGCATCTGTTTCTTAGGCATGGAAGTCTGTCCAGGAGAATGCTGTACTTGTTTGTTTGTCTTTAGAGCTGTTTTAGTCTTTGTCTTTGAAGCTGAGGTTGTTTTGACATATAATTGTGTAGGTCTGAAAACACCCTCAGAAGCCGATGCCTGCTCAGCGGCTCCAGACCCATCTGAGGGAATAGTTTTGGAGAGTCCAATACCTTGAGTTTCCAGAGGCCTAGTCGGCTCCACGTGGGAGTTGGAAGCGGCCTGTGGCTCTGAGGTAGCGGGCATCAGGGGCTGCGAAAGCACCTCACTGAGAACCGGCGGACCGGCGAATGGCCTAGCGGGGGCCTCGTCGTCAGTTTTGGAACTCGGATGCCTGTCCTTTTCCTTTTCCTTGCGCTTTTTATAAACTCCGGTCGTCGGCTGTTCCGATGGCATTATATAATTAAACCTTCGGCCAAAGTAATGAAAGGCAAAACCGTACCAACGCTTAATAGTGCGTTGGTTAAATCTAGCACAAAACCGACAGCTAGCAACATCGTGATCAGGGCCTAGGCAAGGAATACAGTAAGAATGAAAATCCTTATGAGGTATTTGCTTCCCACAAGAAATACAATTGTTAACTTTTTCTGACATCGGTCTAGAGCAAGAAAAAAGTTTCCCCAATGGGGTACTTAGCTTTAATGAAGACTTTGGATCTGAAATTTGATTTTGAAAATCTCAGGAGTCGGTCGACCGGCACTTGCGAACTGCTTTTGCTTCGGGCACCACGTGGCAAGAAAGACTGAAGAAAATGGCATTGGCTGCATCTTTTATACCCCTGGCGCATTGATGTCAGGGAAGAGGCAACAGCAACCAACGCTGGACCAAGACTTTGGAATTCAGGCCGACTGTGGGTAGCCTGCCAGCAGGATAACCCAAGAGTAATGACTGCAACAGTGAAACACGATGAACATCATGGAGGATTCAGAGACTGTGGTGTCAGATAACAGAAGAAGGATGATCCGGAAACCGTGGTGTAAACTACAGAACATGGAGGAATGAGACACTGTGACGTCACACTACAGAACATGGAGAATTCAGAGACTGTGTTGTCAGTCTACAGGGCTTGGAAGAATCTGAGACTGTGGGGTAAGACTACAGAACATGGAGTATTCTGAGACTGTGGTGTTAGACAACAGAATGTGGAGGATTCAGAGACTGTGGTGTCATACAACAGAAATTGGATTATTCAGAGACTGTGGTGTCAGACTTCAGAACATGGAGGATTCAGAGATTGTGGTGTCAAACTACAGAACATGAAGGAATCAGAGACAGTGGTATCAACCTACAGATCATGGAGGATTCAGAGACTGGGGTGTATATTATATATTTGAAGTTTCAAAACCTCGAACCTCATATGCTCGACAACTTTTGAGTGAAGTTTGAAACATCGAAAATAGAATAAAAAATTAAGAAATAAAAAAAAACTTACCTCAATGCTCTGAGCAGGGGGATAAGCCCCCCTGGACCCCCCACACCCCTGCTACTTAAATATACCAACTCCGAAATCACACTTCAGTGCAGAAAAGAGATATTTTCCCATTCTGCACCATACAGAACCATTGCTTTTCACCTTCAAACTTTTTAAACTTCAATCATATGGTGTCAACCATATGACATTCGAACTTTAAAAAGTTTGAGTAATTAATAGGGACTCCAGAGACTGTGGTGTCAGGAAAAAGAACATGGATGATCCAGAGACTATGGTGTCAGACAATAGAACATGTAGAATTTAGAGACTGTGGTGTCATTCTTAAGAACACAGGGGATTCAGAGACCATTCTGTCAGACTACAGAACATGGAGGATTAAGAGACTGTAGTGTCAGTCTAAAAACAATGGAGGATTCAGAGACTGTGGTGTCAGATAGAACATGGAAGATTAAGAAACTGGTGTTAGACAACAGAGCATGGAGGCTTCAGAGACTGTGGTATCAGACACAAGAACATGAATGATTCAGAGACTGTGATGTCAGACAACAGAGCATGGAGGACTTAGAGACTACTATGTCAGAATGCAGAACATGGAGGAATCATAAACTTTGGTGTCAGACTACAGAACATGAAGGATTCAGAGATTGTGGTGTCAGAGTACAGAACATGTAGGATTCAGCGATTTTGGTGTTAGACAACATAGCATGGAGGAATCACAGACTGTGGAGTTAGACTACAGAACATGGATGATTCACAGACTGTGTAGTCAGACTACAGAAAGTACAGTTTTGTACCTACCATAAATGTAGATGTTCGAGTGTTCACCCTGCTGCAGTCATCACACTTGGGGTTATCCTGTCGTCAGGCGGTCCCGCAGTCAGCCGGAATTCCAAAGTCTTGGTCCAGCGTCGGTTGCTGTCACCTCTTCCCTGACGTCAGTGCATCAGGGGTATATATAATGCAACCGATGCCCTTTTCTTCAGTTTTTCTTGCCCCAGATGTCAGGTGCCCCCAAAAAGGTGGTCAGAAATTAGTACCAAATGGAGTAACCTCTGCACAAACACAAAATCCCTTCAGCTATAAGCAAATACATCAGTAAGGTATTGAAGAGATTTGGCTAGTAGATCAGAGGGGATGGAGGGAGGGTAACCTGGACTGCAGCAGGGTGAGCACTCGAACATCTACATTTATGGTAGGTACAAAACTGTACTATGTTCATCGTGTTACCCTGCTGCAGTCATCACACTTGGGTTGAATCCCAAAGTTAAGGAAGGGGGGAGGTATCAGAGAGGGTTAGTGGAGGCTATAAGGCCCTGCAGAACTGCAGTGGCGAAGCCCGCCCTGGTCTTAGAGTAAAGAGGTAAGTGACAGTGTTTGGTAAAGGTGTGTACTGAACTCCAAGTTGCAGCTTCTAAAATCTCCTTGGTTGGAACCCCCCTGAGAAAGGCTGTAGAAGTAGCTGTTGCCCTGGTAGAGTGGGACCTAATGGTAGCAGGGACTGTTTTCCCATGATGGGTATAGCAGAAACGTATGCAATGACCTATCCATTTAGAAATGGTTTGTTTTGATATAGCCTTCCCTTGAGAAGCTGTAGCATAGGATACAAAGAGCTGGTCAGATTTTCTGAAAGCCTTAGTTTTGTCCAAGTAGTAACGAAGTTGCCTGTGAATGTCCAAGGAATGCAGGAGTCTCTCACCTTTGTTCTGTGGATTTTGGAAGAAGGTGGGTAAGTGGATGGTTTGATTTAAAGCCACACTGGAAACCACCTTAGCCATAAAGGAAGGATTAGTTCGTAGAGAAACTCTGTCTTGATGAAAAATGAGGAAAGGTTCTACTGCCATTAGTGCCTGTAGCTCTGAGACTCTTCTAGCTGAAGCTATTGCTAGCAGCAGGGCAGTCTTCCATGATAGGAACTGAAGATCTGCAGAGAAAGCTGGTTCAAAGGGAGGTAGCGTTAGTTTTTCCAGAACAAAATTGAGGTCCCATGTTGGTGTAGGAGCTCTCCTGGGTGGTCTAATGTTTTTTACCCCTCTGAGGAACTGCCTTAGAAGAGGATGTGAAAATAAAGGTGGATCCGTGTTGTAGTGAGCTGAAATAGCTGAAGCATGGATTTTAATGGAGGAAAAAGAAAGTCCTTTGTGCAACATCTCAGCTAAATACTGTAGAACGTGAGGCATGTGAGGCTGAATTGTGTCTTGGCCTTTAGCTTGGTTCCAGGCACAAAACCTTTTCCATTTGTCCGAATAAGCCTTCCTGGTGCTTGGTCTCCTGGCTTCCAGAATAACATCCAGAACTGATTGGGAAAGAGGAGCTGATTGGATGTTTAGTAGATTTGCCATGCAGCCAGATTTAAAGTTTTGAGCTGGCTGTGTAGAATCTGATTGTTTTGTTGTGTGAGCAAATGGGGGATTTGAGGCAATATCCATGGTGAACTGTGGGCCATATTTCTCAATAGCGGGTACCAGTGCTGGCGTGGCCAGTCTGGGGCTATGAGAATCAGTCGTGGTCTCTCCTTTTTGACTTTCAGAAGAACCTTTGTGAGGAGAGGCAATGGAGAGAAGGCATATAATGTCAGGTTTTTCCAACTGAAAGAGAGTGTGTCCACTTTCCAAGCTTGATGGTGAAATGTCCTTATACAAAATTTTGTTAGTTGATATTTTTGAGGACTGTCAAACAGGTCTATGTGTGGAAGGCCCCATTTTTGAGTTATCATTGCAAATATTTGTGGATCTAGTTTCCACTCGTGGGGATCCTTGATGTTTCTGCTGAGGTCGTCTGCCAATGTGTTCTTCTGTCCTGGCAGGAATTGAGCTTGTAACTGAACTTGGTAAGCCAGAGCTGTGTTCCATAAGATCATTGCTTGCCTCCATAGAGGGTAGGAATGTGTACCCCCTTGTTTGTTTATGTACCACATTACTGTGGTGTTGTCCGTCTGTATTGCCAGTTGTCCTGGATGTAATAGATCCTTGAAGGCTGTCAGAGCTTTCTGTACAGCTAGCATCTCTTTTTGATTTATGTGCAGATTTCTTTGATCTGCAGTCCATAGACCTTGAACGCATTGCCCTGCCATGTGTGCCCCCCAGGCGTAATCTGAAGCATCTGTTGTGATAGTTTGCCTGGCTTTGGGCAATGTGAAAGGCTGACCCTTGTTGAGGTGACATGCCTGTGACCACCATAGAAATTCCTGTTGTAGGCAGGGAATGAGAGATATCATTGTGTCCAAGCTGTGGCTGTGTTGAGACCATACGCTTTTTAGGTACCACTGTAATTTCCTCATATGCAGCTTTGCAAATGGTATTATTAGTATGCAAGATGCCAAGAAGCCCAAGGTCTGCAGAATTTTTCTTGCAGTTAATTGGGTCTTTGTTGCCATTGTCTTGAAATATTGAGTCAGTTGTAGTTGCTTGTCTGGCGTAAGATAAGCCTTCTGGGCCGTTGTATTCAAGCTGGCACCCAGGAATGTCATTTTTTGTGAGGGTACTAGTTTTGACTTCTTTTCATTTACTGTGTACCCCAGGCAGTTTAGGAGATGCTTTACAAAGGCCAGATGATGTAAGAGAATGTATTTGCTTTCTGCTTGGATGAGGCAGTCGTCCAGGTATGGATATATTTGAATTCCTCTTTGTCTGCAGTATGCAATTACTGGTGCCAGGCATTTTGTGAAGACTCTGGGCACAGTAGATAAGCCAAAGGGCAGTGCAGAGAATTGGTAATGGGTTGAACCTGCAATGAAACGGAGGTATATTCTGCAACTTTGTCTGATAGGGACATGCAGGTATGCCTCCTTGAGGTCCAACGTTACTAGCCATGCTTCCTTGCCCAACATGGGAAGTAGCTGCTGTAGTGTTAGCATCTTGAATTTGGGTACTTGTAAGTAAGTGTTTAGAATTGAAAGGTTCAGAATTGGTCTCCAGGCATTGTCCTTTCTGGGCACTAGAAAGAGTCTTGAGTAAAATCCTTGGCCTTGCTCTCGAGTAGGTACCAGCTGAATGGCTCTCATGTCCATGAGAGCTGTAATTTGTTTTTGTGCCTCTGCCCATTTATTTAGTGGCAGGTTTGGCATTCCTCTTTTCATTGGCAAGGTGTGAAAGTGGAATCTGTATCCTCATGAAATTATTTCTAGAATCCATTTGTCCTTTGTGACAATGTGCCAGTTGTCTGCACAAAGTGCTAGTTTTCCCCCCAAGGGGGCTACCAAGAGAGTATTGCTTGGCCAGATGAGGTGGAAGTCATTCAGTTTGCCTTCTGGTGGATTGGGACCTGTCTTCTCCTCCCTTCTGTGTTGTAGTGCCCCATTGGCGAGGTTTATACTGGGCTTGTGGTTGTCCTCTGCCCCTTGGGTGTCTGTATTTACCCCTCTGTGGTCTGTCAGAAGCTGGAAAGGACCAATTTTTTGTTGGCCAGTTTCTGCTGAAGCGAGGGGGTTGTACCTGTAGGAAATCTTTGACTGTCTGCATAGATTTTGCCTTATCCTCCATTTTCTTTAAAATTTCTTCTGCTTTAACTCCAAAAAGAACATCCTGCTGTAAGGGAGCATCTAGCAGTTTTGCTTTAACATGATCAGGCAGAGTTTGTTCCTTTAACCAAGCATGCCTATGTATAACAGACCCAGTGACAGCTGCTCTGCAGGAGGCCTCCAGAGAATCAAACCCACATTGTAAGGTATGTTTGCCCACCTGCTCAGTGGCGTGCAACAGATCCTGTACTTCTTTCAATTCAGATTGTTGAGGGAGAGTGGTTATTCTTTGCTTTAACTGAGAGATTAGAAATTGCTGATACTTAAGCATGTGAAATTGGCAATTCAGTGCCCTCATAGCTAGTGTGGCTGAGGTGTAAACCTTTTTCCCCCACCTGTCTAGTGCTCTGGAATCCCTCTCAGAAGGTACTGGGTTTTTAGCCATAGAAGCCTTAGCCCCCTTGGGACCCTGGGAGATAGTCTCTGGATCAGCTACAGGGCTTTTGTAAAGAAATTTGTGGGAATCAAGCACTCTGTAGTATCTGTCAGGCTTAGCCGGAGCAGGAGGTAGAGAGTCTGGGTTGAAACTGGATTCTAAGTAAACATCATCCACAATGTCCAAAACTGGTTGGATGGCAAGTGGTCTGTGTTGGGGGAGTAAAAGAAACTCTCTGAGCCTTTTCTTCGAGTCAGAGTAGTCCTGACCTTCCCAGTGAAAATGTTCCCTCATAGTGTGTAAAGTTTCCCCAAAGGAGTAGTCTTCAGGAAGAGAAGCTGAGGGAATAGAGTCCTCAGCATCAGAATCTTCATAAGGAGAGAAGGAGTAATCTTGGTCCTCAGTGGAGTCTGAAGAAATGGACACTTGTTCAGAGGATGCATAATCTTCCTCTTGTCTAGGCCTTTTGTCAGGAGGGGGCTGGGAACCCCTGATTAAAGAAATCAAATCTTCAGCCATTTTAAGCATCTGTTTCTTAGGCATGGGGCCTTGAACAGGAGACTGAAGTGCAGTCCTTTTAGATTTAGTAGGAGTCTTCGTCTTAGAAACCGTTTTAATGGTGAGGGTCGTCGGTCTGAAAACGCCTTCAGAAACCAATGGTGTTTCTGTAGCACCGACATCCTTTGTAGCAAGGAAGGGCCTGAACTAAATGGCTGCGTCGGCCTGGTGCATTCCGCCAAAAATTCCGTAGTGGTCTTGGGTTCCAGATCTGCGGTAGTCAGGGGCTGCGTCGGAGCCTCACTGAGGACTGGAGAACCGGAGACCGGCTCAGTCGAGGCCTCGGAATCTGGCTTAGGCCTGGGCTGTCTGTCCTTATCCTTGCGTTTTTTGTGCACGCTGGTAGTCGGTTGCTCCGATGGCATGGTGTAGTTAAATTTCCTACCGAAGTAGTGTCGTGCGAAATCAAAGCGTCTTTTAATAGTACGCTTATTAAACCTAGCACAAAACTGACAAGTAGTGACGTCATGGTCTGGGCCTAGGCAAGGTATGCAATAAGAATGAAAATCCTTATGAGGTATTTGCTTCCCACAAGAAATACAATTGTTAACTTTTTCTGACATCGATCTGAGGCAAGAAAAGTTTCCCCAATGAGGTACTTAGCTTTATAGAAGACTTTGGTCTGAAATTCGAATTCGAAAATCTCAGGAGTCGGCCGACCAGCACTTGCGAACTGCTTCTGCTTCGGGCACCGCGCGGCAAGAAAGACTGGAGAAAATGGCATTGGTTAAATTATATATACCCCTGGCACACTGACGTCAGGGAAGAGGCGACAGCAACCGACGCCGGACCAAGACTTTGGAATTCCGGCCGACTGCAGGACCGCCTGACGACAGGATAAGCCCAAGTGTGATGACTGCAGCAGGGTAACACGATGAACATCACAAGGATTCAGAGACTGCGGTGTTAACAGAAATCAGTGGATTCAAAGACTTTGGTGTCACACACCAGAAACTGCAGAATTCAGAGACTGTGGTGTCAGACAATAGAACATGGAGGATTCAGAGACCATGGTGTCAGACTTCAGAAGATGGAGGCTTCAGAGACTGTGTCATCAGACTACAGAACATAAAGGACACAGGGAATGTGGTGTCCATTAAAGAACATGGTGGATTAATTTACTGTGGAGTTAGACACAGAAGTTGGAGGATTTAGAGACAGTCTTGTTAGACAACAGAACATGAAGGATTCAGAGACTATGGTATCAGAATACAGAATAGGGAGGACTTAGAGACTGTGGTACGAGTCTAAAGAGTTTGGAGGATTCTGAGACTGTGGTGTCAGACAATACAACATGCAGAATTCAGTGACTGTGTTGTCAGACAGCTGATCATGGAGGATTCAGAGACTGTGGTGTCAGACAATAGAACATGCAGGATCCATAAATTGTGGTGTCAGACTACAGAACATGGAGGAATGAGAGACTGTGGGGTCAAGACTACAGATCATGGAGGATTCAGAGATTGTGGTGTCAAACTACAGAACGTGGATGATTCAGAGACTGTGGTGTCAGTCTACAGGGCTTGGAGGATCCAGAGGTTATAGTGTCAAACTAAAGAACATGGAGGATTCAGAGACTGTGCTGTTAGACTACAGTCCATGGAGGAATCAGAGACTGTGGGGTCAGACTACAGAACATGGAGGATTCAGAGACTGTGGTGTTAGACTGCAGACCATGGAGGAATCAGATACTGTGGGATCAGACTTCAGAACATGGAGGATTCAGAAATTGTTGTGCCAGACTACAGAACATGGAGGAATCAGAGACAGTGTTGTCATCCTACAGATCATGGAGGATTCAGAGATTGTGGTGTCAGAAAAAAAGAGCATGGATGATTCGGAGACTATGTTGTGCCAGACTGCAGAACATGGAGGAATCAGATACTGTGGGATCAGACTTCAGAACATGGAGGATTCAGAAATTGTTGTGCCAGACTACAGAACATGGAGGAATCAGAGACAGTGTTGTCATCCTACAGATCATGCAGAATTCAGAGACTGTGGTGTCATTTGTAAGAACCTGGGGGATTCAGGGACTATTCTGTCAGACTACAGAATATTAAATGACTAAAACAACACCGACAAATAAACACAAAAGAGCCCAGTCCGACCAACACTGGAGACTGCAAACTGCTATCAACCACACACCAAACAAATTTGACCTAGGTTTCATCTTTTATTTTCTGACTTCTTCAGAACAATGAAATGATAAAACCAACAACAGCTTTAAATACTCTCAAACTAATTAAGCACAGCATCACATGCACATTAATTAATACAACCTGAGCATACAATATTACTTCTAAAAAACATTCATTAACATACAAAATAATTTTTAATTAAAAAAATATATGAAAAATATGAAAAAATATGAAAAAATAAATGAACTCTACACCTTCTTTCAAATATGAAAATATATATAATATATTATAATATATATATATATATATATATATATATATATATATATATATATATATATATATTTATATATGTGTGTGTGTAAAAATACATATTAAAAACATGTGTGTGTATATATATATATATATATATATATATATATATATATATACATATATATATATATATATAAAAAAATACATAAAAATGTATAGTCCTGACAAATACACATATATGTATACAATTATAAATACATGTATATATATTAAAAACTACAACACACAATAAACTAAATAATTTCTCACCCTAAGATGTGCCTTAACTTTAAAATTGGAGCAATGCTAATATAATCATTAATTCCAGGGAACACTGTGGCATCTAATCTTGACTGCCACTTCATCTCACTGATGTCAAGATGAACATCCAAAATAGCCCCTTGGCCATCTTTAACCATATTCTGTATCACACAAAATTTAAATTCATGCCCACTATGCAAGTAGTGTCAGAATACAAAACATATAGAATTTGGACACTGTGTTGTGAGACTACAGGACATGAAAGAATCAGACATTGTAGTGTCAGTCTACAGACCATGGTGTCAGGTAACAGAACATGGAGGATTCGGAACTGTGGTGTTAGACAACAGAGTATGGAGGATTCAGATACTGTGGTATCAGACAATAGAACATAGGTTCATAGGTAGGTACTAGGCTATCGGCCATAGGGCCCATACAAGCCTAGCCAAAAAATGTACCCTGGCTTTCGCCACCCAAGAAAATTATTTTCTTGTGCCCCTGTCGAGCAGAGCCACAGAAGTGATCCCCGGGGTGAATTTCCCATTTCCCATCCAATCATCAAGATTTTTCTTGAAGAGTGCTAATGAGGAGCTCTGTTTGACATAGATAGGTAGTCTGTTCCAGAGTATGGGAAGTCTCTGGGACAGGAATCTATCCCTCCAGCATGTTCTGTTTATTGTGGTAACAAGGTTAAGGTCCCTAGAGCGTGTAGCTCGGAAGGATTGGGATTTCTTTAAGTGGAGCATGTCCAGCAGCTCTAGGTTTGACATAGCTTTGTATGTTAGGCAGAGATCGCCCCTGAGTAGGCAATATGCGATGAAGTAAAGCTGTAGTTTTTTGAGACGGTCTGCATAGGGCATCTGTTTGAGGCCAGTAATCCTCTTTGTGAGGTATTTCTGTGGTCTTTCCAGTTGTTGTAGATGTCTTGTGAGGTACATACCAAAAGGGGCATTGTACTCTATAATAGGTCTAATGAGTGATGAGTAGAGGGGAACAATGACCTCTTTTTTCTGGATGAGAATCTTTTTGTGATGAGATGAGCCACGTAGAAGGATTTCCTGACCACTGTGGCAATGTGATTATCAAAGGAGAGACTACTGTCCACCTGTGTCCCAAGGTGTCTTATCACATTTTCGGCATTAAGTAGACTACCAGCTATGTGGTAGTTCATGGGTACAGAGTTTTTACCAAAGGGGATGACAATACACTTTTTGGCATTGAGCTTCAGGCCATGGCTTTGACACCAGGTATCTGTCTCAGTGAGGCCCTTTTGTAGTTTGTCCACATCGTTAGGAGTTTCGATTATGGCTCCTAGTTTGCAGTCATCTGCAGACTTTGTTAGCCAAAGACCTTCTGTGTTGGCCTGCACTTCAGACAAGTAGATACCAAACAGGAGAGGACCCAGGACCGAACCCTGTGGTACTCCATTTGTCACTGGTCTGATGTCGGATTTGAAATCCGCTACTTTCACAGTGTGGGTTCTGTCCATGAGCCAGTTGGCAACCCATCTTGTGACATAGGGATTTATACCTAGTTTAGTGAGCTTATCTATAATTCTAGAGTGGGGTATGGTGTCGAAAGCCTTGGCGAGATCTAGATAAGCTATGTGAACCATTTTACTCTCATCTATGGCTTTGGTGACTGCTTCAAAGAAGTCAGTCAGGTTTAGGAGACATGATCTGTCTTTTACAAATCCAAACTGAGTAGGGTCCAGAGTTTGGAGATTACCAATGTCTTTGTTTATGAGTTCCATGATGATACGTTCCATGGCCTTGCAGACCAGGCTCGTCAGGCTAATGGCTTGGTAGTTCCCGGGGTCCATCGTGGCTCCCCCTTTGTGGAGTGGGATAACTGTCGCGGTGCGCCATTCAGTGGGTACAAAGCCTGAAGTGAGGCTATGATTGAACATGATGTTCTTCATGTTTCACTGTTGCAGTCATTACATTTGGGTTATCTGCTTGCAGTAGCCCTCAGTTGGCCTGATTAACAAAAAGTCTTGGGTCCTGCATTGGATGCTGCCCTTCTTCCATGATGTCAGGTCATCAGGGGTATAAAACATGCAGCCGATGGCATTACATCAGTCTTTCTTGCAGTGCAGTGCCCGAAGCAGAAGCAGTTCACAAGTGCCAGTCGGCCAACTCCTGAAATTTTCTTTTTCGAGTTTCAGAACCGAAGTCTTCAACTAAAGCTAAGTACCCCGTTGGGGAAACTTTTTCTTGCTCCTTACCGATGTCAGTGAAAGTTAATAATTGCATTACTTGTGGAAAGCAAATATCTCACAAAGATTTTCATTCGTACTGTATTCCTTGCCTGGGCCCTGACCACAACGTACCTTGCTGTCAGTTATGTGCTTTATTTAATCAGCGTACTACCTGTCGTCGGTATATTTTTGCCTCTAAATATTTTGGGTCTCGGTTTAATTATCCAAAAATGTCATCGGTTAGCCATCTGACTACTGGGATTCTGAAAAAAAATGCAAAGATAAAGACAGAGACAGGCCGCCTAGGTCCAAAGCTGCTGAGGACACTTCTCCTAAGCCAGTCGCCAGTTCACCGGCACTCAGTGAAGCGCTTTCACAGCCCCTTATACCCGCTACTTCTGATTTGCAGGCCTCTACTGAGACCCATTCGGAGTCCGGTATGCCGCGAGATGCTTCAACTGTGGAACCTGCGGATGTCTCTACCTTGGATGGGTCCGGAGCCGCTGTGCAGGCACTGGCTTCTAAGGGTGTATTCAGGCCTATGGACTTGCATATTAAACTGATGCCTCCTTCTTCATTTAGGCCTAAATCTCGAATCATGCCTAAGAAACCGATGCCCAGGCTGCATGCTCAGGCCTCTATGCCTAAAAACCAAATTATAGGAATGGCTGATGATCTTATAACTTTAATCAGGGGAAGCTAACCTCCCCATTCTAAGTGACCTAGGACTGAAGTTGTTTATGAATCTTCTGACCATGATTCTGATTTTTCTGATTCTTCTAATGATCTGGATTTGCCCTTATCTACTTATGAGGATTCTGTTGCAGAGGACTCTATTCCCTCTGCTTCCCCTCCAGAGGATTTTTCTTTTGGTGAAACCTTACATACTCTAAGGGAGCATTTCCACTGGGAAAGCCAGGATTTTTCTGATTCAAAAAAGAGGCTTAGGGATTTCTTACTCCTGCCTCAGCATAGGCCTTTAGCTATACCTCCTGTACTAGACACTGTTGATGATGCCTTTTCGGAATCTAGTTTGGCCCCTGATTCTTTACCTCCTGCCCCCAGAAAACCTGACAAATATTACAGGGTTCCTGATTCACACAAGTTTCTTTTTAAAAATCCTATTGCGGATCCAGAAACTATTTCACAGGGCCCCAAGAGCATTAAGGCTTCTACTGCTAAAAATCCTACCCCTTCTCATAGAGACCCCAGGGCACTAGATAGATGAGGTAAGAAGGTTTACACTTCTGCAACTTTGGCCATTATGGCTTTAAACTGCCAGTTTCATATGTTAAAGTATCAACAACATGTTATTGGGTTGCTTAAACAGAAAATGATTTTGATTCCTGACTGTGCTGAAAATAAAGAATTACAGGATTTAATGCATTCTGCTGAACAGGTTGGTAAACATACTTTGCAATGTGGATTTGATTCATTAGAGGCCTATTGCAGGGCTGCAGTTACTGGGTCTGTGCTCAGAAGGCATGCTTGGCTTAAGGAGCAATCTTTGCCTGATCATGTTAAAGCTAAACTGTTGGATGCTCCCTTATATCAGGACTGCCTGTTTGGCAACAAAGATGAGGAAGTTCTTAAAAAGATGGAAGATAAATCTAAATCTATGTAAACTGTTAAAGATTTTTTGCAAGTTCAGTCTCCTAGATTTAGTAGGCATTGGCCCTCTAAGAATTGGTCCTTTCCATCCCCTTCTAGGTCTTCTCAAGCCAAACCCAGACACAGCAGAAACCCCAGATTTCAGTCCCAGGGGACACACAAGACTAAGCAGTGGGGGATTTCTGCACCCAAATCTGGGAGTAGTAAGACTCCCCACTATGGAAAACTGTCTCAATGACTTGTTTTAAAAACTTCCAAGCACTTCCCAACTGAATGCTCCTTTAGGCGGTAAGATTGGTCTGCAGGCCAAAAACTGGGAACTCATTACCCAGGACAAATGGGTTTTAAATATAGTGTCCCAAGGGTACAGATTTCACTTCCATATGTTACCAACTCCAAGCGGATGGCCAGATCTATCCCCAAATCAGTGGGCAGAGGCACAAAATCAAGTTCTCTCTCTCTTAAGCATGGGGGCTATTCAGTTGGTACCAGAAGTGGAAAAGGGACAAGGCTTCTATTCCAGACTTTTCCTGGTACCCAGAAAAGGCAACACATGGCATCTTATCGTGGGCCTTTCTTCTCTAAACACCTTTCTGGTGATTCCAAAATTCAAAATGTTGACTCTTTACCAGCTGCTTCTTATGCTAGGCAAAGATGCATGGTTGGCAACACTAGCTTAAAAGAAGCATACCTGCACATCCCTATCAGGGAGTCTTGCAGAAGATACATACGCTTCAAAGCAGGCTACATGCACTATCAGTTCTCTGCACTGCCTTTTGGCTTATCTACTGCGCCCAGGGTATTCACAAAGTCCCTAGCTCCAGTCATTGCATTTTGCAGGCAAACAAATATTCAAATATACCCCATACCTGGACAATTGTCTAATTCAGGCAGAAAGCCAGGACATACTTTTGAATCATCTGGCCTTTGCTCAAAGGGTGCTGACTTGTCTGGGGTACACCATAAACGAAAAAAAAATCACACCTGGTACCCTTTCAACAAATTATATTCCTGGAAGCAAGCTTGAATACAACTTCCCAGATGGCTTTCCTCACGCCAGAGGAACGGATTCATTTGAAAACCTACTTCAAACAAGTGGCCACAAAAACCCAGTTATCTGCAAGGCAAATACTGCAAGCCTTGGGGTTCATGGCCTCCTGCATTCTTCTAATTCCATATGCAAGGCTGCATATGAGGAAACTACAATGGTATCTCAAAAGCCTATGGTGTCAACATTCACAGGATCTAGAAGCAATGATTCCTATCAAACCTTGTCTATGCCTAGAGTTCCTTTGGTGGGCAGAGGCCTGCCAACAAAACAGGGGACTACCATTCACACTACCCCCTGCCGCCCAAACCTTAACAACAGACGCATCAGACTATGCATGGGGGTCTCACCTGACAGGGAAGTGCATTCAGGACAAATGGAACCCAAGTCAAATGCACATGCACATAAATCAAAAGGAAATGTTAGCTGTACAGACTGCTCTGACAGCTTTCAAGGAACACATTCTTCCAGGACAACTAATGGTAATGACGGACAACACCACTGTCATGTGGTACATAAACAAGCAGGGGGGGTACACATTCTTATCCCCTCTGCAGACTAGCCATGGCATTGTGGACACAGCCTTGAGCTACCAAGTGAATCTACAAGCTCAATTCCTGCCTGGAAAACTAAATACACTGGCAGGCAGACTAAGCAGAAACCTCATGGACCCATACGAGTGGAAACTGGAACCAAGTATTTTCAACATGTTGACAAGCAAGTGGGGGAGCCCAGATATAGACCTGTTTGTCTCCCCCCAGAACCATCAATTGGACAAATTTTGCACATGGATTCCCCACAAGCAAGCTTGAAAAGTGGATGCTCTATTCTTCAGTTGGAAAAATCTATCAGTCTATGCCTTTCCTCCTCTGCCTCTGCTCTCCAAGATACTACTAAAGATCAAACAGGGCAAGCCAAGGATGATTTTAATTGCACAAGACTAGCCACGCCAACACTGGTACCCCCTCTTGCGCAGTGTGTCATGCTTGGCCCCATGGCACATGCCTCAGACTCCTTCCCTGTTGTCTCAGCAGGAGAACTAGATTCTGCACCCTCAGCTGCAAACCCTGAACCTAGCAGCCTGGCTAATTACATAATCTCTCCTTTACCACCCCTCAGTAAATCAGTGATGGATATCATTTTAGAGGCAAGGAGGCCTAGTACTAGAAAATCTTATGCTGCAAAATGGAAAAGATTTTGTGCTTGGAATCAATCTCAAGGGATGAGCGCAGCAGTGCCCAGTTTACCTCAGATTCTACAATACTTGACTGAGATGCTTCATAAGGGCTTGTCCTTTTCCTCCATCAAAATTCATGCCTCAGCCATTTCAGCTCATTACAGCACAGAGCCTCCCCTCTTCTCACCCACTGCTCAAGCAGTTCCTCAGAGGGGCCAAGAATTTAAGGCTACCCAGGAGAGCTCCAACTCCAGCCTGGGACCTTAACTTTGTCTTGGAGAAACTCACTCTTCCTCCTTTCGAGCCAGCTGCTATTGCAGATTTAAAATTCCTTTCCTGGAAAACAGCTTTCCTTTTAGCAATCAGTTTTGCAAGAAGGGTATCTGAATTACAGGCTCTTATGGCAGTGGTGCCTTTCATCATCTTTCATGCTGACAGGGTGTCCCTCAGAACCAATACCTCCTTCATGCCCAAAGTGGTATCCAGTGTGGCTCTTAATCAGTCCATTCATTTGCCTACCTTCTTTCCTAACCCACAGAACAAAGGGGAAAGGATACTGCACTCCTTAGATGTGCACAGACAACTTAGAATTTACTTGGACAGGAATAAACCTCAAAGGAAATCTGAACAAATGCTGGTGGCATTTGCTGCAGGGACAGAGGGGAAAGCTATTTCAAAGCAAACCATTTAAAAATGGATAGGCCACTGCATTCATTTCTGCTATAAGCACCATGGAAAACCTATCCCACAGGGCATCAGACCCCATTCAACCAGGACTGCATTTACCTCCACAACCTTTCTCAGGGGCATCCCTACTAGGGACATCCTAGAAGCTGCTACCTGGAGTTCTGTACATACTTTCACCAAGCATTATCATTTGCCCATTTTCTCTAAATCCAGAGCTGGCTTTGCCACTGCAGTCTTGCAGGGCCTTATAGCTGGTCCTAATTCTATTTAAGTTCTTCCTCCCAACCTTAGCTTTGGGAATCTACCCAAATGTAATGACTGTAACAGTGAAACACGAAGAACATAGTACAGTTGTGTACACTTACCATAAATGTAGATGTTCGAGTGTATTCACTGTTGCAGTCCTGGTTACCCTCCCTCCAGCCCCCTTTCTTCTTTTGGCTATACCTCTACTCTCCCTTACTATGCTCAAAAAGCTTTTTGGTGTATTTGCTTTTTGTTGGATGTGTATCCTTGTAATTATAGATTTAATTGCTTCCCATTAGGGGGGCACCTGACATCTGGGGCAAGAAAAACTGATGTAATGGCATTGGCTGCATGTTTTATACCCCTGACCACCTGATGTCATAGAAGAATGGAAAGCATCCGATGCAGGACCCAAGACTTTGTTAATCAGGCCGACTGAGGGCTACTGCAAGCAGATAACCCAGATGTAATGACTGCAATAGAGAATACACTCGAACATCTACATTTATGGTACAACTGTACTGTTCAGAGAATGTGATGCCAGACAATAGAGCATAGTGGACTCGGAGACTACAGTGTCAGAATACAGCTCATGGAGGAATTATAGACTGCAGTGTCAGACTACAGAACATGAAGGATTCAAAGACTGTGGGGTCAGTCTACAGAACATGCACGATTCAGAGATTGTGGTGTCAGAGTACAGAACATGGAGGCTTCAGAGATTGTGGTGTTAGAAAACATAACATGGAGGAATCATAGACTGTGGAGTTAGACTACAGAACATGGAGGATTGACAGACTGTAGGGTCAGACTACAGAACACGAGGTTTCAGAGAATATGGTGTTAGACAACAGAAATCGGAGGATTCAAAGACTGTGGTATCTTACAACAGAAACTAGAGAATTCAGAGACTGTGGTGTCAGACAATAGAATATGGAGGATTCAGAGACCATGGTGTCAAACTTCAGAACATGGAGGATTCAGAGACTGCGTCACCAGACTACAGAACATAAAAGACTCAGGGAATGTAGTGTCCTTCAAAGAACATGGTGGATTCAGAGACTGTGGTGTTAGACAATATAACATGGAGGATTCAGAGACCATGGTGTCAGACGTCAGAACATGGAGGATTCACAGACTGTGTCTCCAGACTACAGGACATAAAGGACTCTGGGACTGTGGTGTCCATCAAAGAACATGGTGGATTCAGAGACTGTGATGTTAGACACACAAGATGGAGGATTTAGAGACTGTCTTGTTAGACAACAGAACATGAAGGATTCAGAGACTATGGTGTCAGAATACAGAATATGGAGGACTTAGAGGCTGTGGTGTGAGCCTAAAGAGTTTGGATGATTCAGAGACTGTGATGTCAGACAAAACAACATGCAGAATTCAGTGACTGTGTTGTCAGACAGCTGAACATGGAGGATTCTGAGACTGTGGAGTCAGACAACTGAACATGGAAGATCCAGAAATTGTCATGTCAAACTACAGTACTTGGAGGAATAAGAGTTTGTGGGGTCAGATTACATCACAAGGAAAATTCAGAGATTGTGGTGGCAGTCTACAGGACATAGAGAATTCAGAGATTATAGTGTCAAACTACAGAACATGGAGGATTCAGAGACTGTAGTGTCAGACTACAGAACATGGAAGT
Organism: Protopterus annectens; assembly: GCF_019279795.1. Lineage (NCBI taxonomy): Eukaryota > Metazoa > Chordata > Ceratodontiformes > Protopteridae > Protopterus > Protopterus annectens. Next base: position 1,284,878,812 of record NC_056743.1, read on the forward strand.
TTCAGAGACTGTGGTAGCATTCTACAGAACGTGGAAGATTCAGAGATTGTGCTGTTGTATTACAGAACATGGAGATTTCAGAGACTGTGGTATCAGACTACAGAAGATGGAGGATTTACAGACTGTGGCATCAGACTACAGAACATGAGGAATTAGAGACTGTGGTGTTAGACAACAGAAACTAGAGGATTCAGAGACGGTGGTGTCAGTTTTCAGGACATGGAGAATTCAGAGATTATAGTGTCAAACTTCAAAACATTCAGTTCAATAACGCTATTAGTAGGATACCAGGGAAGTGAACACGAGCCGACAAGCAATGATACCACCAGTTAATGAAAGTATAGTAGCATGGATGATGTTCTTCATGTTTCACTGTTGCAGTCATCACATTTGGGTTATCTGCCTGCAGATAGCCCTCAGCCGGCCTGAATACCAGAGTCTTGGGATTTCTGCGTCGGATGCTGTCGCTTCTTCCATGACGTCAGGTCATCAGGGGTATAAAACATGCAGCCTACCCCATTACATCAGTCTTTCTTGCCGTGCGGTGCCCAAAGCAGAAGGAGTTCACAAGTGCCGGTGGCCGACTCCTGAAATTTTCATTTCGAGTTTCAGACCTGAAGTCTTCTAAAAGATAAGTACCCCATTGGGGATCCTTTTTTCTTGCTTTAACCAATGTCAGAAAAAATTAATAATTGTCTTGCCTGTGGAAAACAAATACCTCATAGAGATTTTCATTCTTACTGTGTCACATGTTTAGGCCCAGACCATGACGTCCCTCGCTGTCGGTTTTGTGCCTTGTTCAATGCCCGAACTATCCATCGTCAGGCAATTTTTGTAGCTAAATACTTTTGCTCTGGATCTCCGTACTCCGAAATGGCATCAGTAAACCATCTGACTATTGATCTTCTGAAAAAAGTAAGGACAAAGACAGAGACAGACCGTATAGGTTCAAAACTGCTGATGACACTGCCGTTAAGCTAGTCGCCAGTCCGCCGGTACTCAGTGAGGTGCTTTTGCAGCCCGTGATACCCACTTCTGCAGATTCGCAGGTCTCTACTGAGACCCATTCAGAGTCCAGTATGCTGCAAGATGCTTCTTTGACTATGGAACCTGCTGATGTCTTCACCTTGGATGGGTCCAGAGCCGCTGTACAGGCACCGGCTTCTGAGGGTGTATTCAGGTGTACCAATTTTCATATTAAACTGACAACTTAGTTTCAAGCCAGATATACTGAATTTCTCAGGCCTAAAGTTCGCACTACACCTAGGAAACCGATGACCAAAGCGCATTCTCAGGCCCACAGGCCTCAAAAACAAATTATTAGAATGGCTGAAGACCCTATTACCTTAATTAGGGGAAGCCAGCCTTCCCCCTCAAAGAGACCTAGAACTGATTTTCCTTCTGATTCTTCTGATCAGGAATCTGATATCTCTGTTCCTTCTGACTACCAGGACATACCCTTATCTACCTATGAGGATTCTGATGCAGAGGATTCCATTCCCTCTGCTTCCCTTCCAGAAGACTTTTCTTTTGGTGAAATCTTGCATACCCTTAGGGAGCATTTCCGCTGGTAAAGCCAGGACTACTCTCAGTCCAAAAAGAGACTCAGGGAATTTTTAAACCTGCCTCAAAACAGGCCTCTAGCTATCCCTCCTGTTCTGCAGATTGTATTTGATGTTTTCTTGGAATCCAGCCTTACACCAGATACTTTGCCTCCAGCTCCCAGGAAACCTGACAGGTACTATGGAGTACCTGACTCTCACAAATTCCTTTTCAAGAATCCTACTGCGGATCCAGAGACCATTTCCCAAGGACCAAAAGGCATTAAGACTGCTACTGCCAAGAATCCTACCCCTTCTGACAGGGATTCTAGGGCTTTAGACAGATGGGGTAAGAAGGTATACACCTCTGCTACTCTGGCCATTAGGGCTTTAAATTGCCAGTTTCATATGTTAAAGTATCAGCAGCATATTATTGGGCTAATTAAACAGAAAATGATGTTGATTCCTCACTGTGCAGAACACAAAGATTTACAAGTGTTAATGCATTCTGCTGATCAAATTGGTAAAAATACTTTGCAGTGTGGTTTTGATGCTTTAGAAGCATCTTGTAGGGCTGCCATCACTGGGTCAGTTCTTAGAAGGCATGCTTGGCTTAAGGAACAAAACTTGCCAGATCATGTCAAAGCAAAATTACTGGATGCACCCTTAAACCAAGAGCACCTATTTGGCAATAAAGCAGAAGAAGTTCTCAAAAGGATGGAGGAGAAAGCTAAATCTATGCAAACTGTTAAAGATTTCTTACAGGTACAGCCACCTAGATTCAGTAGGCATTGGCCTTCAAAGAACTTGTCCTTTCCAGTCCCTTCCAGGCCTTCTCAGTCCAAACCCAGGGGCAGCAGACCACCAAGACTTCAGTCTCAGGTTATGCACAGATCTAAGTAGTGGGGTGCTCCCACATCCAAAACAGGGAGTAGTAAGCCACCCCCCATGGTAAACTTGCACAATGACTTATCCTTAACTCCCCCAAGCCTTGCTCAAGTACGTGCACCTTTAGGAGGAAAACTCGCCCTGCATGCAAAAAACTGGGAATACATTACCCAAGACAGATGGGTTTTAAACATTGTTTCCCTAGGATACAGATTCCACTTCCACTCACTACCAACCCTAAGTGGATGGCCAGACCTCCCCCCAAACCAGTGGGTGGAGGCCCAAAAGCAAGTACTTTCTCTCCTCAGCATCAAGGCTATTCAACCTGTCCCAGCAGAACAAAGGGGACAAGGCTTTTATTCAAGACTGTTCCTCATTCCCAGAAAAGAGAACTTCTGGCGTCCTATCTGCATTTATCTATTCTCAACACCTTTCTGGTGGTTCCAAAATTCAAAATGCTATCTCTCCAACAGCTGCTTCCTATGCTAGCCAAGGATGCCTGGCTGGCAACCCTAGACTTAAAAGAAGCTTACCTGCCCATCCCCATAAGGGAATCTTGCAGGAAATACCTTCGCTTCAGGGCAGGATCTATGCAGTTTTCTGCACTTCCCTTTGGCTTATCTACTGTGCCCAGGGTATTCACAAAGTGCCTAGCTCCAGCCATTGCTTTTTGCAGGCAGAGAAGTATTCAGATTTACCCATACTTGGATGATTGCCTGATTCAGGTGGAAAGTCAGGACTTGCTACTACAGCACCTGGCATTTGTAAAGAGACTTCTAACTTCACTGGGGTACACCATCAATGAAAATAAATCACACCTAGTACCCTGCCAACAGATTGTATTCCTGGGAGCAAGCTTGAACACAACTTCCCAGATGGCATTCCTCACTCCAGAGAAACACATTTATTTGACAACTTACTTCAACCTACTGGCCACAAAGACCCAGCTATCTGCAAGGAAAAAGCTTTGGGGTTCATGGCCTCTTGCATTCTTTTAATTCCATATGCAAGACTGCATATGAGGAAACTTCAATGGCATCTAAAAAGTCTATGGTGCCAACATTCTCAGGACCTGGACACAATACTTCCTATCATTCCACGTCTAAGGGTAGAATTCCTTTGGTGGGCAGAGACCTGCAACCACAACAAGGGATTCTCTTTCACTCTACCCCCTGCCACCCAAATCCTATCAACAGACGCATCAGACTATTCATGTGGGGCTCACATGGCAGGGAAGTGCATTCAGGGCAAATGGAACCCAAAGCAGATGCACCTGCATATCACTCAAAAAGAAATGTCAGCTGCACAGAATGCTCTGACAGCCTTCAAAGGCCTTATTGTTCCAGGACAACTATTGGTAAAGACAGACAACAACACAGTTATGTGGTACATAAACAAGCAGGGGGGAACACATTCCTACCCACTCTGCAGTCTAGCCATGGCTCTGTGGAACACAGCCTTGAGCAACCAAGTGCACCTACAAGCTCAATTCCTGCCAGGCAAACTAAATTCACTGGCAGACGACTTAAGCAGAAATCTCATGGACCCACACGAATGTAAACTGGAACCCAAGATATTCAAACTTTTGGGGAACAGATGGGGGACACCAGAGGTGGACCTGTTTGCTTCCCCTCAGAACTATCAATTGAACAAATACTGAACCAGAACTCCCCAAAGCCAAGCTTGGAAGGTGGATGCCCTGTCCTTTTCCTGGGAAAGCCTCTCAGTCTATGCCTTTACCCCTCTGCCTCTCCTCTCGAAGGTTCTACTAAAGATCAAAGAGGACAAGCCAAAGACAATCCTGATTGCACCAGACTGATCACACCAGCACTGGTATCCTCTTTTGCACAGTATGACAGTGCTAAAACCATGGCAGCTACCTCAGACCCCTTCCCTGCTGTCCCAGCAGGTGGGCCAAATTCTGCACCCTCAGCTTCAGACCCTGAACCTTGTAGCCTGCCTAATCCCCTGAGCTCACCTCTAGCAGCCCTCAGTAAGCAGGTTCTGGATGTCATTCTTGAGGCAAGAAGACCTAGTACTAGAAAATCCTATTCAGAAAAGTGGAAAAGATACTGTTCCTGGAGCCAGTCTCAAGGGATGGGCACAACTGTGCCCAGCTTACCTCATATACTAGATTACTTAACAGAAATGCTCCACAAGGGCCTATCCTTCTCTTCAATTAAGATTCATGCCTCTGCCATCTCAGCTCATTATAATACTGAGCCACCCCTCTTCCCTCATCCTCTGGTAGAACAGTTCCTTAGAGGGGCCAAAAATTTAAGACCCCCCAGGAGAGCTCCCACTCCAGCCTGGGACCTTAACTTTGTATTAGAAAAACTTACACTTCCCCCCTTTGAACCGGCTGCTACAGCAGAGTTGAAATTCCTCTTATGGTAAACAGCTTTACTTTCCTAGCCATCACTTCAGCGAGAAGAGTGTCTGAACTGCAGGCCCTTATGGAAGTGGAACCCTTCATTATCTTCTATGCGGACAGGATTTCCCTCAGGACTAACCATCTTTTATGCCCAAGGTGTTGTCTAGTGTGGCTTTAAACCAATCAATCCATTTGCCTACTTATTTCCCTAATCCTCAGAATAAAGGGGAAAGGATACTGCATTCTCTGGCTGTGCACAGACAGCTTAGATTCTATTTGGCAGGACTAAGCCTCTCAGAAAATCTTACCAGCTGCTAGTCAGCTTTGCTACAGGGGCAGAGGAGAAGGCCATTTCAAAGCAAACTATACCTGAACGGATAGTACAATGCATCCATTTCTGCTACAAGCACCATGGAAAACCTACCCCACAGGGGATAAGAACACATTCCACCAGGGCTACATCTACCTCTACTGCATTTCTCAGAGGAATCCCTGCCAGGGACATCCTGGAAGCTGTGACCTGGAGCTCTGCACAAACTTTCACCAAGCATTACCACTTGCCTATCTTTTCTAAATCCAGAGCTGGATTTGCCACAGCAGTTTTACAAGGCCTGATTGCCAGGTCTAATGCTTCTTAATCTAACTCCACCCTTCCTTAGCTTTGGGAATCAACCCAAATGTGATGACTGCAACAGTGAGACATGAAGAACATAGTACAGTTATGTACACTTACCATAAATGTAGATGTTCAAGTGTATTCACTGTTGCAGTCCTGGTTACCCTCCCTCCAGCCCCTAGATTGTCTTTGCTTTCAACTATCCTTTTTGGTTTGGCATATCTTATACTATGTATATTTGCTTTTTGCTGGGGGTATTCCACACCATATAATTGCTTCCTATTTTGGGGAGCACCTGACATCTGGGGCAAGAAAAACTGATGTAATGGCATCGGCTGCATGTTTTATACCCCTGACAACCTGCGTAGACATAGATCTATTTGCCTCCCCCCAGAACTACCAGTTGGACAAGTTTTGCACAAGGACTCCCCACAAACAAGCCTGGAATGTGGATGCTCTGTCCTTCAGCTGGAAAAACCTATAAGTCTACACCTTCCCCCCACTGCCTTTGCTCTCCAAAGTTCTACTAAAAGTCAAACAGGACAAATCAAGGATGATCTTGGTTGCTCCAGACTGGCCACACCAACACTGGTACCCCCTCCTGCACAGTGTGTTGCAGTTATCTCCTTGGCACCTGCCTCAGACCCCTTCCCTGCTGTCTCAGCAGGAGAAACAAATTCTGCACCCTGAGCTTCCAACATTGAACATTGCAGCCTGGCTAATAACTTAAATTCGCCCTTATCATCCCTCAGCAAACCTGTGATGGATGTCATCTTGGAGGCAAGGAGACCTAGTACTAGAAAATATTATGCTGACAAATGGAAAAGATTCTGTGCCTGGAACCAATCTAAAGGGATGAGCACAGCAGCACCCAATTTACCACAGATTTTGCAATACGTAACTGAGATGCTTCACAAGGGCCTGTCTTTTTCCTCCATTAAAATCCACGCCTCAACTATTTCAGCTCATTATAACACAGAACCTCCCCTCTTCTCTCATCCTCTGCTCAAGCAGTATCTCAGAGGGGCAAAAAACTTGAGACCACCCAGAAGAGCTCCAACCCCTGCCTGGGACCTTAACTTTGTTTTGGAGAAACTCACTTTACCTCCTTTCGAGCCAGCTGCTACTGCAGACTTAAATTTTTTTTCTTGGAAAACAGCCTTCCTTTTAGCAATCACTTCAGCTAGAAGGATTTCTGAATTACAGGCCCTTATAGCAGTGGAGCCTTTCATCATCTTTCATGCAGACAGGGTATCTCTCAGCACCAATCCATCCTTTATGCCCAAGGTGATATCCAGTGTGGCTCTTAATCAGTCCATTCATTTGCCAACTTTCTTTCCCAATCCACAGAACAAAGGGGAACAGAGTCTGCATTCCTTGGATGTGCACAGACAACTCAGATGCTACTTGGACAGGACTAAACCTCGAAGAAAATCTGAACAACTGCTGGTAGCATTTGCTGCAGGGGCAGAGGGGAAGGCTATTTCAAAACAAACCATTTCTAAATGGATAAGCCATTGCATTCATTTCTGCTATAAGCACCATGGAAAACCTATCCCCCAGGGGATTAGATCTCACTCCACCAGGGCTGCATCTATGTCTGCAGCCTTTCTCAGAGGTGTTCCTACCAGGGACATCCCAGAGGCTGCTACCTGGAGCTCTGTACATACTTTCCCCAAGCATTATCATTTACCAGTTTTCTCTATATCCAGAGCTGGCTTTGCCACTGCTGTCTTGCAGGGCCTTATAGCTGGCCCTAATGCTGTATAAACTCCTCCTCCAACCATAGCATTGGGAATCTACCCAAATGTAATGACTGCAACAGTGAAACACGAAGAACATAGCACAGTTGTGTACACTTGCCATAAATGTAGATGTTCGAGTGTACTCACTGTTGCAGTCCTGGTTACCCTCCCTCCAGCCCCCTAACTTTTCTGGCTATACCTCTACTTTCCTTTACTATGCTTAAAAGCCTTTTTGGTGTATTTGCTTTTTGTTGGAGGTATACAGTTGTTTTTTTATGTTTATTTGCTCACCATTAGGGTGGCACCTGACATCTGGGGCAAGAAAAACTGATGTAATGGTGGCGGCTGCATGTTTTATACCCCTGATGACCTGATGTCATAGAAGAAGGGACAGCAACCGATGCAGGACCCAAGACTTTGTTAATCAGGCCAACTGAAGGCAACCTGCCAGCAGATTACCCCAAATGTAATGACTGCAACAGTGAATACACTCGACCATCTACATTTATGGTAAGTGTACACAACTGTACTTTTTTCTTGGCCCAGATGTCAGTTGCCCCCCTAATGGGAAGCAATTAAATCTATAATTACAAGGATATACCACCAACAAAAAAGCAAATACACCAAAAAGCTTTCTGAGCATAGTAAGGGAGAGTAGAGGTATAGCCAAAAGAAGAAAGGGGGCTGGATGGAGAGTAACCAGGACTGCAACAGTGAATACACTTGAACATCTACATTTATGGTAAGTGTACACAACTGTACTATGTTCTTCGTGTTTTCTGTTGCAGTCATTAAATTTGGGTAGAGTCCCAAAGCTAAGGTTGGGAGGAGGAATTTAAATAGAATTAGGACCAGCTATAAGGCCCTGCAAGACTGCAGTGGCAAAGCCAGCTCTGGATTTAGAGAAAATGGGCAAATGATAATGCTTGGTGAAAGTATGTACAGAACTCCAGGTAGCAGCTTCTAGGCTATCCCTGGTAGAGACGCCCCTGAGAAAGGCTGTGGAGGTAGATGCAGCCCTGGTTGAATGGAGTCTGATGCCCTGTGGGATAGGTTTCCATGGTGCTTATAGCAGAAATGAATGCAGTGGCCTATCCATTTTGAAATGGTTTGCTTTGAAATAGCTTTCCCCTCTGTCCCTGCAGCAAATGCCACCAGCACGTGTTCAGATTTCCTTTGAGGTTTAGTCCTGTCCAAGTAAAATCTAAGTTGTCTGTGCACATCTAAGGAGTGCAGTATCTGTTCCCCTTTGTTCTGTGGGTTAGGAAAGAAGGAAGGGAAATTAATGGACTGATTAAGAGCCACACTGGATACCACCTTGGGCATGAAGGAGGGATTGGTCCTGAGGGACACCCTGTCCGCATGAAAGATGATGAAAGGCTCCACTGCCATAAGGGCCTGCTATTCAGATACTCTTCTTGCAAAAGTGATTACTAAAACGAAAGCTGTTTTCCAGGAAAGGAATTTTAAATCTGCAGCAGCAGCTGGCTCAAAAGGAGGAAGAGTGAGTTTCTCCAAGAGCAGTGGGTGGGAGAAGAGGGGAGGCTCTGTGCTGTAATGAGCTGAAATGGCTGAGGCATGAGTTTTGATGGAGGAAAAGGACAAGCCCTTATGAAGCATCTCAGTCAAGTATTGTATAATCTGAGGTAAATTGGGCACTGCAGCGGTCATCCCTTGAGACTGACTCCATGCACAAAATATTTTCCATTTTGCAGCATAAGATTTTCTAGTACTAGGCCTCCTTGCCGCTAAAATGATATCCATCACTGATTTACTGAGGGGTGGTAAAGGAGAGATTAGGTAATTAGCCAGGCTGCCAGGTTCAGGGTTTGCAGCTGAGGGTGCAGAATCTGGTTCTCTTGCTGAGACAACAGGGAAGGAGTCTGAGGCAGGTGCCATGGGGCCAAGTGTGACACACTGCGCAAGAGGGGGTACCAGTGTTGGCGTGGCCAGTCTGGTGCAATTAAAATCATTCTTGGCTTGTCCTGTTTGATTTTTAGCAGTACCTTGGAGAGCAGAGGAGGAAAGGCATAAACTGATAGGTTTTACCAACTGAAGGATAGAGCATCTACTTTCCAAGCAAGCTTGTGTGGAATCCTTGTGTAAAATTTGTCCAATTGATGGTTCTGGGGGGAGGCAAACAGGTCTATATCTGGGCTCCCCCACTTGCTTGTCAACATGTTGAAAATCCTTGGTTCCAGTTTCCACTCGTGTGGGTCCATGAGGTTTCTGCTTAGTCCATCTGCCAGTGTATTTAGTTTTCCTAGCAGGAACTGAGCTTGTAGATTCACTTGGTAGTTCAAGTCTGTGTTCCACAATGCCATGGCTAGTCTGCAGAGGGGTTAAGAATGTGTACCCCCCCTGCTTGTTTATGTACCACATAACAGTGGTGTTGTCTGTCTTTACAATTAGTTGTCAGAGTATTCTGTACAGCTAACATTTCCTTTTGATTTATGTGCAGGTGCATTTGACTTGGGTTCCATTTGCCCTGAATGCACTTCCCTGCCTGGTGAGCCCCCCATGCATAGTCTGATTAGTCTATTGTTAACGTTTGTGTGGCGGGGGGTAGTGTGAATGGTAGTCCCCTGTTTTGGTGGCAGGCTTCTGCCCATCAAAGGAACTTTAGGCGTAGGCAAGGTTTGATAGGAATCATTGCTTCTAGATCCTGTGAATTTTGACACCATAGGCTTTTGAGATACCATTGTAGTTTCCCCATATGCAGCCTTGCGTATGGAATTAGAAGAATGCAGGAGGCTATGAACCCCAGGGCTTGCAGTATTTGCTTTGCAGATAGCTGGGTTTTTGTGGCCACTTGTTTGAAGTAGCTTGTCAAATTAATCCGTTTCTCTGACGTGAGGAAAGCCATCTGGGAAGTTGTATTCAAGCTTGCTCCCAGGAATATAATTTGTTGACAGGGTACCAGGTGTGATTTCTTTTCATTTATGGTGTACCCCAGACAAGTCAGCAGCCTTTGAACAAAGGACAGATGATTCAAAAGTATGTCCTGGCTTTCTGCCTGATTTAGACAATCATCCAGGTATGGGTATATTTGAATATTTCTTTGCCTGCAAAATGCAATGACTGGAGATAGGCACTTTGTGAATACCCTGGGTGCAGTAGATAAACCAAAGGGCAGTGCAGAGAACTAATAGTGCATGTAGCCTGCTTTGAAGTGTAGGTATCTTCTGCAAGACTCCCTGATAGGGATGTGCAGGTATGCTTCTTTTTAGTCTAGTGTTGCCTACCATGCATCTTTGCCTAGCATAGGAAGCAACTGGTGAAGAGTCAGCATTTTGAATTTTGGAATCACCAGAAAGGTATTTAGAGAATAAAGGTCCAGGATATGACACCATGTATTGCCTTTTCTGGATACCAGGAAAAGTCTGGAATAGAAACCTTGTCCCTTTTTCTCTTCTGGTTCTAAATGAATAGCCCCCATGCTTAAGAGAGAGAGAACTTGATTTTGGGCCTCTGCCCACTGATTTGGGGGTAGATCTGGCCATCCACTTGGTGTTGGTAATGTGTGGAAGTGGAATCTGTATCCTTGGGACACTATATTTAAAACCCATTTGTCCTGGGTAATGAGTTCCCAGTTTTTGGCCTGTAGACCAATCTTACCGCCTAAAGGAGCATTCAGTTGGGAAGTGCTTGGAAGTTTTAAAAGCAAGTCATTGAGACAGTTTTCCATAGGGGAGAGTCTTATTACTCCCAGAATTGGGTGCAGAAATCCCCCACTGCTTAGTCTTGTGTGTCCCCTGGGACTGAAATCTGGGGTTTTGCTGTGTCTGGGTTTAGCTTGAGAAGACCTGGAAGGGGCTGGAAAGGACCAATTCTTAGAGGGCCAATGCCTACTAAATCTAGGAGGCTGAACTTGCAAGAAATCTTTAACAGTTTGCATAGATTTAGCTTTACCTTCCATATTTTTAAGAACTTCCTCAGCTTTGTTGCCAAACAGGCGGTCCTAATTTAAGGGAGCGTCCAACAGTTTAGCTTTAACATGATCAGGCAAAGATTGCTCCTTAAGACAAGCATGCCTTCTGAGCACAGACCCAGTAACAGCAGCCCTGCAAGAGGCCTCTAATGAATCAAATCCACATTGCAAAGTATGTTTACCAACCTGTTCAACAGAGTGCATTAAATCCTGTGATTCTTTATTTTCAGCATAGTCAGGAATCAACATAATTTTCTGTTTAAGCAACCCAATAACATGTTGTTGATACTTTAACATATGAAACTGGCAGTTTAAAGCCCTAATGGCCAAGGTTGCAGAAGTGTAAACCTTCTTACCCCATATATCCAGCGCTCTGGAGTCTCTATCAGAAGGGGTGGGATTTTTAACAGTAGAAACCTTAATGCCCTTGGGGCCCTGTGAAATAGTTTCTGGATCCGCAATAGGATTTTTAAAAAGAAACTTGTGTGAATCAGGAATCCTGTAATATCTGTCAGGTTTTCTGGAGGCAGGAGGTAAAGAATCAGGGGCCAAACTACATTCTGAAAAGGCATCATCAACAATGTCTAGTACAGGAGGTATAGCTAAAGGCCTATGCTGAGGCAGGAGTAAGAAATCCCTAAGCCTCTTTTTTGAATCAGAAAAATCCTTGCTTTCCCAGTGGAAATTTTCCCTTAGAGTATGTAAGGTTTCATCAAAAGAAAAATCCTCTGGAGGGGAAGCAGAGGGAATAGAGTCCTCTGCATTAGAATCCTCATAAGTAGATAAGGGCAAATCTAGATCATCAGAAGAATCAGAAAAATCAGAATCCTGGTCAGAAAATTCATAAACAACTTCAGTCCTAGGTCTCTTAGAAGGGGGAGGTTGGCTTCCCCTGATTAAAGTTATAAGCTCTTCAGTCCATTCCTATAATTTGTTTTTTAGGCATAGAGGCCTGAGCATGCGGCCTGGGCGTCAGTTTCTTAGGCATGGTTTGAGATTTAGGCCTAAATGAAGAAGAAGGTGTCAGTTTAATATGCAAGTCTGTAGGCCTGAATACACACTCAGAAGCCGGTGCCTGCACAGCGGCTCCAGACCCATCCAAGGTAAGGACATCCGCAGGTTCCACAGTTGAAGCATCTCGCTGCATACCGGACTCTGAATGGGTCTCAGTAGAGGCCTGCGAATCAGAAGTAGCGGGTATCAGGGGCTGCGAAAGCACCTCACTGAGTACCGGCGAACAGGCGACTGGCTTAGGAGAAGCGTCTTCGGCAGATTTGGACCTAGGCGGCCTGTCTCTGCCTTTATCTTTGTGTTTTTTTGGAATCCCAGTAGTCGGATGGCTAACCAATGACATTTCTGGATAATTAAACCGAGAACCGAAATATTTAAAGGTGAAAATATACCGACGATGGATAGTGCGCTGATTAAATAAAGCACAAAACCGACAGCAAGGTACATCGTGGTCAGGGCCCAGGCAAGGAATACAGTACGAATCAAAATCTTTGTGAGGTATTTGCTTTCCACAAGTAATGTAATTATTAACTTTTACTGACATCGATAAGGAGCAAGAAAATGTTTTCCCAATGGGGTACTTAGCTTTAGTTGAAGACTTCGGTTCTGAAACTCGAAAACAAAAATTTTAGGAGTCAGCCGACTGGCACTTGCGAACTGCTTCTGCTTCGGGCACCACACGGCAAGAAAGACTGATGTAATGGCATCGGCTGCATGTTTTATACCCCTGACAACCTGACTTCATGGAAGAAGGGACAGCATCCGAAGCAGGACCCAAGGCTTTGTTAATCAGGCCGACTGAGGGCTACTGCAAGCAGATAACCCAAATGTAATGACTGCAACAGTGAAACACGAAGAACATCATGGAGGAATCACACACTGTAGTGTAAGTCTGAAGACCATGGAGGGTTCAGTGACTGTGGTGTTACATAACAGAATATGGAGGATTCAGAAACTGTGGTGTTAGACAACTGAACATAGAGGATTCAGAGACGGTGGTATCAGACACAAGAACATGGAGGATTCAGAGACTGTGATGTCAGACAACAGAACATGGGGGACTCAGAGACTACAATGTCAGAATACAGAACATAGAGGAATCAGATACTGTGGTGTTAGACTACAGACCATGGAGGATTCAGATACTGTGGTGCCAGTGTACAGAACATGGATGATTCAGAGATTATGGTGTCAGACTACAGAACACGGAGGATTCAGAGATTGTGGTGTTAGGCAACATCTAAAATCTGAACAACCACAAACCAACTGCGAACAAAGACCACTGAGAGGCAAACGACTGAACTCTACACTTTTAATATGAAAAAAATAAAAATATATAAAACAAACAATACACGTGAAGCACTTTTCATCCGGCTTAGTAGCCAGACTTCATCAGACAAACCACAGATAAAAGTCATGGCTTATATAGTGAATGACACACCTTCCCTTCTGTTTAATTGCAAGTAAATTACTTAATTGATCAACTAAAGGGTCACACCAAACCAACTTTTTTCTTTTTTCTTCTTCTTTCTTTTTCTTCATACAGAAACATCCTACCGATTCTTGCATGGGCAACTACATATAATTAAAACCTTTATATAAAACAATAAACATAATGTCTGCAGTATGAAATACATTCTAAAAATTATGTTTGTTAAAAAATTATTATATAAAAAGTTATCTACACAAGTGGATGTATACATCCTTCGTAATATACAAAATCTGCTCGTGTCAATTTATTTTATTACTAAATGTAGCTCAAAGGGGCTGTCTCATCTAGACAAACTTCTTAGTTTTAAAATACAAGTTACAGATGTTACTTCAATTAGACCGGGTGATCTACTTGCATCTAAACACAGCTGCCATAACAGTTCATGTTTTTCCAGTACTAACTGGTAGGGGCCCCCCTCTAGTGTCAGGTACAACTTGTCCAATAATTCTAAAGAGAAAGGTGTGATCAGGATACCTAAGTAATTAACTTTTTTATATTAAAAGTATGGAGTTCAGTTGTTTGTTTCTCAGTGATCTTTGTTCGCAGTGTGTTAGACAACATAATATGGAGGAATCACAGACTGTGGGGTCAGAATACAGAAGATGAGGATTCGGAGACTGTGGTGTTAGAAAACAGAAATTGGAGGATTCAAAGATGTGGTGTCACACAACAGAAACTGGAGGATTCAGAGACTGTGGTGTCAACTGTGGGGTCAGACTTCAGAACCTGGAAGATTCAGAGACTGTGTCATCAGACTACAGAACATAAAGGACTCAGGGACTGTAGTGTCCATCAAAGAACATGGAGGATTCAGAAACTGTGGTGTCAGACTACAGAGTGTGGAGGATTTAGAGACTCAGTGGGTTCAGAGACTGTGGTGTTAGACACAGAAGATGGAGGATTCAGAGCCTGTCATTTTAGACAACAGAAATTGAAGGATTCAGAGCCTGTGGTGTCAGACAGCAGAACATGGAAGATTCAAAGACTGCAGTGTAAGAATACAGAATATGGAGGAGTCAGAGACTGTGGTATGAGTTTAAAAAATGTGGAGGATTCAGAGACAGTAGTGTCAGACAAAACAACATGCATAATTCAGAGACTTTGTTGTCAGATAGCAGAACATGGAGGATTCAGAGACTGTAGTGTCAGACAACAGAACAAGGATGATCCAGAAACTGTGGTGTAAACTACAGAACATGGAAGAATGAGACACTGTGGCATCAGATTACAGAACATGGAAAAATCAGAGACTGTGATGTTAGACAACAGAATACGAAGTTGTCGGAGACTGTGGTGTCACATAGCAGAACATAGAGGATGCAGAGACTGTGCAGCCAAACAACAGAACAGGGAGGATTTAGAAACTGTGGCGTCAGTCTAAAGGACATAGAGGATTCAGACATTTTAGTGTCAAACGACAGAACATGGAGTATTCAGAGACTGTGGTGCCAGACTACAAACCATGGAGGAATCAGAGACTGTGGGGTCAGACTACAGAACATGGGGCATTGATGGACTATGGCATCAGTCTACAGGTCTATGGAAGATTCACAGACTGAGGGGTCAGAACACAGAAGATGAGGATTTGGAGACTGTGGTGTAAGAAAACAGAAATCAGAGGATTCAAAGATGTGGTGTCACAAAACAGACACTGGAGGATGCAGAGAATGTGGTGTCAGCCAATAGGATATGGAGGATGTTCTTCATGTTTCATTGTTGCAGTCATTACATTTGGGTAATCTGCTGGCAGGTTGCCCTCAGTCAGCCTGAATAACAAAGTATTGGGTCCTGCGTCAGTTGCTGTCTCCTCTTCCATGACGTCAGGTCTTCAGGGGTATGAAACATGCAGCCGACGCCATTTTATTCAGTCTTTCTTGCCACGCGGTGCCCAAAGCAGAAGCAGTTCGCAAGTGCCAGCCAGCCAACTCCTGAAATGTTCGCATTCAAGTTTCAGAACTGAAGTCTTCAAACTAAAGCTAAGTACCCCGTTGGGGAAACTTTTTCTTGCTCCTTACCGATGTCAGTAAAAGTTAATAATTGAATTACTTGTGGGAAGCAAATACCTCATAAGGATTTCCATTTATACTGTATTCCTTGCCTAGGCCCAGATCATAACGTGCCTTGCTGTCGGTTTTGTGCTAGATTTAACCAACGCACTATTAAGCGTCAGTATAGTTTTGCTTCTAAATATTTTGGATCAAGATTTAATTATCCTGAAATGTCATCGGCTAGTATTCTGACTACTGGAGTTCACAAGAAACGCAAAGAAAAAGACAGAGACAGACCATTGAGGTCCAAAACCAATGATGAAGCTTCTCCTATGCCAGTCGCCGGTACTCAGTGAGGTGCTTTCGCAGCCCCTGATACCCGCTACTTTTGAGTCGAGACACATGCGGAGTCCGGTATGCCGCGGGATTCTCAGAGTATTGAACCCCTGGATGTCTCTCCCTTGGATGGGTCCAGAGCCGCTGAGCAGGCACCGGCTTCTGAGGGTGTTTTCAGGCCTCAACATTTTTATATTAAACCGATGCCAGCCTCAAAAACAAGGTCAAAAGCATCTTCTATGTTTAAGAAAACTGACGCATGAGCCACATGTTTAGGCCCCTATGCCTAAAAAACAGATGATCAAAATGGCTGAGGACTTAATTACCTTGATCAGGGGTTCCCAACCCCCCCCCCCCCCCACTAAGAGGCCTAGGCAAGGCACCGATTATGAATCTTCAGATCAGGTTTCCATTTCTTCTGATTCCTCTTCTGATCAGGAATTTTCCATTCCACCCTATGAGGATTCTGATGCAGAGGAATCCATCCCATCTGCTTCTCCTCCTGAGGATTACTCTTTTGGTGAAACTTTGCATACTTTAAGGAAACATTTTCACTGGGAAAGTCAGGACTTCTCTGAATCAAAAAAGAGGCTTAGGGATTTCTTTCTTCTTCCTCAGCATAGGCCTTTGGCTATACCTCCTGTATTAGACATTGTTGATGATGCATTTTCAGAATCAAGCATGGCTCATGATTCCCTACCTCCGGCTCCTAGTAAGCCAGATAGATATTACAGGGTTCCTGACTCACACAAAATTCTATTAAAAAATTCTGCTGCTGACCCTGAGACTATTTCACAGGGTCCCAAGGGTGTTAAGGCCTCTACAGCCAAAAATCCTACCCCGTCTGACAGAGATTCCAGGGCGCTGGATAGATGGGGAAAGAAGGTTTATACATCTGCTACCTTGGCAATAGGAGCATTAAACTGCCAATTTTCATATGCTTAAATATCAACAGCATGTTATGGGCCTACTGAAGCAGAAAATGATGATTTCTGATTGTGTGGAAAATAAAGAATTACAGGAATTATTGCATTCAGCAGGACAGGTTTGAAAGCATACTTTGCAATGTGGTTTTGATTCCTTGGAGGCCTCTTGCAGGGCCACAGTTACTGGATCTGTGATTAGAAGGCATGCCTGGCTCAAGGAGTAAAATCTGCCTGATCATGTTGAAGCTAAATTGTTGGATGCCCCCTTGCAGCATGACACTCTGTTTGGTAATAAGGCAGAAGAGGTTTTAAAGAAAATGGAAGACAAAGCTAAATCTATGCAAACTGTAAAATATTTCTTGCAAGTGCAGCCACCCAGGTTCAGTAGGCATTGGCCAACTAAAAATTGGTCCTTTTTGGTGTCCAACAGAGCCACTCAAGCCAAATCCAGGCTCTCAAAAGGCTCCAGATACCAATCACAGGGATCTTACAAGTCAAATCAATGAGGTGCCTCCACCTCCAAATCTGGAGGAAACAAAGGACAACCCTACAGTAAGCAGTCTCAATGACTTTCCTCTATCAAGCACTTATCTTTTGGCAGCTCCCTTGGGGGGAAAGATAGCACTTCATATAAAAAATTAACAATTACCTAGGACAAGTGTGTATTGAACATAGTATCCCTGGGGTACAGATTTCATTTCCATACTTTGCCAATTCCAAATGGATGGCCAGATCTGCCAGAAAATCAGTGGGCAGAGACTCAGAAACAAGTTATGTCCCTCGTGGATATGAGGGCTATTCAACCAGTACCAGAAAAGGAAAAAGGACAAGGTTTTTATTCAAGACTCTTCCTGGTACCCAGAAAAGACAATTCTTGGCATCCAATACTGGATTTATCAATTTTGAACATGTTCCTGGACATTCCAAAATTCAAAATGCTGACTTTACAACAGCTACAGCCTATGCTGGGCAGAAACGCTTGGTTAGTGACTCGAGACTTAAAAGAGGCATACCTGCATATCCCAATAAGGGAATCATGCAGAAGATACCTCCGCTTCAAGGCAGGTGTTTTGCATTACCAATTCTCTGCACTGCTCTTTGGCTTATCTACTGCACCAGGGTTTTTACAAAGTGCCTGGCACCAGAAATTGCATTCTGCAGGCAAAGAGGTATACAAATTTATCCTTATCTGGACGACTGTCTCATTCAAGAAGAGGGCAAGAACACTCTTCTTCAACATCTGGCATTTGTAAAAAGGCTTCTAATATGCCTGGGGTACACTATAAACGAAAAGAAATCCCAACTGGTACCCTCTCAAATAATTCCATTCCTGCGTGCAAACTTGAATACAACTGCTCAGATGGCTTTCCTTACACCAGACAAACAAAGGCAACTGACAATATACTTCAAACAAATGGCAACAAAAAACTAGATGTTCATCATGTTTCACTGTTGCAGTCATTACACTTGGGTTATCCTTCTGGCAGGCTACCCGCAGTCGGCCTGAATTTCAAAGTCCAGGTCCAGCGTCAGTTGCTGTCGCCTCTTCCCTGACGTCAGTGTGCCAGGGGTATAAAAGATGCAGCCGACGCCATTTTCTGCAGTCTTTCTTGCCGCACGGTGCCTGAAGCAAAGCAGTTTGCAAGTGCCGGTCGGCCGACTCCTGAGATTTTCTAAATCGAATTTCAGATCCGAAGTCTTCAATAAAGCTAAGTACCCCATTGGGGAAACTTTTTTCTTGCTCTAGACCGATGTCAGAAAAAGTTAACAATTGTATTTCTTGTGGGAAGCAAATACCTCATAAGGATTTCCACTCTTACTGTATTCCTTGCCTAGGCCCTGACCATGACGTTGCTAGTTGTCGGTTTTGTGCTAGATTTAACCAACGCACTATTAAGCGTCGGTACAATTTTGCTTTTCATTATTTTGGCAGAAGGTTTAACTACATAATGCCATCGGAACAACCGATGACCGGAATTCATAAAAAATGCAAGGATAAAGACAAGGACAAGCATCCGAGGTCCAAAACCGACGACGAAGCCTCTTCTAGGCCAGTCGCCGGTTCGCCGGTGCTCAGTGAGGCACTTTCGCAGCCCCTGACTCCTGCTACCTCAGAGCCACAGGCCGCCTCCGACTCCCACGTGGAGACAGCTAGGCCTCTGGACACTCAAGGTATTGGCCCTTCAGAAATTAATCCCTCAAATGGGTCCGGAGCCGCTGAGCAGGCATTGGCTTCTGAGGATGTCTTCAGACCTACACAACTTTATATAAAGCCTACTTCAGCATCCAAGACAAAGTCTAAAACAGTTTTAAAGACAAGGAAGCCAGTACAGCATTCTCCAGGACAGGCTTCTATGTCTAAGAAACAGATGCTCAAAATGGCCGAAGACTTAATTACTTTGATCAGGGGTTCCCATCCCCTTCCTGATAAGAGGCCTAGGCAAGACACTGAATATGATTCCTCTGATCAGGTTTCCATTTCCTCTGATTCCTCTTCTGATCAGGGATATTCTGTTCCTCCCTATGAGGATTCTGATGCTGAAGATTCTATTCCTTCAGCTTCTCCTCCTGAGGACTATTCTTTTGGGGAAACCCTGCATACCATGAGAAAGCATTTCCATTGGGAGAGCCAGGATTATTCCGAATCTAAGAAAAGACTTAGAGACTTTCTTTTACTTCCACAGCACAGAGCTCTTGCAATTCCCCCTGTTCTAAATTTAGTGGATGATGTTTTCTCAGAGTCCGGCCTGTTTCCAGACTCTTTACCTCCTGCCCCTGTTAAGCCGGACAGATACTACAGGGTTCCAGACACCCATAAATTTCTTTACAAAAACCCTGCTGCTGACCCAGAAACTATCTCACAGGTTCCCAAAGGGGTCAAGGCTGCTTCTGCCAAAAACCCTGTCCCTTCAGACAGAGATTTTAGGGCTTTGGACAGATGGGGGAAAAAAAGTTTACACTTCTGCTACTTTGGCTGTAAGGGCTTTAAATTATCAGCTTCATATGCTCAAATATCAGCAATACTTAATGTCTTTGTTAAAACAAAAAATGTTGACAAATTCTGAATGTACTGAGAACAAAGATTTGCAGGATTTATTGCATGCAGTTGAACAAGTGGGAAAACATACTTTGCAATGTGGCTATGATTTACTGGAGGCCTCGTGCAGGGCCGCTGTTACAGGTTCTGTTATTAGACGGCATGCTTGGTTAAAGGAACAGAATCTGCCTGATCATGTTAAAGCAAAATTATTGGATGCTCCATTACAGCATGATACTTTGTTTGGTGTTAAGGCAGAGGAGGTGTTAAAGAAAATGGTGGATAAGACAAAATCTATGCAGACAGTAAAGGATTTCTTACAGGTACAGCTACCCAGATTTAGCAGAAACTGGCCCTCTAGGAATTGGTCCTTTCCAGTGTCAGACAGACCACAAAGAGGCAGATACAGATGCCCTAGAGGCAGGCAACAGCCTCAGGGCTCATACAGGCCCAAACAATGGGGTGCTTCTACCTCCAAAAGTGGAGAAGACAAATCACAGCCTTATAGAAAACAGTCCGAATGACTTCCCTCTGCCAATGCCAAGCACTTATTTTTTGGCAGCACCCTTAGGGGGAAAGCTAGCACTTTTTTCACAAAACTGGCACAAGATCACCCAGGACAAATGGGTCTTAAATATAGTCTCTCAGGGCTACAGGTTCCACTTTCACACCCTTCCAAAGGCAAAAGTTATGCCAGACCTGCCACGCAATCAATGGCAAGAGGTACAAAACCAAGTTTCATCTCTCATGGACATAGGTGCTATTCAGCCAGTGCCACAACAAGAGCAGGGACAAGGATTTTACTCAAGACTTTTCTTAGTACCAAGAAAGGACAAAGCCTGGAGACCAGTTCTGGACCTGTCTATTCTAAATACTTTTCTAGACGTCCCAAAATTCAAAATGTTGACTCTACAGCAGCTTCTGCTCATGCTGGACAAGAAGGCTTGGCTCGTAACTTTGGACCTCAAAGAGCCATACCTGCATGTCCCAATCAGACAATCTTGCAGAAGATACCTCAGATTCATAGCTGGCTCAATGCACTACCAATTCTCTGCACTGCCCTTTGGCTTATCTACTGCGCCCAGGGTCTTCACAAAATGCCTTGCACCAGTAATTGCATTTTGCAGACAAAGAGGAATTCAAATATACCCCTACTTGGACGACTGCCTTATTCAAGCAAAGGACAAAGATATTCTACTGCAGCATCTGATGTTTGTAAAAAGATTACTAATTTGCCTAGGGTACACAGTAAACGAAAAGAAATCAAAACTAGTGCCCTCTCAAGAGATAATATTCCTGGGTGCAATCTTAAATACAACTGGCCAGATGGCTTATCTCACACCAGACAAACAAAGGCATCTGACTTCTTACTTCAAATACATGGCAACAAAGACCCAGTTATCTGCAAGAAAAATTCTGCAGGCTCTGGGCTACATGGCATCCTGCATTCTACTAATTCCATATGCAAGACTGCATATGAGGAAACTACAATGGTATCTAAAAAGTGTTTGGACTCAACATTGCCACAGCCTGGAAACAGTAATTACTCTTATTCCCTGCCTGCACCAGGAATTTCTATGGTGGGCACAGGCTTGTCACCACAACAAGGGACAGCCATTCACCTTACCCACTGCCAGGCAGACACTAACAACAGATGCATCGGATTATGCCTGGGGGGTGCACATGGCAGGAAAATGTATTCAGGGCACATGGCCCACAAACCAAATGCATCTACATATAAATCAAAAAGAGATGCTAGCTGTACAAAATGCCCTGACAGCCTTCAAGGGCCTACTTCATCCAGGACAACTACTGATAAAGACGGACAATACTACAATCATGTGGTACATAAACAAGCAAGGGGGCACACATTCCTACCCCCTCTGCAGGCAAGACATGACTTTGTGGAACACAGCATTGACTTACCAAGTACATCTGCAAGCACAATTCCTGCCAGGAAAGACAAATACTTTGGCAGATGAACTAAGCAGAAACCTCATGGATCCTCACGAGTGGAAACTGGATCCACAAATCTTCAACATGATAACAGGGAAATGGGGATGCCCAGACATAGATCTATTTGCCTCCCCTCACAACTGCCAGCTACAGAGATTCTGCTCTCGGACTTATCACAAGCAAGCATGGAATGTGGACGCCCTTTCATTCAGCTGGAAAGCCCTTACAGTATATGCCTTCCCTCCACTGCCTCTCCTCTCCAAGGTACTCCTAAAGGTCTGACAAGAGAAGCCAAAAATGCTACTGATTGCCACAGACTGGCTATGCCAGCACTGGTACCCAATCCTAAAGAGCTTGTCTCAAGGCCCAGCCTGGACGTTACCTCTAATGCCTCATTTGCTGACCCAACAGAACAATCAGATATTGCACAGCCAACTCGGAACCCTAAATCTGGCTGCATGGTGGATAATGTAATCATTCAAAACACACCTCTCTCTAAAGCAGTTATGGATGCAATTTTGGAAGCCAGAAAGCCCAGCACCAGAAAATCTTATGCAGAAAAATGGAAAAGATTCTGTGCTTGGAACCAAGCGCAGGGAATTGACTCGCTAGAACCTAATATTCCTCAGATTTTGTAATACCTAACTGAGATGCTGGACAAAGGCCTATCCTTCTCATCAATTAAGATCCATGCCTCTGCAATTTCAGCTCATTACAATACGGATCCCTCTATTTTTTCTCATCCACTGATACGACAGTTTCTCAGAGGGGCCAAAAACATAAGACCTCCAAGAAGAGCTCCAAAACCTACATGGGACCTCTACTTTGTCTTGGAAAAACTTACACTGCCTCCTTTTGAACCAGCCAATACAGCAGAGATAAAATACTTGTCATGGAAAACCACTCTTCTCCTAGCAATAACTTCAGCAAGAAGAGTCTCAGAGTTACAGGCACTAATGGCTGTGGAACCTTTCATTATTTTCCATCAGAACAGGGTTTCTCTAAGGACAAACCCGACATTTATGCCTAAGGTAGTGACCAGCGTGGCTCTTAACCAAACCATACATTTACCTATCTTTTATCCAAACCCACAGAATAAGGGGGAGAGACTTCTGCATACTTTGGACATACACAGACAGCTACACTTTTACTTGGACAAGTCTAAAGCCTTCAGAAAGACTGAGCAACTCTTAGTGGCATATGCTGCAGGTTCCCAAGGAAAAGCTATTTCAAAGCAGACTATTTCAAAATGGATAGGCCACTGCATTCGTTTCTGCTATTCACAACATGGCAAATCTGTGCCCAAGGGCATTAGGCCATATTCTACCAGAGCAGCAGCTACTTCAGCAGCCTTCCTCAGAGGAGTACCAACCAAGGACATTTTGGAGGCTGCAACATGGACTTCAGTGGACACTTTTACAAAGCACTACCATTTACCTCTCTACTCTAAATCCAGAGAAGGCTTTGCCACTGCAGTTCTGCAGGGCCTCATAGCCACTCCAAACTCTATTTAGGCCCAGCCACCCAACCTCAGCTTTGGGATTCAACCCAAGTGTAAGACTGCAACAGTGAAACACGATGAACATAGTACAGTTGTGTACCTACCATAAATGTAGATGTTCGAGTGTATTCACTGTTGCAGTCCAGGTTACCCTCCCACCTTCCCCCTTTTTCTTTGCTGGAACTTATCTGTACCTCTCTATTCTATACAACCTATGTGGTGTATTTGCTTGTAGATGAAGGTTATGTGCATGCTTTTTTATGTTCATAATTTTTACAGCCTACGCTTTTGGGGACACCTGACATCTGGGGCAAGAAAAACTGAAGAAAATGACGTCGGCTGTATCTTTTATACCCCTAGTGCACTGACGTCAGGGAAGAGGTGACAGCAACCGACACTGGACCAGGACTTTGAAATTCAGGCTGACTGCAGGTAGCCTGCCAGCAGGATAACCCAAGTGTAATGACTGCAACAGTGAATACACTCAAACATCTACATTTATGGTAGGTACACAACTGTACTTTATCTGCAAGACAAATTCTGCAGGCTTTGGGGTTCATGGCATCCTGCATTCTACTAAATCCATATGCAAGACTGCATATGAGGAAACTTCAATGGTACCTAAAAAGTTTATGGAGCCAACATTGTCACAGTCTGGAAACAATGATACCTCTCATTCCCTGCCTACAACAGGAGTTTCTTTGGGGGGCGGAGACATGTCACCAAAACTAGGGACTGTCTTTCACTCTACCCCCTGCCACCCAAACCCTAACTACAGACGCATTAGACTATGCTTGGTGGGCCCACCTGGTGGGGAGATGCATTCAGTGCAAATGGTGCCCAAAACAAACGCATCAGCATATCAATCAGAAAGAGATGCTAGCTGTTCAGAATGCTCTGACAGCCTACAAGGACTTACTTCATCCAGGACAACTACTGATAAAGATGGACAACACCACAGTTATGTGGTACATAAACAAGCAGGGGGGGTACACA
Source organism: Protopterus annectens (assembly GCF_019279795.1). Classification (NCBI taxonomy): domain Eukaryota; kingdom Metazoa; phylum Chordata; order Ceratodontiformes; family Protopteridae; genus Protopterus; species Protopterus annectens. The sequence goes on from NC_056743.1 coordinate 1,284,903,150, forward strand.
TTCCTACCCCCTTTGCAGACTAGCCATGACATTGTGGAACACTTTGACTTACCAAATACATCTTCAAGCTCAATTCCTGCCAGGAAAACAAAATAGTCTGGCTCTGGCAGATGAACTAAGCAGAAATCTTATGGACCCACAGGAATGGAAACTGGATCCACAAATCTTCAGCATGTTAGCATGGAAATTGTGGAGCCCAGACATAGATCTATTTGCCTCTCCCCAAAATTATCAGCTGGACAAATTTTGCACAAGAATACAGGAAAAAACAAAAATGATGCTAGTTGCTAAGGACTGGCCTCAACACCACTGGTACCCACTTCTAAGGAATATGTCTCAACTCCCCCCCTTGGTACTTGCCTCAAATACCTCATCTACTGTGTCAGCAGAACAATCAAATTCTGCACACTCAGCTCCAAACTCTGAACCTTGCAGCATGGCTGATCATTTAATTATTCAAACTTCACCTCTCGGTAAATATGTGATGAATATCATTTTGGAAGCCAAAAGGCCTAGTACTAGAAAATCTTATGCTGATAAATGGAAGAGATTCTGTGCTTGGAACCAAGCACAAGGAACAGACACAGAAAAGCCCAATATTCCTCAGATTTTACAATGTTTGACTGAGATGCTTGACAAGGGCCTATCTTTTTCTTCAATAAAACTCCATGCCTCTGCCATCTCAGCTCATTACAACACAGAGCCTCCCCTCTTTTCTCATCCTCTGCTTAAACAGTATCTTAGAGGGGCCAAAAATTTAAGGTCTCCCAGAAGATCTCCAACTCCTGCATGGGACCTCAATTTTGTGCTGGAAAAACTCACCCTGCCTTCTTCTGAACGAGCAGCTACTGCGGATATAAAATTTCTATCTTGGAAGACAGCTTTTCTTTTAGCAGTCACTTCAGCAAGAAGGGTTTCAGAACTACAGGCTCTCATGGCAGTGGAGCCTTTTATTATATTTTACCCGGACAGGGTGTCCCTCAGGACCAATCCTTCTTTTATGCCTAAGGTGGTATCCAGTGTGGCTCTTAACCAGACCATTCATCTACCAACATTTTACCCAAATCCGCAGAACAAGGGGGAGAGGATTCTGCATTCATTGGATGTACACAGACAACTAAGATTCTACTTAAACAGGACCAAATCACTAAGAAAGTCTGAGCAACTACTGGTAGCAATAGCTGTAGGGTCAGAGGGGAAGGCTATATCAAAGCAGACTAATTCTAAGTGGATAAGCCACTGCATTCGTTTCTGCTATTTGCACCATGTTAAACCTGTGCCCAAGGGGATCAGATCACATTCCACCAGGGCTGTCTCTACTTCAGCAGCTTTTCTCAGAGGAGTTCCAACCAAAGATATTCTAGAAGCTGCTACTTGGAGCTCTGTTCATACCTTCACAAAGCATTATCATTTACCTCTCTTTTCCAAATCCAGGGCAGGCTTTGCCACTGCAGTACTGCAGGGCCTTATAGCTGTTCCTAATGCTGTTTAGTTCCATCCTCCCATCCATAGCTTTGGGATTCTACCCAAATGTAATGACTGCAACAGTGAAACACGAAGAACATAGTACAGTTGTGTACACTTACCACAAATGTAGATGTTCGAGTGTATTCACTGTTGCAGTCCGGGTTACCCACCCACCAGCCCCCTTTCTACACCTTTCCTTTCCTTCACTATACTCAAAAGCCTTTGTGGTGTATTTGGTTTTAGTTGAAGGTAAAGTTTATGTTTCTAAAAGTGCTTCTACATATATATATATATATATATATATATATATATATATATATATATATATTTACTGTTTATATATATATATATATATATATATATATATATATATATATATATATATATATATATATGTAGATATTGCTCCCCATTTGGGGGGGCACCTGACATCTGGGGCAAGAAAAACTGAATAAAATGGCATCAGCTGCATGTGTTATACCCCTGATGACCTGACGTCATGGAAGAGGAGACAGCAACTGACGCAGGACCCAAGACTTTGTTATTCAGGCTGACTGAGGGCAACCTGCCAGCAGATTACCCAAATGTAATGACTGCAACAGTGAATACATTCGAGCATCTACATTTATGGTAAGTGTACACAACTGTACTATTCAGGGACTGTGGGTCAAACTACAGAACCTGAAGGATGAAGTGACTGTGGTGTCAAACTGCAGAACATGGAGAAATCAGAGACTGTGGTGCTGGACAACAGAAGAAGGAAGATTCAGAGACTGTGATGCTGTGTTGTCAGAAAACAGAACATGGGAGATCCAGAAATTGTGATGTTGGATTACAGAACATAGATGAATTAGAGACTGTGGTGTCAGTCTACAGAACATGGAGGATTCAGAGATTTTAATGTCAAACTACAGAATATGCAGGATTCAGAGACTGTGGTGCCAGTCTACAGACCATGGAGGAATCCGAGACCATGGGGCCAGACTACAGAACATGGAGGATTTAGAGACCATGTTGTCGGTCTACAGGACATGGAGGATTCAGAGGCTGTGGTGTTCATAGGTTCATAGGTTGGTACTAGGCTATCAGCCTTAGGGCCTATACAAGCCTAGCCATAACAATTCCCTGGCTATTTCTTCCCACATTATTTACTTTCCTGGATCCCTGTCTAGCAGGGCGACTGACGTGATCCCTGGGGTGAATTTCCTTTCTCCCATCCAATCGTCAAGGTTCCTCTTGAAGAGGTCCAAAGAGGCACTCTGCTTGACATGTATGGGCAATCTATTCCAGAGTCTGGGGAGTCTCTGGGTCAGGAACCTATCCCTCCAGCATGTTTTGTTTATTGTGATGACAAGGTTTAGATCCCTGGAGCGTGTAGCTCTGAGGGATTGGGATTTCTTTAAGTGTAGCATGTCCAACAGCTCTGGTTTGACATGGCCTTGTATGTTAAGCAGAGATTGCCTCTGAGTAGACGATATGTGACAGAGTATAGCTGGAGTTTTTTAAGGTGGTCAGCGTAGGGCATCTGCTTTAGGCCTGTGATTCTTTTAGTGAGGTATTTCTTTTTTTTTTCAAAACAGGTTTATTGTTTTAACATATAAGAGAAATATCATAACAATTTTATACAAGTAATTAAAAATAGGTATTATTATAATATTCAACAAAACAACTAAAGTATTTACAAAGACATCCACTACAATCAGATCAATTAATTAAACTAAAATACCATGCTATTGAAATTAAAATTTTTTTAACAAATTTTGTAAATTATCCCATACAATATAATAAGATGCTTTTCTATTTGTTCTTGTCCTAATTGTGTTTATTTCCATATGGCACACTATATTCATAACATTTTTAAATTCATTGAATGAAAGAGGTGTATCTGAAATCCAATTTCTAGTTATTATTTTCCTAGCCACTGCTAGAATAGACCATAACAAGGGAAGCTTAACCTTTTTAACACTTTGAGGTACAGGTGTGTTGAATAATATAAGAGATTTAGAAATAATGAAATTATCTGTAAAAAGAGCCTGCAAAAATTCATTAATTGACTTCCAGTATTCTTTCAATTTTATACAGTCATAAAACATATGAGCCCAGTCAGCATTAATTTCTACATTACATCTCTTACATAAATTATCTTTATTATTTATTTTATTCATCATCAAAGGTGTATAAAAAGATCTATGTAAAAATTTCCATGTATAAAGTCTCCAGACAATGGAGGATGTAGTTCTATAAGCAGATTCCAATATATATTGTTTATCTTGTTGATTTGGTGGGTCCCCATTAATAGAAGTGAAATAATTCCAGTATGAATCTACACTGTAAAAAGTTTCTTGTCTGATAATTTTATGTATGTATGAAAGTTTACCTTTATCAGAAACTTTATGTTGTAAATTTAATATCAAGTAATCAATCAGTGTTGGAATAGATTCTTTAACTGTTATAGACATTAGATCTATTTTATTAATGAGATGTTGTCTAAAGGTCTGAACCTCTAACCAGCAAGTTTCTCTTAGATCAAATTCTTGTTTGAAGAAATCTAGATTTTTAACTTTATTATCAGATATCAACTGATACCAGTACTTTAGATCATTATCTATAGCTAAATGAGTTCCTTCAGAAGTAGATGACAAAAGCATACCCTGAGTATACATTATAGGGAATACAATAAAATTCCATTCCCTATACTTAGAGTGCATGAATATAAAGTTACGATAACTAATAATAATATTTAATGGGTAACAAACCATATGTTTAGGTGTTATAGGTGAAGTACAAAATTCCTTTAGTAACCATAACATGGAGTTATTTACAATCATATTTTTATGTGTTAAGGAGATTTTCATGAAGTGCATACTAATTAGCTCCCAATAATCTTTCCATTTTGTGACATATGACTGATCTATTAATAAAGTAATAACTTTTACAATAGAAGAGATAGTATATAAATTAAAGTCTGGAAAAGAAATACCCCCTTGAGACCAGCTATTAGTATGTTTCTTTAATGCAATCCTAGGTCTATTAGGTGCCCATAGGAAATTTAACATTAGTGTATTCAGTTTCTTGATAATTATTTTTGTAGGTGGAAGTATTATTGATTGTATTAAGTATAAAATCTTGGGGAATATTATCATTTTAATAATTGTAAGTCTCTCCTCCATAGTAAAAAAATAGAAGTTATGTTCTTACCATAACGTTCCATGCTAGTTGTCTTCTTCTCGCCTTCTTCTTGCTGGATGGGTTCGGAGCCGACCTCGGCTCCGACTCGGCCACTCTAAAAGCTCGAGAGTTGGTTTCACCTGCTCGAGGCTCCCCTTATATCCCACAATGCTAGGCGTGAGTTACCTCAGATCTCGTTTGTAAGCTAGGCCCAGCTTATAATAGTAACAGAATAACTATAAACAAAGTCCACCTCTATAAACCAGGGAGAAGAGAAGGGTGACCTACATCCTGATCCAGGAAAATATGCACAGCAGCATATACCTAAAGTAAGAGGTGGTAGAAAGAGAGGTCACAATCAAAACTCCTCTAGGTCTGTCCAGGCCAGGGGGAAGGAGGGTGGGACGCAAGAAGAAGGCGAGAACAAGACAACTAACATGGAACGTTATGGTAAGAACATAACTTCTATATGTTAAGTTGTCTATCTCGCCTTCATTCTTGCTAGATGGGACCGCGTCCTTAGCACCTTGTCCCGGTGGCCTAACGGAACAGACTCTTGAGAACAGTGGAACCAAAGTTAGCTCTATGCCTAGAAGCTAAATCCAACTTATAATGAGAAATGAAAGTGTGAGGAGTAGCCCAAGTAGCCGCTGCACAAATGGTGTCAATAGGCAGTCTGTCTTGGAAGGCTATAGAAGTAGCCAAAGCTCTGGTAGAATGGGCTTTAGGTTTGTTAGGCAGCTTTTGGTGTCTAATTTCATAAACAAGGGAAATCAGAGATGTTAGCCATCTAGATAATGATACCTTTGAAACTGAAAGTCCCTTTCTGCCTTCTGCATAAGAGACAAACAGCTGGTCAGATTTTCTGAATTGTTTGGTTCTATCCAAATAGTACCTTAACTGACGATGAACATCTAGCCAATGCAATTTCTGTTCAGACCTGTTAGAATATTCTGGAAAAAACACAGGAAGGTCAATGCTTTGATTTAGGTTAGACGCCGAGGCTATCTTAGCTAAAAAGGATGGGTTGGTTCGTAAAGATACCCTGTCCTTATGGAACAACAGATAAGGAGGTCGACAGCTGAGTGCATGAAGTTCGGAAACTCTTCTAGCTGAAGTAATAGCTACCAGAAAGAGTGTCTTCCATGATAGCAATTTTAAAGAACAGGAGGCTGCAGGTTCAAAAGGGGAAAGAATCAAAGAACTAAGAACTAAATTTAGGTCCCAAGGAGGAGGAGGATTTCTTATAGGAGGTCTGAGAAGAAAAACTCCCTTCAAAAATGCTTTGCAAAGCTTGTGGGACATTATGGCAGACTCTGAAATGCCCACATGAAAGTTAGAAATAGCTGCCAATTGAACTTTAAGAGTAGATGGAGATGAACCTGCATGGAAGAGTTCAGCTAGAAAATCAAGGACCATTTGGATGGAAGCAGTGAAAGGATCTATGTCCCTTCCTTGAGCCCAATAGGAAACGTTTCCACTTACTCAAATAAATCTTTCGAGTGGAAGATTTATGGGAAGCTATCAAAATATCTCGGACAGAGTGAGATATTTGAGGAAGCCTGGCTAAGGTTGGAACTGGAGGAACCAAGCAGTGAGGTTCAGAGAGGGAAGGGAGCGATGAAACTGACCCGACTGATGGATCAAAAGATCTGGAACTAGGTCCAGATGCCAAGGTCGCTCCAACAGAAAATGATGAAGAAAGGGGAACCAAACCTGTCGAGGCCAGTAAGGAGCAATGAGGATCAACGAGGCCTTCTGAGTGATAGCTTTCTGTATCACTTGAGAGATTAGTGGGAAGGGAGGAAATGCATACAGAAGTCCCCGGGGCCAAACTTGGACTAGAGCGTCTCTGCTGGGTTGGCCTGGTAAAGGGAATAGGGTGAAATAATCTCTGCACTTGCTGTTTTGGGGAGTAGCAAAAAGGTCGCAGCAAGGCTGACCCCACTTGAGAAAAATTTCTCTCACAACAGAGTCTTTCAGAGACCACTCGTGAGGCATGAGGATAGCTCTGCTCAATTTGTCCGCAATTTGATTGGACTTCCCGGGGATGTGCGTTGCTATCAGAAACCGCTGAGAAGAAATCGCCCATTGCCACAGTCTGAGTGCTTCTCAACACAGGGGGTAGGACCTGGTTCCGCCTTGTTTGTTGATATACCACACTACAGGCATATTGTCCGTCTGGATTGCTATCGTTCCCAAGGGAAGAGAGTCTTGAAGGGCTTGCAAAGCTAAAAGCACTGCTCTCATCTCTAGAACATTTATGTGCAAGTGGCATTCGTCTGGTTGCCATGTGCCCTGGACAGTTCTGCCCTGATAATGCCCCCCCCACCCAATCAGGGAGGCGTCCGTTGTCAGAGTAGCAACCGGAGGGGAAGGGACAAAGGGTCTTCCCAACAAGAGCTGAGGGGAAGACATCCACCACAGAAGATGATTTTTGCATGTTTGCGTAATCATGATGGTGTGGGACATCGGAAGTTGCTGGTATGACCATTGCGTGAAGAGCATCCATTGAAGGATTCTCATGTGGAATCTGGCTAATGGAAGCAGAGGTATGGCAGCCGCCATAATCCCCAACACTTTCAGAACTAACCTGGCTTTGATTCTGTTGCTGCTGAAGAGGAGCGAGACCAGTTTGTGTATGTCTGTTATTCTCTGATCTGTTAGTCTCGCAGACATGTTGACTGTGTCTAGATTTGCGCCTATGAAGGTAATAGTACGACAAGGCGACAAAACAGACTTTTCGCAATTTATTGAAATGCCTAAATTTTGACAAATGCGAAAGGTGTAGTCCCTGGCCAATAGAAGAAGATGCTTGGTGGGAGCTGTGAGGAGCTAGTCGTCCAAATATGGAAACACCTGGAATCCTTGACGTCTCAGGTGAGAAGCTACCACTGCCATGCATTTGGTAAACACCGGGGCAGTGGTGAGACCAAAGGGCAGGGCCCTGAATTGAAAATGACTGGTTCCCAGCCTGAAGCGGAGGAATCTTCTGGAGCGTCTGTTCATTTTATGTGATAGTACGATCCTGAAGGTCTATAGAGCACATCCAGTTTCCTTTCCCAATAGGGGAAGGATGGACTGCAGCGTGACCATCCGAAATCTTGTTTTCTTGACTGACTTGTTCAAGATACTGAGATCCAAAATTGGTCTCCAGTCCCCTGTTTTCTTTGGAACTAAAAGAACCTGGAGTAGATTCCGGATCCTTGCTGGTCTGCTGGAACTGGCTGTATTGCTCTTTTGCAAGCAGCTTTGAAATTTCCAAAGCTGCAAGATCCCTTTGAGCGGGTGGAACATCTGGAAGGGATTTTTTTGATTGGTTTGGAATGCGAACGAAGGGAATGGAATAGCCTTCGGAAATGATAGACTGTACCCATTTGTCTTGAGTCAGGGATAGCCAGGCTTCTGGGTACAGTGACAATCTTCCCCCGACTGCCTCCGAAGGTGGGCAGTCGGGCAACACCTCAGGGATGCTGAAAGGGCTTATCAGAGAAGGCTTCTCGATTGCCCTGGTTCTGAGGACCCCCCCTGCCTCTAGGGCGATGTCTACCGTTGTTGTTCCCCCCTCTGCCTCTGGTGGGGAACCGACTCTGTGCGTCAGGCAAAGTCCCTTGAGATTGTTTGCGGAACCACATTTTTCCACTTTTCTGGCCTTTGGGGTAAGGCCTAGAAGGAGTGGAGAAACGGACTCCGACGGCAGAAAGAGTCTTGCCATCTGTCTCGCACCTAGTCAAGGTTTCTTTCACTTGAGGACCAAAAAGAGATGATCCATCAAACGGGGAATTAGTGAATGGCGTTTTAAAGGGGTCCGCAGTTGCATAGCCGCATCCAGGCATGCCTGCGTAAGGCCACACCTGTCCCTGCGGCCTGCTCGCTCCATCAGCCGCATAAGAGAGGAGGCGCATGGAGGAGTTAGCTATGGAGTTCAGGGTAGCCAGCTGAGTGTTCATCTTGTCCTGAAAACCCGCAGCCGTAGGATCCTTCAACATGTCACTCGCTTCTTTGATCAAGTCCCTTTGAAGATGAGTAAAATGGCATAGGTAATTCAGCGAACGCATAGCAAAGGTCGCTGACGAGAACATCCGCTTCCCGTACCTGTCCATAGACCTAGATTCTTTATTAGGGGGATGAACAGGCACTGAAGGATCAGCTAGTTCCTTCTTGGTGGCAGCAGCTACCACCATAGCATCCACAGAAACACCTTTTGTGAGAAATTGCTTGTCAGTTGGTGCTGTTATAAATTTGGAAGGTCTCCTGGGGGTAGGGTCCACTGAATCAGGAGCCGTCCAGACCTTCTTTGCAACCACCTGCATGAGGGGATCAAAGGGGGGGGGGAACACCCAGGAGGTGGAAGGGCAAGAGTCAAACGCCTCAAGATACACAGATTCATCCTCCGAAGGGTTAAGGGCTGGCCAATTTCCCCTCTGTTTCAGGATCTCTAGAATGTCTGCAAAAGAGACATCTTCAGAAGGGGAACGTGGGGAACCCTCGGAATCCTCTAAATCTGTGTCAGAGGTGACAGACTCAGGTGAGTCTATGTGCTTCCTCTTACACTTTCTCTTCCTAGGGGGCTCCCCTGCCAATTCAGGGGAGGCCTCGGAAGAGGATGAGATCCCCACAGGGGATTCTTGAGGAGCTAGCTCTCTGCGGTCTGGGACGAGGGAGTGAGTCGACATAACCAAAGGCACCGAAGAGGGAGGGGCGGACGGAGCCGACTGTGGAGTCGAACAAGGTTCCAACACACTCCGCATGACCTCGAATGCACCCCTGTCCGGCAGAGCCAGAGGTCCCCGCTCCAAGAAGCTGAGAACCTCCCTCGGCACCGACAGAGATGGCTCCGAGGCCGATGTCGGAGCCGAACTCACCAGCCAAGCACCGAGAGGAGAGGGGGTCGGACAAGGGTCCGATGCCACTCACCCCTCGAGCTGACGAGGAGCCGGCCGAGATTCTTCAAAAGAAGAAATCGGAGCCGACGACAGAGCCGAAGACAAATGTATCGGCTCCAACGCTACCACAGTCTCGGTCCCGAGACGCCTCGGCTCCGAGCTCAAAGGAGTCGGAGGAGGAATATTTATTGGAACTAGTTGAGGCATCGACTGATGAGTCGGACTCTGGAGCATTTGGGCCAGTGCCTCAGACTTCAAAAGTCTACTCACTACCCTCTGGAGGTCGTGATCTGAGAGCCTCGATGACCTGGAGGAGTGAGATCTGTGGCTCCGTTCAGACAGCAAGGGAGACGCTGGAGCCGAATGAACGGAGCCAAGGGATGGTGACCTCAATCTCTTTCTAGATGTCGGCTCCGATGGTCTGATCGGAGCCGACCCAGGAATCTCTAATGCCTCGGCTCCAGCCGGAGCCAAGGAAACCACAGATACTGCAGTCAAGACTCATCGGCTCCAGCCGAGCCGATGAAGCAGTAGGCTTCGAAGCCTTAGGCCTCGACTCTGAAGCTGGAGCCGAGGTCTTGAAGCCTTAGAAGGTTTCCCGATGACACAGAGAGGGAACCTTCAGGCTTGATTAAACCCCTCAAAATGAGTTTATTTTTTCTCCTGCAGGACTCTAGGGCTGAAGCCATGGCATACAGCACAAGAGTCCTGCAGGTGTAAAGGTCCCAGGCAATACACACAAGAAGTGTGACCGTCTGTCAGAGACATTTTCTGACAGCACGAGTCACACTTCTTGAAGCCTGAGACCTTTGTATCCTTGGACATACTCAAGGACCCTAAGTGTAATCACACACAGAAAAACACACACACACAGATTACACTGATAGGGATTCAAAGAGAATATTTAAACTAAAGGTAATTAAGTTAAATTCCTAATCAACACATACACACCCTAAGGATAGGGAAGGGAGGGCCCGAAGGCCTTAGGGAAAGAACTATAAGTTCTTTAGAAAAAAAGGGTCTGGATAAAGGATATGAAGGGATAATATCCACTACACTAAGGGGAAAGAAAAATACACTAAGCTAGCTTAAGTCTAAAGAATTTAAACTAGTCTAACTTTCACTAACCTGGAGCCGGTAGAAAACACACCTCGATCGCTGTAGCGGCAAACGAGATCTGAGGTAACTCACGCCTAGCATTGTGGGATATAAGGGGAGCCTCGAGCTGGTGGAACCAACTCTCAAGCTTTTAGAGTGGCCGAGTCGGAGCCGAGGTCGGCTCCGAACCCATCCAGCAAGAATGAAGGCGAGATAGACAACTTAACATCATATTATTCCAGGTATTAAAAAGATTTTGTATATTAAGAAAACAGGTATTATAATTATTATATATAATAGATTTAATATCTTTAGATAGTATTATACCTAAATAAGTTATCTGACCTGAATTGGGTACATATTTAGTAAAATCATTAATGAGAATATTTTTTCGTGTATATATAGGTAGTATTTTAGTTTTTTCTTCATTGAATATTAAACCAGAAATACTTTTAAAATTCATCATGTTATCAAATAGAGACTGCATAGAAGAATTAGATCCTGCTGATGTAATTAGAACATCATCTGCAAAAAGTTGAATTTTGGATGTTGTATTTTCATCTATTTCAAAACCCTCTATGTCAGTACTGTTTCTGATCAAATTAGCCCAAGGCTCCATTACTAAAGTGAATAATAGTGGAGAAAGTGGACATCCTTGTTTTGTACCTTTAAGAATGTGTATTTTTTGTGAAACATATGTTCCTACCTTAATATAAGCCAACGTTCCTTTGTATAAATGCTCAATTAGATTTACAAATGCATCTGAGAAGTTTGTGCACTTCATTAAGGTAAACAGATAGTCCCAAAATTTAGTGAGGTATTTCTGAGGCCTTTCCAGTTGTTGCAGATGTCTTGAGAGGTACATACCAAATGGGGCGTTGTATTCTATAATGGGTCTAATGAGGGATGAGTACAGTGGGACAATGACCTCCTTTTTTCTGGATGAAAAGCCCTTCGTGATGAGGTGTGCCACATAGAAGGATTTCCTGACTGTTGTGGCGATGTGGTTATCGAAGGTGAGACCACTGTCCACCTGTGTCCCTAAGTCTCTTATCACACTTTCTGTGTTTAGTGTACTGCCACCTATATGGTAATTCATGGATACATGTTTTTCCCAAAGGGATAACAATACATTTCTTGGCATTGAGCTTGAGCCCATGGCTCTGGCACCAAGCATCTGTTTCTGTAAGGCCCTTTTGTAGAGTATCCACATCATTTGGGATTCAATAATGGCTCCCAGTTTGCAGTCATCTGCAAACTTTGTTAGCCAGAGTCCCTTAGTGTTGACCTGTACTTCAGAGAAGTAGATGCCAAACAAGAGCAGCCCCAGGACTGAACCCTGAGGTACTCCACTTGTCACTTGTCTGGAGCTGGATTTGGAGTCGGCTACTTTTACAGTGTGGGTTCTATCAGTAAGCCATTTAGCAACCCATTGGGTGACATAGGGATTAATGCCCAACTTAGTAAGTTTATCTATGATTCCAGAGTGGGGGATGGTGTCAAAGGCCTTGGCAAGGTCTAGATAGGCTGTGTGGACCACCTTACCCTTGTCCATAGCTCTGGAGACTGATTCGAAGAAGTCAATCAGGTTCAGGAGACAAGATCGGCCCTTCACAAACCAAAACTGGGTGGGGTCCAGTGTTTGAAGGTTGCCAATGTCTTTGTTTATAAGTTCCATGATAATACGCTCCATGGCCTTGCAGATAAGGCTTGTCAGACTGATGGGACAGTAGTTTCCGGGATCCAAGGTGGATCCCCCCTTGTGGATTGGGATAACTGTAGCTCTGCGCCACTCAGTGGGCACGAAACCTGAGGTGAGGCTATGATTAAACATGACACTTAGGTGAGGTGCCAGTTCATATTTTAGTGCATGTAGTACACAGCCCGGGATGTCATCTGGTCCCATGGATGCTGTATTCTTGGCTTTAGAGAGTGCGTTTTGTACCTGTGTGGCCATTATTACTGGAATTTGGCAATCTTCCGGTATTGAGATGGGCCATTTAGGGGGTGAGAGGGGGTGAAGTTGGCACTGAATCGATCTGCCAGGATATTGGCAATATCCTTCAGATCAGTATATTTAATGCCATTCTGTTTTAGCTCAGAGCAGATCTGAGCATTGCCATTTAGATTCTTGACATAGTTATAGAATGCTTTGTGGTTGTCTTTGGAATCTTTGGCAATTTTATTTTCGTAACTAGCTTTGGAGGATTTTATGAGGCATCTCAGTTTCTTACTGAGGCTAGTAAGGGAGTTTTTTGCATCCTGGGATTTTCCTCTTTTCTGCAAAAGTTTCTTCCTTTTGTTGTAAAGTTTGTTTATGGCAGAGGACCACCAGATTGGCTTCCTTTTTTTGGATGAGAGCATTTTGGTTCTATTTGGGATGGCACGATTCATGCATGAGTGGATGTGCTCGTACAGTGCCTTAGTGTAGGATTCAGCAGTTGAACTTTCAGTTCCCGTCTGCATGGGTGTCATGAAGTTTGTCACTTCTGACTTGAGTAGCATGAAGTTGGCTTTGGAGAAGTTTTCTATGGTGGTTTCTTTACTGGGGGGTGGGGTGGGATGTGGATGTTAAGGGTGATTAGCTTATGGTCAGACCTGACTAACGAGGGGGTGACCATAGGTATGGAGCATTGATTTCCCATGTTGGTAATGACCAGGTCTAGGATATTGGAGCCCCTGGTGGGACTATGGATTAGTTGATCCAGGGCGTTGGAATTTATGAATTCCAAGAACCGTTGCACAAAGGTGTTGGGACATGAGTAGTTTTCCTCAAAGATTAGATAACAGAACATGGAGAATTCAGACACTTTGGTTTCACACAACAAAATATGGAAGATTCGGAGATTATGGTGTCAGAGAACAGAAATTGGATTATTCAGAGACTGTGATGTCAGACTACAAAACACGGAGAATTTAGAGACTGTGGATCAGATTACAGAACACGGAGGATTTAGAGACTGTGGATCAGACTACAGAACATGAGGATTTAGAGACTGTGGTGTTAGACAACAGACATCGGAGGAAACAAATATGTGGTGTCACACAACAGAAACTGGAGGATTCAGAGACTGATGTGTCAGACTATAGGACATAGGGGATTCAGAGACTGTGGGGTCAGACTTCAGAACCTGGAGGATTCAGAGACTGTGTCATCAGACTACAGAACATAAAGGACTCAAGGATGTAGTGTCCGTCAAATATCAAGGAGGATTCAGAAACTGTGGTGTCAAGACTACAGAGCATGGAGGATTTAGCGATTCATTGGGTTCAGAGACTGTAGTGTTAGACAGAGAAGAGGGAGGATTCTGAGACTGTCATGTTAGACAACAGAACTTGAAGGATTCAGAGACTGGTGTCAGACAACAGAACATGGAGCATTCAGAGACTGTAGTGTCAGAATACCGAATATGGATGACTCAGACTGTGGTATGAGTTTAAAGAATGTGGAGGATTCAGAGACTGTGGTGTCAGACAGCAGAAGAAGGACAATTCTGAAACTGTGGTGTAAACTACAGAACATGGAGGAATGAGACACTGTGATGTCAGACTACAGAACATGGATAATTCAGAGACTGTGGTGTCAGTCTACAAGGCTTGGAGGATTCAGAGATTATAGTGTCAAACAAAAGAAAGTACAGTTGTGTACACTTACCATAAATGTAGATGTTTGAGTGTATTCACTGTTGCAGTCATCACACTTGGGTTATCTGCCTGCAGGTAGCCCTCAGTTGGCCCGAATACCAGACTCGTGGGATTTCTGCATCAGATGTTGTCGCCTCTTACATGATGTCAGGTTGTCAGGGGAATAAAACATGCAGCCGACACCATTACATCAGTTTTTCTTGTCCCAGATGTCAGGAGCCCCCAAAATAGGAAGCTATTACATGGTGTGGAACACCTCCAGTAAAAAGTAAATACCTCTGCCATAAAAGATGGCCTTAAAGAGGATAGGTAGAAAGTATAGAGAAAGCCAGGGGGCTGGAGGGAGGGAAACCAGGACTGCAACAGTGAATACACTAGAACATCTACATTTATGGTAAGTGTACACAACTGTACTATGTCCTTTGAGTTTTACTGTTGCAGTCATCACACTTGGGTTGATTCCCAAAGATGAGGAAGGGTGGAGGCAGTCAAGAAGTTTTAGGGCTGGCTAGCAGGCCTTGTAAGTCTGCTATAACAAATCCAGCTCTGGATTTACAAAAAAATAGGTAAGTGGTAATGCTTGGTGAAGGTGTGTACAGAACTCCAGGTTGCAACTTCCAGGATGTCCCTGGTAGGGACTCCCCTGAGAAATGCTGTAGAGGTTGAAGTAGCTCTAGTGGAATGAGTTCTGATCCCCAGATGGGTAGGTTTTCCATGATCCTTGTAGCAGAAATGGATGCATTGTGTTATCCATTTGGAAATGGTTTGCTTCAAAATGGCCTTGCCCTCTGCCCCTGTAGCAAAGCTGACCAGCAGCTGGTCAGATTTTCTGAAAGGCTTAGCCCTGTCAGGGTAGAACCTGAGCTGTCTGTGCACATCCAAGGAGTGCAGGATCCTTCCCCCTTTATTCTGAGAATTAGGGAAAAAGGTTGGCAAATATTTGGATTGGTTTAAAGCCACACTGGATACCACCTTGGACAGAAAGAAAGGATTAGTCCTGACAGAAACCCTGTCAGCAGGGAAAATAATGAAAGGCTCCACTGCCATTAGTGCCTGTAACTCAGACAATCTTCTTGCTGAAGTAATAGCTAGAAGTAAAGCTGTTTTCCAAGAGAGGAATTTTAACTCTGCTGAAGCAGCAGGTTAAAAAGGGGGAAGTGTGAGCTTCTCCAGTACAACGTTAAGGTCCCAGGCCAGGGTGGGAGCTCTCCTAGGGGGCCTTAAATTGTTAGCTCCTCTCAGGAACTGTTTAATGAGAGGGTGAGGAAAGAGAGGCAGCTCAGTATTATAATGAGCTGAGATGGCAGAGGCATGAATCTTAATGGATGAGAAGGATAGGCCTCTGTGGAGCAACTCTGCTAGGTAATCAAAAATTTGAGGTAAGGTGGGCACAGCTGTGTTCTTTCCTTGAGACTGACTCCAGGAATAATATATTTTCCACTTTTCAACATAGGATTTCCTAGTACTAGGCCTTCTGGCTTCAAGTATCACATCCGGCACCTGTTTGCTGAGGGATGCTGGTGGTGTATTCAGGGGATAAGCCAGATTGCAAGGTTTAGGGTTTGCAGCTGTGGATGCAAACTCTGTCCCTCCTGCTGAGATAACACGAAAGGTGTCTGATGTAGTTGCCAGGGTGGCACTGCTGTCAGATTGTGTAGGAGTGGGTACCAGTGCTGGTGTGGCCAGTCTGGTGCAATAAGGATTGCCCTTGGCCTGTCCTGTTTGATCTTGAGTAGTACTTTTGAGAGGAGGGGCATAGGAGATAAGGCATAAATTGAGATGTTTTCCCATGTAAAGGGTAGGGGGTCCACCTTCCAGGCTCTGCTGTGAGGGTTCCTGGTGCAAAATTGGCTCAATTGGTGGTTTTGGGGGGAGGCAAAAAGGTCTACCTCCGGTGTTCCCCACCTCTGGGTTAGAAGTTTGAATGATTTGGGTTCCAGTTCCTACTTGTGAGGGTCCAGTAGATTTCTGCTTAAGTCATCTGCCAGTGAATTTTGCTTGCCTGGCAGGAATTGAGCTTGTAGGTGCACTTGGATGATCAAGGCTGTGTTCCACAGAGCCATGGCTAACCTGCAGAGTGGGTAAGAATGAGTTCCGCCATGCTTGTTTATGTACCACATAACTGTGGTGTTGTCTGTCTTTATCAGGAGCTGTCCTGGAAGGATAAGCTAGTTGAAGGCTGTCAGAGCATTCTGTACAGCTAGCATCTATTTTTGATTGATATGCAGGGGAATATGTTCAGGGCTCCATTTTCCTTGAATGCATTTGCCTGCCATGTGAGCTCCCCATGCATAGTCTGATGCACCTGTTGTCAGGGTTTGGGTGGTGAGGGGTTGAGTGAAAGGAAGTCCCTTGCTGTGGTCACATGCTTCTGCCCACCAAAGACCTCTGCCCTTTGACAAGGTATGATAGGAATCACTGTTTCCATGTCCTTAGAATGTTGACACCAGAGACTTTTTAAGTACCATTGAAGTTTCCTCATATGCAGTCTTGCATACGGAATTAGCAGAATGCATGAGGCCATGAACCCTGGGGCTTGCAGTATTTTCCTTTCAGATAGCTGGGTTTTGGTGGCCATTAGTTTGAAATAGTTTGTCACATGGACCTGCTTTTCTGGAGTGAGGAATGCCATCTGAGAAGTTGTGTCCAAGCTTGCTCCCAGGAATATAATTTGTTGGCTGGGCACCAGTTGCGGTTTATTTTCATTGATGGTGTATCCCAGTGAAGTTAGAAGTCTTTTTACAAATGCCAGGTGCTGAAGTAGCAATTCCTGACTGTCCGCCTGAATCAAGCAATCGTCCAAGTATGGGTAGATTTGAATATTGCTTTAAGAGTGCTTTATTTATTTAAGCATTTATTCAGTTAACCTATTAACATGTGTATAAATTCAGGGGAATGCTGTTTGATTTTCATCTGATGAAGTTGCATTGTCGACGAAAACGTGGAGTTATATGTGGCGTTAATTAAAGGTTTTCTTGATTTTCCTGCGAAGCTTCTTTTTTCCTGGAGGTGGTGATTTACAGCTCAAGTCGAGCTTCGTTGTACCTTATTGTGAGGTTGGCTGTCGTACTCCTTGGTGGTTGTTCCTGGTCTGCTTGCTGCTTCTTTTTGTGGAGGGATAGTTTTTCAGCACTTCTTTGGTTTGTTTCGTCATGGAGGCAGGCTTGGGGCAATCCGCTTCTGGCGTTACGGAGGATGGTGTTCAGTTAGTTTCTACTGATACACGCCAACTCACAGGACAACTCACTCAACTAGTCAATCTGCTTACCCCGTTGGGTCAAGGTATACAATCCGTTCTTGTAGAACAATGAGAAATTCTTAAAGCGCTCACCATGAGGACCACGGGTTTCCTTGTACGAGATTGTCCGAATGGACTGGTTTGCTCCTCAGATGTACAAGACAGTACGGATTCTACCAATTTTTTTAACACTCCAGCTGTTCTTCGGGATTCTGCTGAGGGTGTTCCTACTGTTTCTAGCCATAATGTTAATGGTTCCATGGCACCTCCTGCTTCTACCTTTAAGGAATGGGTTAATTGTAAACCCATTTTTCAGTTTGCTGAACGCAATGAGAGCAACTCTGATGAGATTTCTTCCTTTTCCGACAGCATGCGGTCCCTTGAACATGCCTTATACAGGTACAAGACTTTAGAACTTGACAATTTATATTTGAATGAATGTCTTCATAAGCATATTGTTCCCAAAGGTTTACAGGTACATAAATACCCGAACAATGTCATCAGTGGTAGTGACTTTCATTCAGAATTGATTAAAATATTTGATGAATGTGGCTTTGGTATTGTGAAGGCCATCATTAAGAGAAATGATACTGAAATTAAGGTCTTACAAAAAGACATTTTTAAATTGAATGAAAATGTTACTTCTGATTTGATGTTCACTATAGATGTTGAAAAACAAAAATACTATGATCTAAGGAAGCAAATAGACAAACAATGTGACATTGTTTTGAACCGTAAATATAGGAAACTCAACAGGGGCATTAAGGAATACCAGGAGGGCAGGCAGTATCCTAATCCACCCCTGGTTAGGGGTGGTTTTTCTTTCCAGCATGCCCCCAGAGATATTCCCATTGTCAACGAATTTCAGTCCCCTGTTCAAGAGCATCTCCCTCCTTTATCACCCTACCACTCCGCTGATGAGGCTAATGATGATTTTTTACCCAGGAGATCAGAACGCCTCCGCAAGCAATCATACCACCAGTCATTGAACCATCATTATGTGGGACCCCAACCCCCTCGGCAGGTGGGAAGGGTGCAACCCAGAGGGTGGAGGAGGAACAAGAAACAGGACTGGTAAATACTGGTCTCATTGATGTGTCTGCTATTGGTGATTATTTTATGTACACATTGAATGGGTATCATATATATAATTACAGTGACGTAGTTATTTCTGAGACCTGGTTCTCTTTGTTCACTAAGGGTTTTAAATTTGTATCCAGTAGGGGTAGCAATTTAGTCAACACTATATTAGACGTCAAACTATTTACACGTAAACTCAATTTACAGCATTTGTTTGGTTCTACCACCATGGGACGTGGTCTTATGCTTAAGAAATCTAGTACCTACAACCCTTCTTTGCATCTGCAATTAAGGAACTTGGAAAATAGGATTGAGCATCAGATACGTAGTAAAATGGGCAAGGTTAAATATGCTTCCAATCTTAATCAGGCTGAGACCACCCTTTTGACCGAATTGAGTAATAACTCCTCGGTCAGAGTTATGGAACCTGACAAGGGGGGTGGTACAGTCATTATGGATCAAATATTATATGAAGCCAAAATGTATAATTTGTTACAGGATACCACTAAATATACAACTGCTTCTTTAAATGAGGTTCACATTTCATATAAAAAATTGATTTGGCCATCAAAGATCTTTTAGACCAAGATATTATAGAAATTGACCTTTTTTCTTACTTGGACAATCCCAGTCCTAAAGTACCCATTATTTTCAGTGTACCCAAGATCCATAAAAATGTACAGGACCCACCCCTTAGACCAATTGTGGCTGCCCAGGGGTCCAAAACCCACAATCTTTCCAAATTCCTTGATTGGAAACTAAAACAGCTATGGGGGAAACAGGAACACTTACTTAAGGACTCCTGGGAATTTCTACGGGGCATTACTAATGACCTTTACAGGCCCAACTTATTGTTTGTCACCATCGATGTGGTAGATCTGTTTTCAGTAATCCCACATGCGATTGGTTTGGCCTGGATGGAGGAGGCTCTCTGGGTATGTAAGGGTGTCACTAATAATGATGTACATTTGATTCTTGAACTACTGGAGTTGGTCCTGGGTAACAACTACATATATTTTTGTGGTGAATATTTCCAGCAGATATCAGGTGTCTCCATGGGAGCAAATTGTGCTCCCACCTATGCTGACATTATTTTGTCAGTATGGGAGAAAAAGTTTGTCCTTCATAGTGAATTTTCCAAATATTGGATTCACTATACTAGGTTTTTGGATGACATCTTTATCTTTTGGACAGGACCCAGTCACTGTATTGATGAGTTTGTAACTTATTTACATTCAACAACAAAATTCTTGAAGTTTACATACAATACATCAGTAGACCAAGTAAACTATTTAGATGTCACCCTTTCCAAGCAAGTTGGTGGTTTCAGTTCATGTATATATAGGAAGCCTTCTTTTTCCAACAGCTATTTACACTACAATAGCTCACATCCTAAATTCCAAAAAAGGTCTATACTCAAGGGTCAATTTGTTAGAGTTTCCCACATGACATCGGATGACTTTCTTTTTCAAGTTGAGGGGGACAAGTTGAGTTCCCTTTTTGTAGATAGGGGATATCCCATTACTTTGATTAACTTGGTTCGGGAAGAAGTTTAGCTAGCCAGGGGTAATAGATTTTGTCCCATTTTATGGAAGAACCGCATAGACCAACGAGACGACTCTACCCATAGTCCTTTTATCTCACTCGCTTCTAACCAAGTGTTTGTTACTGAACATAGTGAAGATGTGGGACAAATTAGGTACATTATTCAAAAGGAATTGAAATTATTTCAGGATTTTACAGATTTGAGCAATTTTAAAGATATAACATGCAAATTTGTATACAAAAGGGGTTTTAATATTAAGAGGATTTTGGAACACAATATTAGTCAAGGACCCTCTGACCACCATAGGAATGGCACGTTTCGCTGTGGACGCTGTTCTCAGTGTAAACATGTCATTAATCAGGAATATGTCTATTTGGAAAGTGGGAACAGGAAAATTTGTTCTTACCATTTTTACAATTGTAACTCAACTGGTATAGTCTACTTGGCTGTCTTCCGGTGTTGCTAAGCGTTTTACGTTGGCAAGACTGAAAGGCAGCTTAAAAGATGCATTTATGAACATTGTTATGAAGTTCAGAAACAATGTAACACCAATGCACTTTGTAGGCATACAGCTGTTTGTGAATCTGCAGTTTTTATGTTTTTTGTCTTGGAAGCAGTCCCCAGATGCATTAGAGGTGGACATTGGGCAGCACGATTGTCCCATAGGGAAACGTGCTGGCAGATTCTTTTGGAATCCAACAAACCTCCGGGCTTGAACGATTCCATTTCTATTATGCCCTATTTGAAACTCAAGGCAGATCAATTGTAAGGTTAAAGTAAGTTAATACTACATAGATTGACCTATGTATGTTTAATAGTAATTTTTACAACAATATATATGTGTACAACCCAGTGGATATTTATTTTTCTTAATTTTTGAACATACATATATATATATAACTTTCTACTTTAACTATGTCCAATATTGATTACAAGGCAATAGGTTATAATAGTATTTTTAACAATGAAGTTGTTTTGCATTTTATGTATATGGAATATTTTATTGTTTTATTAGTAATTTAAATTATTTGTATATTAATGCAATTGTGGGTTTGTGTTTTTGCAACAGTCATCTGTAATATTTTGCAGATTGGTTTTTATTTAATTTTATTTGTTAACTCAGTTATTGCTTTAAGAGTGCTTTATTTATTTAAGCATTTATTCAATTAACCAATTAACATGTGTATAAATTCAGGGGAATGCTGTTTGATTTTCATCTGATGAAGTTGCATTGTCGACGAAAACGTGGAGTTATATGTGACGTTAATTAAAGGTTTTCTTGATTTTCCAGCGAAGCTTCTTTTTTCCTGGAGGTGGTGATTTACAGCTCAAGTCGAGCTTCGTTGTACCTTATTGTGAGGTTGGCTGTCGTACTCCTTGGTGGTTGTTCCTGGTCTGCTTACTGCTTCTTTTTGTGGAGAGATCTGAATATTTCTCTGCCTGTGGTATGCAATGCCTGGAGCCAGGCATTTTGTGAATACTCTGGGCACAGTAGATAAGCCAAAGGGAAGTGCAGAGAACTGATAGTGCATAGAGCCTACCCTCAAATGTAGATATTTCTTGCAAGACTCCCTTATGGGGAGGTGCATATAAGCTTCTTTTATGTCTAGGGTGGCTAACCAGGCATCCTTGGCTAGCATAGGAAGAAGCTGTTGCAGAGTATGCATTTTGAATTTTGGGACCACCAGATAGGTGTTGAGAATTGATGGATCCAGGATAGGGCACCAAGAGCTCTCTTTTCTGGGCACCCGGAAGAGTCTGGAGTAGAAACCCTGTCCCCTTTGTTCTATTGGAACAGGCTGAATAGCCCTGATATGGAGAAGGGAAAGTACTTACTTTTGAGCCTTTGCCCACTGGTTTGGAGGAAGGTCTGGCAACCTGCTTGGGGTTGGCAGTGAGTGGAAGAAGAATCTGTATCCCTGGGAAACAATGTTTAGAACCCATCAGTCCTGAGTAATGGACATCCAGTTTGTTGCATGAAGGGCAAGTTTTCCTCCTAGGGGCACAAGTACTTGGGAATGGCTGGGAAGGATAATTGGAAAGTCATTGTGAACTTTTTCAATAAGGGGGTGGCTTACCACTCCCTGGTTTTGAGGTGGAAACACTCCATTGTTTAGATCTCTGCATATCTTGAGACTGTAGTCTTGGTGATCTGTTTCCCCTGGGTTTGGCCTGAGAAGGCCTGAGAGGGACTGGAAAGGACCAGTTTTTTTGAAGGCCAATGCCTACTGAATCTAGGTGGCTGCACCTGTAAGAAATCTTTGACAGTTTGCTTAGATTTAGCTTTTTCTTCCATCTTTTTAAGAACTTCTTCTGCTTTTGTGAAAAACAAACACTCCTGATTTAATGGAGCATCTAATAATTTTGCTTTGACATGGTCAGGCAAGACTTGTTCCTTTAGCCAAGCATGCCTTCTCAGTACAGACCCAGTGACAGCAGCCCTGCAAGATGCATCTAAGGCATCAATCCCACACTGCAAAATATGTTTACTAACTTGGTTTGCAGAATGCATTAACTCTTGTAAATCTTTATTTTCTGCACAATCTGGAAGTAACACCATTTTTTGTTTAATTAGTTCCATAATATGTTGCTGGTACTTCAACATGTGAAAGTGGCAATTCAGAGCCCTAATGGCAAGAGTTGCAGAAGTATATCCATTCTTACCCCCATCTGTTTAAAGCTCTAGAATCCCTGTCTGAAGGGGTAGGATTTTTGGCTCTAGTAGCCTTAATGCCTTTAGGTCCTTGGGAAATGGTCCTTGGATACGCAGTAGGATTCTTAAAGAGACATTTGTGAGAGTCAGGTACTCTGTAGTACCTGTCAGGTTTTCTAGGACCAGGTGGTAAGGTGTCAGGAGTAAGACTGGACTCCAAGAAAACATCATCTACAATATACAGGACAGGGGGTATAGCTAGAGGCTTGTACTGAGGCAAATCTAAAAATTCCCTGAGTCTCTTTTTGGACTGAGGATAGTCCAGGCATTCCCAGCGGAAATGCTTTCTTAAGGTATGCAAGGTTTCACCAAATCCTCTGAAGGAAAGGCAGAAGGAATGGATTCCTCTGCATCTGAATCCTCATAGGTGGATAAAGGTATGTCCTGGTAATCAGAAGGGTCAGAGTCATCAGACCCCTGGTCTGTAGAATCAGAAGGAAATTCAATTATTTGTCTTTTAGCAGGGGAAGACTGGCTTCCCCTAATTAGAGTAATGAGGTCTTCAGCCATTCTAAGCATTTGTTTTTGTGGCATGAGAGCTTGAGCATGCGCCTCGGACGTCAGTTTTCTAGGCATAGTGCAAACTCTGGGCCTGAGAAACTCAATAGTTTTAGTTGAAACTGAAGTTGACGGTTTAGTATGGATATGGGTAGGTCGGAATACCCCATCAGAAGCTGGTGCCTGCACAGCGGCTCTGGACCCATCCAAGGTAGAGACATCCACAGGTTCTATAGTCAAAGAAGCATCTCACGACATACCGGATTCCAAAAGGGTCTCAGTAGAGGCCTGCGAATCTGTAGATGTGGGCATCAGGGGCTGCAAAGGCACCTCACTGAGTACTGTCATCGGCAGTTTTTGACCTATGAGGTCTGTCTCTGTCTTTGTCTTTGAGCTTGTTCGGAAGATCGGTAGTTAGATGGCTTACCGAAGCCATTTCGAAATATGGACAATGAGAGTGAAAAAATTTAGCTACAAAAATAGCCCGATGATGAATGGTTCGGATGTTAAACAAGGCACAAAACTGACAGCGAGGGATGTCATGATCTGGGCTTAAACAGGTGATGCAGTAAGAATGAAAATCACTGTGAGGTATTTGCTTTCCACAGGCAAGACAGTTGTTAATTTTTTCTGACATTGGTTAGAGCAAGAAAAAAGAATCCCCAATGGGGTACTTAGCTTTAGAAGACTTCAGGTCTGAAACTCGAAAATCAAAAATGTCAGTTAGTGGCCGACTGGCACTTGTGAACTGCTTCTGCTTTGGGCTTCTTCTCGGCAAGGCAGACTGATGTAATGGCATCAGCTGTATGTTTTGTACCCCTGATGACCTGACGTCAGTCCTGGAGCGACAGCAAACGATGCAGAAATACTAAGTCTCTGGTATTCCGGCCTACTGAGGGCTACCTGCAGGCAGATAACCCAAGTGTGATGACTGCAACAGTGAACCACGAAGAACATCATGGATGATTCAGAGACTGTGGTGTTACACTACAGACCATGGAAGAATCAGAGACTGTGGGGTAAGACTACAGAACATGGAGTATTCTGAGACTGTGGTGTTAGACAACAGAATGTGGAGGATTCAGAGACTGGTGTCAAACAGAAATTGGATAATTCAGAGACTGTGGCATTAGACTTCAGAACATGAAGGATTCAGAGATTGTGGTGCCAGACTACAGAACATGGAGGAATCAGAGACAGTGGTGTCAACCTACAGATCTGGGAGGATTCAGAGACTGGGGTCTATATTATATATTCGAAGTTTCAAAACTTCGAACCTCATATGTTCAATAACATATGAGTGGTTTGAAACATAGAAAATATAAAAAAATAAAAAAATAAAAAAAAATTACCTCAATGTTCTGAGAAGGGGAACTAGCCCCCCTGCACCTCCCACACCCCCACTACTTACATATATCAACTCCGAGATCGCACATCAGTGCAGAAAAGGGAAATTTTCCCATTCTGTGATGTACAGAGCCATTGCTTTGCACCTTCAAACTTTTTAAAGTTTGATCATATAGTGTAGACCGTAATTAATAGAGACCCCAGAGACTGTGGTGTCAAAAAAAGAACATGGATGATTCAGAGACTATGGTGTCAGACAACAGAACATGTAGAATTCAGAGACTGCGGTGTTATTCTTAAAAACATGGGGGATTCAGACTATCCTGTCAGATTACAGAACATGGAGGATTAAGAGACTGTAGTGTCAGATTACAAAACATGGAGGATTTGGACACTGTGTTATGAGACTCAGAACATGGAGGAATCCGACACTGTAGTGTCAGTCCAAAAGTGATGGAGGATTCAGAGACTCTGGTGTCAGATAAAGTACAGTTGTGTACACTTACCATAAATGTAGATGTTCGAGTGTATTCACTGTCGCAGTCATTACATTTGGGGGTAATCTGCTGGCAGGTTGCCCTCAGTCAGCCTGAATAACAAGGTCTTGGGTCCTGTGTCAATTGCTGTCTCCTCTTCCATGACATCAGGTCGTCAGGGGTATAAAACATGCAGCCGATGCCATTTTAATCAGTTTTTCTTGCCCCAGATGTCAGGTGCCCACCAAATGGGGAGCAAAAATATATATAAATAAACTGTAAATATATAAATGAACTTTTAGAAACATAAACTTTACCTTCAACTAAAAACAAATACACCACAAAAGCTTTTGACTATAGTGAAGGAAAGAAAAGGTATAGAATGGGGGATGGTGGGTGGGTAACCTGGACTCCAACAGTGAATACACTCGAACACCTACATTTATGGTAAGTGTACACAACTGTAATATGTTCTTCGTGTTTCACTGTTGCAGTCATTACATTTGGGTAGAATCCCAAAGCTATGGATGGGAGGATGGAACTAAACAGCATTAGGAGCGGCTATAAGGCCCTGCAGGACTGCAGTGGCAAAGCCTGCCCTGCATTTAGAGAAGAGAGGTAAATGATAATGCTTTGTAAAGGTATGAACAGAGCTCCAAGTAGCAGCTTCTAGAATGTCTTTGGTTGGGACTCCTCTTAGAAAAGCTGCTGAAGTAGAGGCAGCCCTGATGGAATGTGATCTGATCCCCTTGTGCACAGGTTTACCATGGTGCAAATAGCATAAACTAATGCAGTGGCTTATCCATTTAGAAGTGGTCTACTTTGATATAGCCTTCCCCTCTGATCTTGCAGTAAATGCTACCAGTCGTTGCTCAGACTTTCTTAGAGATTTGGTCCTGTTTAAGTAGAATCTTAGTTGTCTGTGTACATCCAATGAATGCAGAATCCACTCCCCCTCGTTCTGCGGATTTGGGTAAAATGTTTCAGGTGAATGGTCTGGTTAAGAGCCACACTGGATACCACCTTAGGCATAAAAGAAGGATTGGTCCTGAGGGCCACCCTGTCTGGGTAAAAAATAATGAAAGGCTCCACTGCCATGAGAGCCTGTAGTTCTGAAACCCTTCTTGCTGAAGTGACTGCCAAAAGAAAAGCTGTCTTCCAAGATAGAAATTTTATATCTGCAGTAGCTGCTGGTTCAAAAGGATGCAGGGTGAGTTTTTTTCCAGCACAAAACTGAGGTCCCATGCAGGGGTTGGTGATCTCCTGGGAGGCCTTACATTTTTGGCCCCTCTGAGATACTGTTTAAGCAGTGGATGAGAAAAGAGGGGAGGCTCTGTATTGTAATGGGCCGAGATGGCAGAGGCATGGATTTTTATTGAAGAAAAAGATAGGCCCTTGTCAAGCATCTCAGTTAAGTATTGTAAAATCTGAGGAATATTGGGCTTTGCTGTGTCTATTCCTTGTGCTTGGTTCCAGGCACAGAATCTTTTCCATTTATCAGCATAAGATTTTCTAGTACTAGGCTTTCTGGCTTCCAAAATGACATCCATCACAGATTTACTGAGAGATGTGGTTTGAATAATTAGTTGATTAGCCATGCTGCAAGATTCAGAGTTTGGAGCTGAGTGTGCAGAATCTGATAGTTCTGCTGAGACAGTAGATGAGGTGTTTGAGGCAAGTACCATGGAGGAAGGTGTGACATATTCCTTAGAAGTGGGTACCAGTGCTGGCGAGGCCAGTCCGGAGCAATTAAGATCATTTTTGTTTTTTCCTGTCTGACTTTTAGTAAGACCTTGGAGAGTAGAGGCAGATAGGTTAAAAGACTGATATGTTTTTCCAACTGAAGGATAGAGCATCCAGTTTCCATGCTTTTTTGTGATGAATTCTTGTGCAGAATTTGTCCAACTTATAGTTTTGGGGAGAGGCAAATAGATCTATGTCTGGGCTCTCCCATTTCTGTGTTAACATGCTGAAGATTTGTGGATCCAGTTTTCATTTGTGTGGGTCCATAAGATTTCTGCTTAGGTCATCTCCCAGAGTATTTTGCTTTCCTGACAGGAATTGAGCTTGAAGATGTATTTGGTAAGTCAAGACTGTTTAACAAGGCCATGGCTAGTCTGCAAAGGGGGTAGGGATGTGTATCCCCCTGCTTGTTTATGTACCACATAACTGTGGTGTTGTCCGTCTTTATCAGTAGTTGTCCTGGACGAAGTAAGTCCTTGAAGGCTGTCAGAGCATTCTGAACAGCTAGCATTTCTTTCTGGTTGATATGCAGATGCATTTGATTTGGGTTCCATTTGCCCTGAATGCATCTCCCTGCCAGGTGGGCCCCCAAGCATAGTCTGATGAGTCTGTAGTTAGGGTTTGGGTGGCAGGGGGTAGAGTGAATGACAGTCCCTTGTTTTGGTGACATGTATCTGCCCACCAAAGAAACTCCTGTTGTAGGCAGGGAATGAGAGAAATCATTGTTTCCAGGTTGTGACAACGTTGACTCCATAAACTTTTAGGTACCAATGAAGTTTACTCATATGCAGTCTCGCATATGGAATTAGTAGAATGCAGGATGCCATGAACCCCAAAGCCTGCAGAATTTGTCTTGCAGATAACTGGGTTTTTGTTGCCATTTGTTTGAAGTATGTTGTCAATTGCCTTTGTTTGTCTGGCGTGAGGTAAGCCATCTGGGCAGTTTATTCAAGCTTGCACCCAGGAATGTAATTATTTGAGAGGGTACCAGTTGTGATGTCTTTTCATTTATGGTGTACCCTAGGCATGCTAGAAGGCTTTTTACAAATGCCAGATGTTGAAGAAGAGTGTCCTTGTCCTCTGCTTGAATGAGACAATCGTCCAGATAAGGATAAATTTGAATGTTTCTTTGTCTGCAGAATGCAATTACTGGTGCCAGGCACTTTGTAAAGACCCTGGGCGCAGTAGATAAGCCAAAGGGCAGTGCAGAGAATTGGTAATGCAAAAAACCTGATTTGAAGTGGAGGTATCTTCTGCATGATTCCCTTATTGGGATATGCAGGTATGCCTCTTTTAAGTCTAGAGTTACTAACCAAGCATTCTTGCCTAGCATAGGCAGTAGCTGTTGTAAAGTCAGCATTTTGAATTTTGGAGTGTCCAGGAACATGTTCAGTATTGATAAGTCCAGTACTGGACACAATGAATTGTCTTTTCTGGGTACCAGGAAAAGTCTTGAATAAAATCCTTGTCCTTTTTCCTTTTCTGGTACTGGTTGAATAGCCCCCATATCCATGAGGAACATGACTTGATTCTGGGCCTCTGCCTACTGGTTTTGTGGCAGATCCAGCCATCCGTTTGGAATTGGCAAAGTATGGAAATAAAATCTGTACCCCTGGGATACTATGTTTAATACCCACTTGTCCCGGGTAATTAACTGCCAATTTTGAGCATGAAGTGCTATTTTCTCCCCCAAGGGGGCTGCCAAAAGATAAGTGCTTGGAGATCGTAGAGGAAAGTAATTGAGACTGCTTGCTGTAGGGTTGTGCTTTGTTTCCTCCAGATTTGGAGGTGGAGACACCCCATTGCTTTGACCTGTAAGAACCCTGTGATTGATATCTGGAGCCTTTTGAGCACCTGGGTTTGCCCCGAGTGGCTCTGTTGGACACAGGAAAGGACCAATTTTTAGTAGACCAGTGCCTATTGAACCTGGGTGGCTGCACTTGCAAGAAATCTTTTACAGTTTGCATAGATTTAGCTTTGTCTTCCATTTTCTTTAAAACCTCTTCTGCCTTATTACCAAACAGAGTATCATGCTGTAAAGGGGCATCCAACAATTTAGCTTTAACATGATCGGGCAGATTTTGCTCCTTGAGCCAGGCATGCCTTCTAATCACAGATCCAGTAACAACGACCCTACAAGAGGCCTCCAAGGAATTAAAACCACATTGCAAAGTATGCTTTCCAACCTTTTCTCCTGAATGCAATAAATCCTGTAACTCTTTATTTTCTACGCAGTCAGAAATCAACATCATTTTCTGTTTCAGTAAGCCCATAACATGCTGTTGATATTTAAGCATATGAAACTGGCAGATGTTCTTCATGTTTCACTGTTGCTGTCATTACATTTGGGTAATCTGTTGGAAGGTTGCCCTCAGTCGGCCTAAATTCCAAAGTCTTGGGTCCTGCATCGGTTGCTGTCTCCTCTTCCATGATGTAGGGTCATCAGGGGTATAAAACAAGCAGCCAAAGCCATTTTCTTTAGTCTTTCTTGCCACACGGTGCCCAAAGCAGAAGCAGTTCGCAAGTGCCGGTCAGCCGACTCCTGAAATTTTCGAGTTCGAGTTTCAGAACCGAATTCTTCACTAAAGCTAAGTACCCCATTGGGGAAACTTTTTTCTTGCTCCATACCGATGTCAGAAAAAGTTAATAATTGTATTACTTGTGGGAAGCAAATACCTCATAAAGATTTCCATTTATACTGTATTCCTTGCCTAGGCCCTGATCACAATGTGCCTGGCTGTCGGTTTTGTGCTAGATTTAACCAACGCACTATTAAGCGTCAGTATATTGTTGCCCCAAAATATTTTGGAAACAGATTTAACTACCCTGAAATGTCATTGGATAGCAATCTGACTACTGGAGCACACAAAAAATGCAAAGAAAAGGACAGAGACAGACCGTTGAAGTCCAAAACCGACGACGAAGCTTATCCTAAGCCAGTCGCTGGTTCGCCGGTACTCAGTGAGGTGCTTTCACAGCCCTTGATACCCACTACTTTCGAGTTGCAGGCCTCTACCAAGACCCATGTGGAGTCCAGCATGCCGCAAGATACTCAAAGTATTGTACCCAAGGATGTCTCTCCCTCAGATGGATCCGGAGCCGCTGAGCAGGCACCGGCTTCTGAGGGTGTATTCAGGCCTCAACATTTTTATATAAAACTGACGACAGCTACAAAACAAAGACAAAAGCAACTTCTAAAGCTAAAAACCCAATGCATGAGCCACATGCACAGGCCACTATGCCTAAAAACAGATGATCAAAATGGCTGAAGACCTAATTACCTTGATCAGGGGTTCCCAACCCCCCCCTGATAAGAGGCCTAGGCAAGACACTGATTATGAATCTTCAGATCAGGTTTCTATTTCTTCTGATTCCTCTTCTGATAAGGAATTATCTCTACCTCCCTATGAGGATTCTGATGCAGAGGAATCTATCCCATCTGCATCACATCCTGAGGATTATTCATTTGGAGAAACCTTGCATACTCTGAGGAAGTATTTTCACTGGGAGAGTCAAGATTTCTCAGAATCAAAAAAGAGGCTCAGGGATTTCCTTCTTCTCCCTCAGCACAGGCCTTTAGCCATACCCCCTGTTTTAGACATTGTAGATGATGTGTTTTCAGAGGCAAGCTTGACTCCTGACTCCATACCTCCGGTTCCCAGCAAGCCTGACAGATATTACAGGGTCCCTGACTCACACAAATTTTTATTTAGAAACCCTGCTGCTGACCCTGAAACTATTTCACAGGATCCAAAGGGAGTTAAGGCCTCAACATCAAAAAACTCCTACCCCCTCCGACAGAGATTCAAGGGAAATCCAAACAACAAGGGTAGGAACCACGAAACAGCACCACCACGTAAAACAGTTTAATCAAATTGAATTAAGCGCTTTTCATTTGTTACCATATACAAACTTCTTCAGATGCCAAGTATTACAAACAAGCAGGTTAAACAGACAAGGCATAATTGTCAATTAATCAATTTTGGCTCTTAAAGAACAATGTACCCGTTGAGTACATCTACAACATTCTAAACACTAAGTACATTCAACAATTAATAAAAAAATAGTAAAAAATTAGAAAAAACACTGCTACACTAAATCAAAACTATACATTAGATGAGTATAAAAAAATAAACGTAATAATGAAAATAAAACCATATATCAATACTAAAATAAAAATGTATCCTATGTAACCAATAGTTCACAATAAAATTAATACTAATATAAAAAGTGTCCTCTGTAGGGTCACACTATTGACTTTATATAAGAAACATGCTACCCACTGAATGAAGTTGTTACAGTAGGGTATCATCTATTCAGACTCTTCAGTTTAAGCACGCTACTAATTGAACATCCTTCATTTAACCCTGGTACGTTATACGCATTTAGTCTAATCTGCCAACTTAACTCTATTTCTTCAAGTTTTTAGTCTGCAACCTTGGCAATTAGGGCCTTAAACTGCCAGTTTCATATGCTCAAGTATCAATAATACTGAAGCAGAAAATGATGTTGATTTCTGAATGTGCAGAAAATAAAGAATTGCAGGAATTATTGCATGCAGCTGAACAAGTTGGAAAGTATACTTTGCAATGTGGTTTTGATTCCTTAGAGGCCTCCTGTAGGGCCGCAGTTACTGGATCTGTGATTAGGAGGCATGCCTGGCTAAAAGAGCAAAATTTGCCTGATCATGTTAAAGCTAAATTACTGGATGCACCTTTACAGCATGATACTCTGTTTGGTATTAAGGCAGAAGAGGTTTTAAAGAAAATGGAAAACAAAGCTAAATCTATGCAAACTGTAAAAGACTTCTTACAAGTGCAGCCACCAAGATTCAGTAGACACTGGCCTACAAAAAATTGGTCCTTTCCTATGTCCGACAGAGCTCAAAGGGACAAATCCAGATGCCCTAAAGGTTCTAGATACCAGGCACAAGATTTTTACAGGTCAAAGCAATGGGGTGCTTCTACCTCCAAATCTGGAGGAGATAAAGCACAACCCTACAGAAAATCTTCCCAATGACTTCCCTCTGCCATCACCAAGCACTTACGTTTTGGCAGAACCCTTAGGGGGAAAATTAACACTTTTTGCTCAAAATTGGCAGTTAATAACCCAGGACAAGTGTGTACTAAGCATAGTATCACAGGGATACAGATTCCATTTCCACACTCTGCCAATGGCAAACGGTTGGCCAGATCTGCCAAAAAAAATCAATGGGCAGAGGCACAGAAACAGGTTACGTCCCTCATGGATATGGGGGCCATTCAGCCAGTAGCAGAACAGGAAAAAGGACAAGGTTTTTATTCAAGACTCTTCTTGGTACCCAGAAAGGACAAGAACTGGAGGCCAATACTGGATTTATCAATTTTGAACACATTCTTGGACATTCCAAAATTCAAAATGCTAACTTTGCAGCAGCTTCTGCCCATGCTGGGCAAGAATGCTTGGCTGGTGACATAAGACCTAAAAGAGGCATACCTGCATGTCCCAATAAGGGAATCATGCAGAAGATACCTCCGTTTCAAGGCTGGCTTAATGCATTACCAATTCTCTGCACTACCCTTTGGCTTATCTACTGCGCCCAGGGTCTTTACAAAGTGCCTGGCACCAGTAATTGCTTTTTTCAGACAAAGAGGTATACAAGTATATCCTTACTTGGACGACTGTCTAATTCAAGCAGAGGACAAGGACATTCTTCTTCAGCACCTGGCATTTGTGAAAAGGCTTTTAACATGCCTAGGGTACACAATAGATGAAAAGAAATCACAACTGGTACCCTCTCAAAAGATAACATTCCTGGGTGCAAGCTTGAATACAACTGCCCAGATGGCTTTCCTCATGCCAGACAAACAAAGGCAACTGACTACTTACTTCAAACTGATGGCAACAAAAACCCAGTTATCTGCAAGACAAACTCTGCAGGCTTTGGAGTTCATGGCATCCTGCATCTTACTGATTCCATATGCAAGAGTGCATTTGAGGAAACTTCAATGGTACCTACAAAGTTTATGGAGTCAACATTGTCACAGTCTGGAAACAATGATTCCTCTCATTCACTGAATACAACAGGAGTTTCTATGGTTGGCAAAGGCATGTCACCAAAACATGGGACGGGCCTTCACTCTACCCTTTGCCAGCCAAACCTTAACAACAGACGCATCAGATTATGCATGGGGAGCCCACCTAGCGGGAAGATGCATTCAGGCATATGGACCCCAAAACAAATGCATCTGCATATCAACCAAAAAGAGATGTTAGCTGTTCAAAATGCCCTGACAGCCTTCAAGGACTTACTTCATCCAGGACAACTACTGATAAAGACGGACAACACCATGGTTATGTGGTATATAAACAAGCAGGGGAGCATGCATTCATGTCCCCTTTGCAGATTAGCCATGACACTGTGGGGCACAGCTTTGACTTACCATGTACATCTTCAAGCTCAATTCCTGCCAGGAAAACAAAATACTCTGGCAGATGATTTAAGCAGAAACCTTATGGACCCTCACGAGTGGAAACTAGATCCACAAGTCTTCAGCATGATAACAAAGAAATGGGGGAGCTCGGATATAGATCTATTTGCCTCGCCTCAAAATTATCAGTTGAAAAGATTCTGCACAAGGACTTATCACAGACAAGCATGGAAAGTGGATGCCCTATCCTTCAGTTGGAAAAACCTATCAGTTTACGCCTTTCCTCCTCTGCATCTTCTTCCCAAGGTCCTACTAAAAGTCAGACAAGAGAAACCAAAGATGATACTAATTGCCCTGGACTGGCCACGCCAATACTGGTACCCAATCCTAAGGAACTTGTCTCAATACCCAGCTTGGACCTTACCTCAAAGACCTCAATTACTGTCCCAGCAAAACAATCAGATCCTGCACAATCAACTCCAAACACTGAATCTGGCAGCATGGCTGATCATGTAGTTATGCAAACAACACCTCTCAGTAAAGCTGTGATGGATGTCATTTTGGAAGGCCTAGTACTAGAAAATATTATGCTGATAAATGGAAGTGTTTCTGTGCTTGGAATCAAGCACAAGGAACTGATACAGCAGAACCAAATATTCCTCAGATATAACAATATTTGACTGAGATGCTTGACAAAGGCCTATCTTTCTCATCAATAAAAATCCATGCCTCTGCCATTTTGGCTCATTACAATACAGAGCCACCAATCTTTTCTCATCCTTTACTAAAGCAGTATCTTAGAGGAGCCAAAAATGTAACGCCTCCCAGAAGATCACCAATACCTGCATGGGATCTCAATTATGTGTTGGAAAAGCTCACCCTGCCTCCATTTGAACCAGCTTCTACTGCAGATCTAAAGTTCTTATCATGGAAAACAGCTCTGCTCCTAGCAATCACTTCAGCAAGAAGAGTCTCAGAGCTACAGGCCATCATGGCTGTGGAGCCTTTTATCATATTTTACCCAGACAGGGTGTCTCTGAGGACCAATCCTTCATTTATGCCTAAGGTGGTCTCTAGTGTGGCTCTTAACCAAACTATTCATCTGCCAATCTTTTACCCAAAGCCGCAGAACAGGGGGGGGGGGGGATTCTGCATTCCTTGGATGTACACAGGCAGCTAATATTCTACTTGAGCAGGACTAAAGCTCGATGAAAAACGGAGCAATTACTAGTGACATATGCTGCAGGATCAGAAGGAAAGGCTATTTCAAAGCAGACTATTTCAAAGTGGATAAGCCACTGCATTTGTTTCTGCTACTTACACCATGGCAAACCTGTGCCTAAGGGCATTAGGTCTCATTCCACCAGAGCTGCAGCTACTTCAGCAGCCTTTCTCAGAGGAGTACCAACCAAAGACATTCTAGAAGCTGCTACTTGGAGTTCTGTTCACACCTTTACAAAGCATTATCATTTGCCTCTCTACTCTAAGTCCAGGGCAGCCTTTGCCACTGCAGTTCTGCAGGGCCTTATAGCCACCCCTAATGCTGTTTAGCGCCAGCCTCCCATGCATAGCTTTGGGATTCTACCCAAATGTAATGACTGCAACAGTGAAACACAAAGAACATAGTACAGTTGTGTACACTTACCATAAATGTAGATGCTCGAGTGTATTCACTGTTGCAATCCAGGTTACCTGCCCGCCATCCCCCTTTCATTCTGGAGTTTATCTTTCCTTCATTATCTTCTACAACCTATGTGGTGTATTTTCTTGTAGATGAAGGTAAAGTTTGTATTGTTGCATGTATATATAGTTTATATATATATATATATATATATATATATATATATATATATATATATATCTTTTTTTTTTCTTTTTGCTACCTTTTTGGGGGCACCTGACATCTGGGGCAAGAAAAACTTAAGAAAATGGCATTGGCTGCTTGTTTTATACTCCTGAGGACCTGACATCATGGAAGAGGAGGCAGCAACTGATGCAGGACCCAAGACTTTGGAATTCAGGCCGACTGAGGGCAGCCTGCCAGCAGATTACCCAAATGTAATGACTGCAACAGTGAATACACTCGAACATCTATATTTATGGTAAGTGTACACAACTGTACTTTTAAAGCCCTGATTGCCAAGGTTGCAGACATATAAACCTTCTTACCCCATCTATCCAGCGCCCTGGAATCTCTATCAGAAGGGGTAGGATTTTTGGCAGTAGAAACCTTAACACCCTTGGGACCCTGAGAAATAGTCTCAGGATCAGCAGCAGGATTTTTGAAAAGAAATTTGTGGAAGTCGGGAACCCTGTAATATCTGTCTGGCTTACTAGGAGCCGGAGGCAGGGAATCAGGAGCCATGCTTGGTTCCGAGAACACATCATCAACAATGTCTAATACAGGAGGTATAGCCAAAGGCCTATGCTGAGGAAGAAGAAGGAAATCCCTAAGCCTCCTTTTTGATTCAGAGAAGTCCTGACTCTCCCAGTGAAAATGTTCCCTTAAAGTATGCAAAGTCTCTCCAAAAGAGTAATCCTCAGGAGGAGATGCAGATGGGATGGATTCCTCTGCATCAGAATCCTGAGATGGTGGAACAGAAAATTCCTGATCATAAGAGGAATCAGATGAAATGGAAACCTGATCTGAAGATTCATAATCAGTGCCTTGCCTAGGCCTCTTAGCCGGGGGGGGGGGGGGGTTGGGAACCCCTGATCAAGGTAATTAAATCCTCAGCCATTTTGATCATCTGTTTTTTAGGAATAGGGGCCTGAGCACGTGGCTCATGCATTGGTTTTTTAGACATAAAAGTTGTTTTTGACCTTGTTTTTATTGCTGGCGTCGGTTTAATGTAAAAATGTTGAGGCCTTAAAATACCCTCAGAAGCCGGTGCCTACTCAACGGCTCTGGACCCATCCAAGGGAGAGACATCCGTGGGTTCAATACTTTGCGAATCTCGCGGCATACCGGACTCCGAATGGGTCTCGGTAGAGGCTTGCGACTGAAAAGTAGCAGGTATCAGGGGCTGCAAAAGCACCTCACTGAGTACCGGCGAACCGGCGACTGGCTTAGGAGAAGCTTTGTCATCGGTTTTGGACCTCGACGGTCTATCTCTGTCTTTTTCCTTGCATTTTTTGTGAACTCTGGTAGTCAGATTGCTAACCGACGACATTTCAGGGTAGTTAAATCTTGAACCAAAATACTTAGAAGCAAAAATATACCGATGCTTAATGGTGCATTGGTTAAATTTAGCACAAAACCGACAGCAAGACAAGTTGTGATCAGGGCCTAGGCAAGGAATACAATACAAATGAAAATCTTTATGAGGTATTCGCTTCCCACAAGTAATGGAATTATTAACTTTTACTGACATTGGTAAGGAGCAAGAAAAAGTTTCCCCAACGGGGTACTTAGCTTTAGTTTGAAGACTTCGGTTCTGAAACTCGAAAATGAAAATTTCAGGAGTCGGCCGACAGGCACTTGCAAACTGCTTCTGCTTCGGGCACTGTGCGGCAAGAAAGACTGATTAAAATGGCGTCAGCTGCATGTTTTATACCCCTGACGACCTGACGCCATGGAAGAGGAGACAGCAACTAACGCAGGACCCAAGACTTTGCTATTCAGGCTGACTGAGGGCAACCTGCCAGCAGATTACCCTCAAATGTAATGACTGCAACAGTGAAACATGAAGAACATCAGAACATGGAGGATTCAGAAACTGTGGTGTTAGCCAACAGAGCATGGAGGATTCAGAGACTATGGTATCAGACACAAGAACAGGGATGATTCAGAGACTGTGATGACAAACAAAAGAGCATGCAGGACTCAGGTACTACTGTGTCAGAAAACAGAACATGGAGGAATTATAGACTTTGGCGTCAGACTACAAAACATGGAGGATTCAGAGATTGTGGTGTTAGACAACATAACAGGGAGGAATCACAGACTGTGGAGTCAGACTACAGAGCACAAGGATTCAGAGACTGTGGTATTAAACAACAGAAATCAAAGGATTCAAAGACTGTGGTGTCACACAACAGAAACTGCAGAATTCAGAGACTGTGGTGTCAGACAACAGAACATGGAGAATTCAGAGACCGTGGTGTCAGACAACAGAACATGTAGGATTCAGAGATTGTGTTACCAGACTACAGAACATAAAGGACTCAGGGACTGTGGTGTCCATCAAAGAACATGGTGGATTCAGAGACTGTGGTGTTAGACTAAGAAGATGGTGGATTTAGAGACAGTCTTGTTAGACAAAAGAACATGAAGGATTCAGAGACTATGATATCAGAATACAGAATATGGAGGACTTAGAGACTGTGGTGTGAGTTTAAAGAGTTTGGAGGATTCTGAGACTGTGGTGTCAGAAAACATAACATGCAGAATTCAGTGACTGTGTTGACAGACAGCTGATCATGGAGAATTCAGAGACTGTGGTGTCAGACAATAGAACATGGAGTATCCAGAAATTATGGAGTCAAACAGCAGAACGTGGAGGAATGAGAGACTGTCGGGTCAGACTACAAATCATGGAGGATTCAGAGATTGTGCTGTCAGTCTACAGGCCATGGAGAATTCACAGATTATAGTGTCAAACTACATAACATGGATGACTCAGAGACTGTGGTGTCAGTCTACAGTGCTTGGAGGATTCAGAGTTTGTAGTGTCAAACTAAAGAACATGGAGGATTCAGAGACTGTGGGGTCAGACTACAGAAGCTGGATTATTCAGAGACTGTGGTGTCAGAATTCAGAACATGGAGGATTCAGAGATTGTGGTGCCAGACTTCAGAACATGGAGGAATCAGAGACAGTGGTGTCAACCTACAGATCATGAAGGATTCAGAGAATGTGGTGTCATTCTTAAGAGCAGTGGGGATTCATAGACTGTGGTATCAGACAACAGAACATGCAGAATTCAGAGACTGTGGTGTCATTCTTAAGAACCTGGGGGATTCAGACACTATTCTGTCAGACTACAGAACACGGAGGATTAAGAGACTGTAGTGTCAGAGTACAAAACATGTAGGATTTGGAGACTGTGTTGTGAGACTACAAAACATGGAGGAATCAGGCACTGTAGTGTCAGTGTAAAGACCATGGATGATTCAGAGGCTGTGGTGTCAGATAACAGAACATGGAGGATTCAGAGAATGTGATGCCAGATAACAGACCATAGTGGACTCAGAGACTACAGTGTCAGAATACAGAACATGGAGGAATTATATGCGGTGTCAGACTACAGAACATGAAAGATTCAGAGACTGTGGCATCAGTCTACAGAACATGCATGATTCAGAGATTGTGGTGTCAGAGTACAGAACACGGAGGATTCAGAGATTGTGGTATTAAACAACATAACATGGAGGAATCACAGACTGGAGTTAGACTATAGAACATGGAAGATTGACAGACTGTGGGGTCAGACTGCAGAACACGAGGATTCAGAGAATGTGGTGATGTCCTTCATGTTTCACTGTTGCAGTCATCACACTTGGATTATCTGCCGGCAGATAGCCCTCAGTCAGCCCAAATACCAGAGACTTAGCATTTCTGCATCACTCCAGGACTGACGTCAGGTCGTCGGGTATAAAAACAGGCAGCCGACGCTATTACATCAGTCTTTCTTGCTGAGGAGCCCGAAGCAGAAGCAGTTCGCACAAGTGCCGGTCGGCCGCTACCTGAGATTTTGTTTCCAAATTGAATCATCCTGAAGTCTTCTGAAGCTAAGTACCCTGTTGGGGATCCTATTTTCTTGCTCTAACCGATGTCAGAAAAAGTTAACAATTGTCTCGCCTGTGGAAAGCAAATACCACACCAAGATTTCCATTCTTATTGCGTCACCTGTTTAGGCCCAGACCACGATGTTCCTTGCTGTTGGTTTTGTGCTTTGTTCTACACCCGAACTATTCACTGTCAGGCCCTTATTGTCGCTAAATACTTTCAATCTTGATCTCTGTATTCTGAAATGGCTTTGGTAAGCTATCCAACTACTGATCTTCTGAAAAAATGTAAGGATAAAGACAGAGACAGACCGCACAGGTCCAAAACTGCTGGCGATGCTTCTGTTAAGCTAGTCGCCAGTTCACCGGTACTCAGTGAGGCACTTTTGCAGCCCCTGATTCCCACTTTGCTGGATTCGCAGGCCACTACCAAGACCCGTTCAGAGTCCATTATGCCGTGAGACTCTTCTTTTACTATGGAACCTGCGGATGTCTCTACCTTGGATGGGTCTGGAGCCGCTGTGCAGGCACCAGCTTCTGAGGAAGTTCTTCGCATTACGGATACTCGAAACAAACCAACGACTTCTTTCATGTCTTCAGTTTTGTCTAAAACTACTGAGTTTCTAAGGTCAATAGTATTAGTTACACCTAAAAAAACGACGACCCAATCTCAAGCACCTGCTTCCTTGACATGATCTCAAATGTTTAAAATGGCAGAAGACCTGATCATGCTGATTAGGGGAAGCCAGCCTTCCCCTGCTAAGAAAAAAAAAAAGAGACCTGTCCCCAGCAGCTTTAACTGACCAAGAGTCCGATGACTCTGACCTTTCTAAATATGAAGACATGCCTTTATCTGCTTATGAGGATTCAGATGCAGAGGAATCCATTCCCTCTGCTTCCCCTCCAGAGGATTTTCTTTTGGTGAAACCCTTCATACTTTAGGAGAGCATTTCCACTGGGAATGCCAGGATTATCCTCAGTCCAAAAAGAGACTCAGAAATTTTTTAGAGTTGCCATAACATAGACCTTTAGCTATCCCTCCTGTTCTGGATGTTGTGGATGATGTACTTATGGAATCCAGTCTGACTACTGATACTTTACCCCTGCTCCAAGGAAACCAGACAGGTACTACAGAGTCTCTGAGTCTCACAACTTCCTTTTCAAAAATCCTACTGCTGACCCAGAGGTAATTTCCCAAGGACCTAAAAGTATAAACGCAACTACCACTAAGAATCCCACCCCTTCGGACAGGGATTCCCGAGCTTTAGACAGATGGAGTAAAAAAGTATACACCTCTGCAACTCTAGCCATTAGGGCATTGAATTGCCAGTTTCACATGCTGAAATAACAGCAACATATTATGAAACTTATTAAGCAAAAGTTATCTACCTTTACAGACTGTGCAGGAAATAAAGAATTACAGGAGCTTATGCATTCTGCAAGCCAAGTCAACAAGCATACCTTGCAATGTGGGTTTGATGCCCTAGAAGCATCTTGCAGGGCAGCAGTCACTGGTTCTGTACTGAGAAGGCATACTTGGCTTAAGGAACAGACCTTGCCAGACCATGTCAAATCAAAATTACTAGACACTCCTTTGAATAAGGACAATTTGTTTGGCACCAAAGCAGAACAGGTTCTAAAAAAGATGGAAGAAAGAGCTAAGTCTATGCAGACAGTCAAAGATTTTTTGCAGATGCAGCCTCCAAGATTCAATAGACATTGCTCTTCGAAACATTGTTCCTTTCCAGCCCCCTCAAGGCCATCTCAAACTAGACCCAGGGGAAACAGACCCCCCCCAGATTACAGTTTCAGGGTGTGCAGAGATCTAAGCAATGGAGTACCTCCAGTGCTAAGCCACCCCCTTATGGAAAGAATTCACAATGACTTCTCAACTCCACTCCTCACCTCTGCCCAGTTGTTCATGCCCCTAGGAGGAAAATTTGGCCACCATGCAAAAAACTGGACCTATATCACCAAAGACCGATGAGTCCTCAACATTGTATCACAGGGGTACAAATTTTACTTCCACACACTGCCAACCCCAAAAGGGTTCCCAAACCTTCCTCCAAACCAGTGGGCAGAGGCACTAAACCAAGGTCAATCCTCGCTCGCCATAAAGGCAATACAACCTGTTCCTGCAGAACAAATAGGTCAAGAGTTTTATTCCAGACTTT
Source organism: Protopterus annectens (assembly GCF_019279795.1). NCBI lineage: Eukaryota > Metazoa > Chordata > Ceratodontiformes > Protopteridae > Protopterus > Protopterus annectens. The sequence goes on from NC_056743.1 coordinate 1,284,944,369, forward strand.
TCCTGGTACCCAGAAAAGAGGGCACTTGGCACCCAATCCTAGATCTTTCCATTATAAACACCTTCCTGGTGGTACTAAAATTCAAAATGCTCACCCTTCAGCAACTTCTTCCAATGGTGTCCAAAGATGCCTGGTTAGCCAGCCTAGACCTAAAAGAAGCCTATCTGCACATCACTATCAGGGAATCATGCAGGAAATATCTACATTTCAGGGCAGGATGTATGCATTATCAGTTCTCTGCACTTCCCTTTGGCTTATCCACTGCTCACAGAGTCTTCACAAAATGCTTGGCTCCGGCCATTGCCTATTGTAGACAAAGAAAGATTCAAATATACCCTTACTTGGACGATTGCCTGATTCAGGCAGACAGTCAAGAAAAGCTGCTGCAGCACCTGACATTTCTAAAGAACCTTCTAACCTCCCTGGCGTACACTATCAACAAAAAGAAATCAAATCTAGTCCCCAGTCAAAAGACTGTATTTCTGGGAGCAAGCTTGGACACAGCATCCCAGATGGCATTCCTTATTCCAGAAAAACAAGCCTATCTAACAGGCTACTTCACTCAAATGGCTACCAGAACCCAGCTATCCATAAGGAAAATCCTGCAGGCTCTAGGGTTCATGGCCTCTTGCATTCTACTAATTCCATATGTCAGACTGCATATGAGGAAACTTCAATGGTACTTAAAAAGTCTTTGGTGCCAACATTCTTAGGACCTGGAAGCCATCATACCTTGTCTAAGGACAGAGTTTCTGTGATGGGCAGCAGCATGCAACCACAACAAGGGGCTTCCCTTTACACAACCTCACACTGCCCAGACCCTAACCACAGATACATCAGACTATGCCTGGGGGGGGCACATCTGGGTGACAAGTGTATTCATGGCCACTGGAGCCCAAGTCAAATTCATCTACACATCACCCAAAAAGAGATGCTAGCTGTTCAGCATGCTCTAACAGCTTTCAGATCCCTACTCTCACCAGGACCCCTGCTAATAAAAGCAGACAACACCACAGTTATGTGGTACATCAACAAGCAAGGAGGAACCCACTCTTACCTACTCTGCAGGCTAGCCATGACACTATGGAACATGGCCTTGGACATTCATATTCATCTGCAAGCTCTATTCCTGCCAGGCAAACAAAACTCTCTGGCAGATGACTTAAGCAGAAATCTCCTAGACCCACATGAGTGGCAATTAGACCCCAGCACTTTCAGCCTGCTAACCCAGAAATGGACCTTTTTGTCTCCCCCTACAACCACCAGATCAGCAGATTCTGCACCAGGACACCACACATCAGGGCCTGGAAAGTGGATGCCCTATCCTCCTAGTGGGTAAACCTCTCAATCTATGCTTTTCCTCCTCTGCCTCTTCTTAGAAGAGTATTACTCAAGATAAGACAGGACAGACCAAGGGCAATCCTGATTGCCATAGACTGGTCATGCCAGCACTTGTACCTACTACTGCGCAGCCTGTCACCAGTGCCACCATGGCACCTACCTCAGATCCCAATCCTCCTCACTCAGCAGGAGGGATGGATCTTGCATCTGCAACTGCAAACCTTGAACCTTGCAGCCTGGCTTATTCTTTGAATTCTCCCCCAGTGACCAGCCTAAACAAGCAGGTACTGGACATCATTCTTGAAGCCAGAAGACCCAGTACAAAGAAATCCTATGCTGATAAATGGAAAAGGTATTATTCCTGGACTGAATCTAAAGGAGTAGACACAGCACTGCCCTCCTTACCTCTAATCCTGGATTACCTAGCAGATCTACTCCACAGAGGCCTTTCCTTCTCTTCCATTATGATCCATGCCTCTGCCATCTCGGCTCATTACAACACTGAGCCACCTCTCTTCTCTCACCCTCTCATCAAACAGTTCTTTAGAGGGGCCAATAACTTAAGGCCACCAAGGAGAGCACCCACCCCTACTTGGGACCTTAACTTTGTACTGCAAAAGCTCACGCTTCCCCTTTTGAACCTGCGGCATCAGCAGAGTTAAAATTCCTCTCTTGGAAAACATCCTTGCTTCTGGCCATCACTTCAGCTAGAAGAGTGTCTGAGCTACAAGCACTTATTGCTGTGGAACCCTTCATTATTTTTCATGCTGACAGGGTCTCCCTCAGAACAAACCCTAGTTTTATGCCTAAAGAGGTATCCAGTGTAGCCCTCAACCAATCTATCCATTTGACAACCTTCTTTCCTAATCCTCAAAATAAAGGGGAAAGGATCCTGCACTCTTTAGATGTGCACAGACAGCTCAGATTCTACCTTGACAGGACTAAGCCTTTCAGGAAATCTGACCAGTTACTAGTCAACTTTGCACTAGGGGCAGAGGGCAAGGCCATATCTAAACAAACTATTTCCAAATTGATAGGACACTCTATCCATTTCTGTTACAAACACCATGGGAAAGCAACCTCTCAGGGGATCAGAATGCATTCCACTAGGGCAACTTCTACCTCTACAGCATTCCTCAGGGGAGTCCCTACAAGAGACATTCTGGAAGCTGCTACCTGGAGTTCTGTTCATACCTTCACCAAGCATTACCACCTTCCTATATTTTTCAAATCCAGGGTAGGTTTTACAACAGCAGTCTTGCAGGGCATACTAGCCAGCCCCAACTCTTCTTGACTGCCTCCACCCATTCTTCAGCTTTGGGAATTAACCCAAGTGTGATGACTGCAACAGTGAAACATGAAGAACATAGTACAGTTGTGTACACTTACCATAAATGCAGACGTTCAAGTGTATTCACTGTTGCAGTCCTGGTTTCCCACCCTCCAGCCCCCCCCCCTCTCTCTCTCCTTCTCTGTCTGTATTACTCAACCTTTACAGGGCTATTGGTGTTTACTTTTTACTAGGTGGTGTTTTTTTTTCCACCATAACTTAGCTCCCTATTTGGGGGGCTCCTCACATTTGGGCAAGAAAAACTAATGTAATGGCATCAGCTGCCTGTTTTTATACCCCTGACAACCTGATTTCAGTCCTGGAGCAACAGCAACCAATGCAGAAATACTAAGTCTCTGGTATTCGGGCCAACTGAGGGCTACCTGCAGGCAGATAACCCAAGTGTGATGACTGCAACAGTGAATACACTTGAACATCTACATTTATGGTAAGTGTACACAAAGTACAATTTTATACCTACCATAAAAGTAAATGTTCAAGTGTTCACACTGCTGCAGTCATTACACTTGGGCCATCCTGCCGTCAGGCGGTCCCGCAGCCAGCCAGAGTTCCAAAGTCCTGGTCCGGCGTCAGCTGCCGTCGCCTCCTCCCTGACGTCAGTGCGCCAGGGGTATATAAGATGCATCCAACGCCATTTTCTTCAGTTTTTCTTGCCCCAGATGTCAGGTGCCCCCAAGTAGGTAGGCAATACATATTGCTAATAAAAAATATACATATAAAAATAACAACAATACCTTCATTTACAAGCAAATACACCACAGAGGTTGTATAGGATAGAAAGGTATAGATAAGTCCAGCTAGCTCAGAGGGGATGGAGGGAGGGTAACCTGGACTGCAGCAGTGTGAACACTCGAACATCTACATTTATGGTAGGTACAAAACTGTACTATGTTCATTGTGTTACACTGCTGCAGTCATTACACTTGGGTAGAATCCCAAAGCTAAGGTTGGGTGGCTGGACTATAAAGAGTTAGGATTGGCTATGAGGCCCTGCAGAACTGCAGTGGCAAATCCTGCTCTGCATTTAGAGTAAAGAGGCAGGTGGTAATGCTTGGTAAAGGTGTGCACTAAACTCCAAGTTGCAGCCTCCAAAATTTCCTTGGTAGGTACTCCTCTGAGAAAGGCTGTTGGAAGTGGCTGTGGCCCTGGTGGAATGCGACCTAATGTTATTTGGGACTGATTTTTCATGCTGTGTGTAGCAGTAATGTATACAGTGTCCTATCCATTTGGATAAAGTCTGCTTTGAGATAGCCTTACCCTGTGATCCTGCAGCATATGCTACAAACAGTTGCTCAGTTTTCCTGAAAGCTTTTGTTTTGTCCAAGTAGAAGTGTAGCTGCCTGTGTATGTCCAAAGAATGCAGAAGTTTCTCCCCTTTATTCTGGGGGTTTGGATAAAATGATGGCAAATGGATGGTTTGGTTAAGAGCCACACTAGATACCACCTTTGGCATAAAGGTAGGGTTTGTCCTTAAAGAAACCCTATCCTGATGAAATATTATGAAAGGTCCCACTGCCATTAATGCCTGTAGCTCTGAGACTCTTCATGCTGAAGTTACTGCTAGGAGCAGAGCTGTTTTCCATGATAAAAAAATTAGATTGGCTGTATTGGCTGGCTCAAAAGGTGGCAGGGTTAGTTTTTCCAAAACAAAATTGATTTCCCAAGTTGGAGTTGGTGCTGGTGCTCGCCGGGGCGGTCTTATGTTTTTAGCCCCTCTGAGGTACTGTTTTAGCAAGGGATGAGAGAATAAAGGAGGATCCGTGTTGTAATGTGCTGAAATGGCAGAGGCATGGATCTTAATTGATGAGAAGGATAGGCCTCTGTCCAGCATCTCAGTTAAGTATTGTAAAATCTGAGGAATGTTTGGAACAAGAGGGTCAAGGTTTTGAGTCTGGTTCCAGGCGCAGAATCTCTTCCATTTTTCTGAGTAAGCTTTCCTGGTGCTAGGCCTCCTGGCCTCCAAAATGACATTCATGACAGCGTTAGAGAGAGGTGTTGCCTGTTTGACTAATGAATCCGCCATGCAGCCAGGTTTAGCGTTTTGAGCTGACCGTGCAGGATCTGATTGTTTTGTTGAGTCAGACGGTGTGGAATTTGAGGCAAAATCCATGGTGGGCCTTGAGCTAAGTTCCTTAAGATAGGGTACCAGTGCTGGCGTGGCCAGTCTGGAGCAATCAGGATTATCTGTGGTTTTTCTTGTCTGGCTTTTAGGAGTACCTTTGAAAGAAGAGGCAGTGGCGGGAAGGCATAAACTTTTAGGTTTTTCCAGCTGATCAATAGGGCATCCACTTTCCATGCTTGCTTGTGATAAGTCCTTGTGCAGAATTTTTGTAGTTGGCAATTCAGTGGGGAGGCAAAAAGATCTATGTCTGGGCATCCCCATTTTTGCGTTACCATGCTGAAGATTTGTGGATTCAATTTCCATTCGTGAGGGTCCATGATATTTCTGCTTAGATCATCTGCCAGAGTATTTTTCTTTCCTGGCAGGAATTGTGCTTGCAGGTGAACTTGATACGTTAGAGCTGTGTTCCACAAGGTCATGGCTTGCCTGCATAGTGGATAAGAATGAGTGCCCCCTTGCTTGTTTATGTACCACATTACTGTGGTGTTGTCTGTCTTAAATAATAATTGTCCTGGATACAGAAGGTCCTTGAAAGCTGTCAGGGTATTTTGAACAGCCAACATCTCTTTTTGATTGATGTGAAGATGCATCTGGTCTGTGGTCCACTTGCCCTGAATGCATTTTCCTGCCATGTGTGCTCCCCAGGCGTAATCCAAAGCATCTGTTGTTAGAGTCTGCCTGGCTGTGGGTAGGGTAAAAGGCAGAAACCTGTTTAGGTGACATGCCTGTACCCACCATCGAAACTCCTGTTGTAGGCAGGGAATCATTGGTATTACTGCTTCTAAACTGTGAGAGTGTTGAGTCCAAACACTTTTTAGGTACCATTGTAATTTCCTCATATGCAGTCTGGCATATGGTATTAGTAGTACGCAGGATGCCATGAATCCCAGGGCCTGCAGAATTTTTCTTACAGGAAGTTGGGACTTTTTTGCTAGTAGTTGAAAATAATGAGTTAGTTGAACTTGTTTGTCTGGCGTGAGGTAAGCCATTGGGCTGTTGTATTTAAGCTGGCACCCAGGAATATAATCTGTTGCGAGGTCACTAGTTTTGACTTCTTTTCGTTTACTGTATACCCTAGAAAAATTAGCAACCTTATTACAAATGCCAGATGCTGTAGAAGAATGTCCTTTGTCTCTGCTTGAATGAGGCAGTTGTCCAGGTATGAATATATTTGAATTCCTTTTTGTCTGCAAAATGCGATTACTGGTGCCAGGCACTTTGTGAAGACCCTGGGCACAGTAGATAAGCCAAAGGGCAGTGCAGAGAACTGGTAGTGCATTGTACCAGCTTTGAATCTGAGGTATCTTCTGCAATTTTGTCTGATAGGGACATGCAGGTATGCCTCGTTGAGGTCCAGAGTAACAAGCCAAGCCTTCTTGCCCAGCATGTGTAGAAGCTGCTGTAATGTCAACATTTTGAATTTCGGAATATCCAGGTAAGTATTTAGAATTGAAAGGTCCATTATGGGTCTCCAGGCCTTGTCCTTTCTGGGGACCAGGAAGAGTCTTGAGTAAAAACCTTGTCCTTGTTCCTGTTGTGGTACTTTTTGAATAGCTCTCATGTCCATGAGGGCTGATATTTGTTTTTGTGCCTCTGCCCACTGATTTTGTGGTAGGTCTGGCATTCCTTTTAGCCTTGGTAAAGTATGAAAGTGGAACCTGTAACCTTGAGACACAATATTCAGAACCCATTTGTCTTAGGTGATTGTTTGACAGTTTTGAGAAAAAAGTGCTAGTTTTCCCCCTAAGGGGACTTCCAAAAGGGAAGTGCTGGGCGTAAGAAGGGGAAAGTCATTGTGACCGTTTCCTGTAAGGTTGAGACTTGTCCTCACCTCCTTTTGGGGTTGAGGTGCCCCACTGCCGTTGTCTGTTTGAGCCTTGGGGTTGAGATCTGCCTCTTGGACGTCTGTATCTGCCTCTCTGTGGCCTGTCTGACACTGGAAAGGACCAAATCTTTGTTGGCCAATTTCTGCTAAATCGAGGTGGCTGTACCTGTAAGAAATCCTTGACTGTTTGCATAGATTTGGCTTTATCCTCCATTTTCTTTAACACCTCTTCTGTCTTAACACCAAACAAGGTATCATGCTGTAAAGGAGCATCCAATAATTTTGCCTTAACATGATCAGGTAAACTCTGTTCTTTTAACCAAGAAGCATGTCTTCGAATCACAGAATCTATAACTGCGGCCCTACAAGAGGCCTCTAAAGAATCAAAACCACATTGTAGAGTATGTTTTCCCACCTGTTCAACTGCATGCAATAAATCCTGCATTTCTTTACAGTAAGGAGCTTCTGAGCTTGCAAGCATTTTCTGTTTTAACTGAGCCATTAAATGTTGTTGATACTTAAAGGAAAACTCCACCTTAGAACTCAAAAAACATATTTTTTTTTATTGTATCCTTGTTTTTGAGCTATTTTAATGCCTCAGAATCACTCCAAGTGTTTCTTTTACAATTTTAATGTGCTTCTCTCAAAATGGCAGATGATGGGGCCTGCCTTGGTAACGTGATCTTATTCTCTTGCTTTCCTTCCTTCTTCCCAGAATACATTTCAAGTCCTCTTTATGTATCCTATAATTAAAAAGATCATCTCTACTTGACTCCAAGTAGACTATTCTCTATCTGTTAAACGTAGCACTTGCTCCTACAGTACTTATTACCTTGATACGGCACTCTTGTCATAGATAGTACCCCAAAAAGGCAACCCCCCATTTCTCGGTCACCCACGTCCCCTGGAATCTTTTTTAAAGTTTTTTTGTCTATTCCTTCTAGCATGTCGAGGGATCAGTTGCTAGTGTCCTCTCCTGCTCAGCTGGTAAACCTGGGAATATTGAGGCAATGTTACAATTGCCTCATGTACACAGACAACCCTCTCCTCCTCCCACAAAACACAAATACATGCGAGAGATGCAACTATACGGCCAAACTGGAGGCTGAGCTCTCTCAACATAGGACTGGCAAGACCAGTCAGGAGGAGAAGGTTACCACACACACTATAGACCCAGTCTCACATATTACCATTACAACCTCAAATCATACACATAAACACACAAAGACATACTCGAGGCTCTGATCAAAATCTACCAAAACAGCAGAGGCCACCAAAGCAGACACCCAAACAACCACCACCTCAGAACACAACACCTGCAATACATAGACCTCACAGTCAGAGTGTCAAACAGTCACAGCCCTTAAGGCCAAACACAATGCCAGACACACTAGTCATTGGTGACTCCATAGTCAGACACACTGACGCCCCGCTCACCAGACTGAGTAAGGAGAAGGTCACAGTAAGCTGCCTGTCGGCGCTAGAATCCGCCACATAACGCAAGCACTCAGGTCTCTCAACAGCAGGTACAAATATGACTCAGTCATTGTCCACGCTGGTGTAAACGACCTGAGACGCACCTCCTTGGACTACATGAAAAGAGACATTGAGGAGCTCTCTGATTATGTAGCCCAGACAGGTATGACCCTGACCTTGAGCAGTATCCTACCTTCACCAAGAATGATGCCACAATACAGAGATAAGATGATCAGCTTTAACAATTGGCTTAAACACTGGTGTCATTCAAAGGGGATCCAGTGTCTGTCTGCCTGGGATGACATGCTGGACAAGCCACGCTGCTTCGCAGGGATGGCTTGCACCTGTCACCCTGGGATTCGGATATTGGCAAAGGCTCTTGCCACCCCATAGTGCCTTTTTAGGCAAGGCTCAAATTCTAAACCTACCACCCTAGAACACAAAAAGGAAAAACTAAGGGTAATGCTGCTCAATGCCAGAAGTCTAAATCTCAAAATGCACGCACTCGAGGCCCTTCTCAGTATGGAGAACATCGATGTCTGTGCTGTGACAGAAACCTGGTTCAAGGCTCCTGAGAGCACCCCAGCTATCAGGTTTTACCTCATATCATGCGTCCGCCCCAAAATCTGGACAATACCAAGAAAGGAGGGGTATCCATATTCATCAAGGACACCCACACCTCAAGACTGGTGGCAACGCACGATGCATCGGAGACCATCCAGGTGCAATTAACCATAGGCAAGACTGCTCTGCAAATTGTAGCATGTTACAGGCCACCCTCACAAACTCAGGAACCTCACATGGCCTTCCTGAAAACACTAGAGGGGATAAATGTATCACCAAACACCATCATACTAGGTGACTTCAATTACCCTAATATAGACTGGGAACACTACTCAAGCCCAAACACCCTAGCCCAAAAGTTCCTGGAATTCATAAACTCAAATGCCATGGAACAACTAGTCACCATCCCCACAAGAGGAGATAACATACTTGATCTCATCATCACGAACATGGGAGCACAATGTTCAACACCGGAGGTGTACCCTCACTGGTGAGATCAGACCACAAACTAATCTCGCTGGAGGTCCTCATCCCACCCCACCTGAAATAAAAAGACCACAGTAAAGAACTTCTCAAAAGCCGACTTCACACTTCTAAAGACTAGTGTGGCCTCCTTTAAGGCCCCGAGCGGCGGAAAACAGTACTCAAGCCGCTGAATCACTTACAAATGCCTTCTACCAGCACCTGCAGGACTGCATGGATAAGGCAATCCCAAGCAAAACAAAGACTCTTTGTACCAAAGGCAAGCGTCCAGTCTGGTGGACCCCAGCCATAAACAAACTCTACAACAAAAGGAGGAAGCTACTACAAGATAGAGCAAAATCCTTAAAAGGTAAGACACCCTTGATCACTATAAGTAAAAACTAAGAGCTCTCATAAAATCATCCAAAGCAAATTTCGAGAAAAATAGCTAAAGACTCAAAGACAATCATAAGGCCTTCTTTAGCTATGTTAGAAACCTGGGAGGAAACTCCCAGATATGCTCAGAGCTAGTTCAAAATGATGTGAAGATTACTGATCCTACAGACATTGCCAACATACTGGCTGACAGGTTCAGTGCAAACTTCTCCCCTCCCCAAAAGGAGAGATATCTATACCAACGATTGCAGCCCCCAAACATCTCCAGCCCAAGTGAGAACTGCTCTCTCCAAAGCAAAAACACAGCATCCATGGGACCTGATGGTGTCCCCGGCTGTGTGCTCCATGAACTCAATGAGGAATTAAACCCACAGCTAGGACAGCTGTTTAATCAAAGTCTTACCTCTGGATACGTACCCAGGAGTGGCGCACTGCAACTGTGGTACCACTTCACAAAGGCGGTGCCTCCACCGACCCTGGAAATTACCGGCCCATTAGCTTGACAAGCCTTATCTGCAAAGCCATGGAGAGGATCATAATGGACCTCATAAATAAAGACATAGGGAATTTGCAGACTTTGGATCCAACCCAGTTTGGCTTTGTCAAAGGCAGATCATGCCTTTTAAACTTGGTTGACTTTTTCAAACAGTTACCAAAGCCATTGATGAGGAAAGGCAGTCCATACAGCCTACCTCGATCTGGCTAAGGCCTTGATACAATACCCCATTCGGTATCATTGAAAAACTCATCAGCTTAAATGTCAACCCATACATCACAAGATGGGTTGCAAACTGGCTGAGTGACAGAACCCACAGGGTCAGAGCTGCTGGCGCCATGTCAGACTCAAAGCCTGTCACAAGTGGTGTCCCACAGGGCTCAGTCCTGGGCCCACTCTTGTTTGGCATCTACTTTTCCAGTACAAGCAAACATAGGAGGGTTATGGCTGACAAAGTTTGCAGATGACTGCAAACTGGGCCATAGTAGAAAACACATCTGACACAGATATCCTTCAGAAGGGTCTCACAGAAACGGATAACTGGTGCCAGAGCCACGGCCTAAAGTTAAATGCCAAAAATGCATAGTCATACCCTTCGGGAAAAACAAGGTTACCCCTAGCTACCAAATAGGTGGCAATCCACTGAGCACAGAAGAAGTTATCAGGGACCTGGGGACCCAGGTTGATAGTAGTCTGTCATTCGACACCCATGTAGCTAAAGTAGTTAGGAAGACCTTCTACATTGCCCACCTTATCATGAAGGATTCTCATCTAGATCAAGGGAGGTCATAGTCTCCCTTTACTCATCACTCATCAGACCAATGATTGAGTACAATGCCCCATTCGGAATGTATCTGACCCGACACTTGCAGCAGCTGGAGAGGCCACAAAGTTCCTCACCAAAAGGATAAAGGGTCTCAAAATCTGTCCTATGCTGCCCGACTGAAAGAACTCCAGCTCTATTCAGTCGCACGCTTGCTCAGAGGTGACCTTTGCCTAACATACAAGGCCATGTCAAACCCAGATTTGATGAATATGCTTCACCTCAAAAATCTAGATCCATCAGAGCCACAAGGGCGGAGACTTAAACCTTGACACGGCTATTAATAGGACGTGCTGGAGGGATAGATTCATCACCCAAAGACTCCCTATGCTGTGGAACAAAATCCCGGTACATGTGAGGCAGAGCACCTCGCTGGCCTTGTTCAAGAGAAATCTTGACCAATGGATGGGAGATCGCAGATATACCCCAGGGATTACCTCAGTGTCACTGCTCGAAAGAGGCACAGCAAAATAATGGGTATAGTTCCCCATACTAAAGGGGTGGCGTAAGCCACAAAACGATGGGCTAGGCTTGTAAATGCCCTCGGGCAGATAGCCTAGTATGAACCTATGAACCTATGAACCTATGTGACTCATGCCAGACATAAGGAAGAGGTGCTGTTTTCTCATGCCATTAAAATATAATGGCAGGACTGTGAAGCACTGTCATCTAAACACACCTTCTGTTAAAGAGTTGCTTCTCTGTTTACATGACTAAGCCTCATTTATCTGTCTGCCAGAGCTTGTTCTATGCTATAAATAGCTGTTAGCTACTTGCAGCAAAATAAAGCAGATATAAAACAGGTTTTTGTAAGAGGAATCTTTTGTAGTCCTTAGAAATTTGACAAATCCTCCCCCACACTCTCATGCTAAGGTGTGAAAACTATCACTGCAGTAAATGATCATTGCTGTACATTTACAAGTGACAAGTAGTAGGACTCTAAGCATAGTCTGTCTGCTACTTCCCAATACCTTCAGTGGGAGGATTTTTCTGTCTCATGAATGATGCAGACTTAAAATGTGCTTTACTCACATTCCTCAATTATTTCTGTCATGTTCCCCCTCCTTTTTTCTATTTTGTATTTATTTATACTTTGGTAAACAGGAAATTTAACTTGTCCCAGGACCCTTTTCAGCCACAGCATAAGCTACACTGGCAAACTTAATAACAATTATTAAATGCATTTATCACTACAAAGAAAAAAATACTGACAGAAAGACATTGACCAAGATTGCATGTGGAACACATAGCCAATGTGTGACAGTGACCAAGTAAGTCATTGAGCAACATTTTGTATAAATTAATAATGCTTAACTATACTATGTTATTATAAATAATTCATTGTATGCGTAGATATTGCACGCACACAGACACACACAGACACACACACACACACTATATATATATATATATATATATATATATGTGTGTGTGTGTGTGTGTGTGTGTGTGCGTGCATTTAAACACAGTTAAGTACTTCTGATTTCTTTTTCTTAGTGTTCTTAATGCAAAGGCACATAGTAAATGTATGTTAAAAGTAAACTCAGCTGTATATTATGGTTGCTGTCTGACAATGCAAGGACTGAGTCAAAGTCCGTGGGAATCTCCTTCAATGGATCTGCATGTAACAGATATGCACCCCCCCCCTATGGGATGATGTCACACAAAGCATAAAAGATCTTTTTATGAACAGTATGTGTATCTAGATGATAGGGTTGCCACCTGACTCTCTTTCTGCAGTTCTGGCCGGTTGGGGGCTTGAAAATGATAAATGCATTTATACTTCACAAGGAAACATATTTACTGACTTTTCTCTAAATGTCTCAGAAATCTTTGCTACTACTCAAGTTATCTTAACACAAACTATTATAAGTAACATTTAAAACTTAGCATTTCAATACTGTGTTGTTGCTTATGTAAATTTGTCAGAAGAGTTGACAATTGCCTTTAAACCCCTGACTGATCTAATTGCTTTGTTTTGCTATGAAAGGGGAGAATGTTAAGTTCTCCTCCCCTCTGCAATAAAAACAGTGGAAACAGTTCCACAGCTTTCTGTCTTTTTTTTTTTTTTTTTATATCAGCTGCTGTGGTCCTGGCATTAGCAGGGTTAATTACACATCTAAGATTGACAGTAGTACCTGACAGGGTAAACTACAGATTTAACTGTGTATATGATATGTCATGCATGTGGAGACTAATTTCTTTGCAAAGTATGTGAGAAGTTGAGTTAAAAAAAAAGTAGGTGGGCTTTCCCTTCCTTTGACTCCAATGCAAGGAAATACAAGTTTTATAGATTCATAGGTTTATACTAGGCTATCTGCCCTAAGGCATTTATAAGCCTAGCCCAAAGTTTTGTGGCTTACGCCACCCCTTATATGAAAAAAATACTGTGCCCATTAGTTTGTTGTGCCTCTGTCCAGCAGTGACACAGAGATGATTCCCGGGGTAAACCTACGATCTCCCATCCACAGGTCAAGATTTCTCTTGAACAGAGCCAGCGAGGTGCTCTGCCTCACATGGACCGGGATTTTATTCCACAGCATAGGGAGTCTCTGAGTGATAAATCTATCCCTCCAGCACGTCCTATTTATATCCGTGCTAAGGTTTAAGTCGCTTGCTCTAGTGGTTCTGGTGGATTTGGAGTTTTTGAGGTGGAGCATGTCCATTAATTCCAGGTTGGACATGGCCTTGTATGTCAGGCACAGGTCACCTCTGAGCAGACGGTATGCGACTGAATAGAGCTGGAGTTTCTTCAATCTGGCAGCATATGACAGATTTTGGAGTCCCTTTATCCTTTTGGTGAGGAACTTTTGGGGTCTCTCCAGTTGCTGCAGGTGTCGGGTGAGATACATCCCGAATGGGGCATTGTACTCGATCATTGGTCTGATAAGTGAAGAGTACAGGGGAACAATGACCTCACTAGATCTGGATGTGAACCCTTCATGATCAGGTGGGCAATGTAGAAGGTCTTTCTAACCACTTTAGCAACGTGAGTGTCAAAAGAAAGGCCACTGTCAACCTGGGTCCCCAGGTCCCTGATAACCTCTTCTGTGCTTAGTGGATTGCCACCTATATGGCAGCTTGGGGTTACCTTGTTTTTCCCGAAGGGTATGACTATACATTTTTTGGCGTTTAACTTCAGGCCATGGCTCTGGCACCAGCTATCAGTTTCCATGAGTCCCCTCTGAAGGATATCCGTGTCCGATGCACTTTCCACTATGGTGCCCAGTTTGCAGTCATCTGCAAACTTTGTCAGCCAAATTCCTCCTATGTTGGCCTGTACTTCTGAGAAGTAGATGCCGAACAATAGGGGGCCAAGGACCGAGCCCTGTGGGACACCACTTGGGACCGGCTTGGAGTCTGACATAGCACCAGCAGCTATAACCCTGTGGGTTCTGTCCTTAAGCCAGTTTGCAACCCATCTTGTGACATATGGGTTTACATTTAAGCTGGTAAGTTTTTCTATAATACCCGAGTGGGGTATTGTGTCGAAAGCTTTTGCAAGGTCAAGGTAGGCTGTATGGACTGCCTTTCCCTCATCAATGGCCTTGGTGACTGTTTCGAAGAAGTCGACCAAGTTCAAAAGGCATGATCTGCCCTTGACAAAGCCAAACTGGGTTGGGTCCAATGTCTGCAAGTCCCCTATATCTTTGTTTATGAGCTCCATTATGATCCTCTCCATAGCTTTGCAGACTAGACTTGTTAAGCTTATGGGGTGGTAATTACCAGGGTCCGTAGAGGCACCGCCTTTGTGGAGTGGGACCACAGTTGCCGTACGCCACTCCTTGGGCACGTATCCTGTGGTAAGGCTGAGATTAAACAGCTGCCTTATGTGCGGGTTTAGTTCCTCATTGAGCTCATGTAGCACACAGCCGGGGACACCATCCGGTCCCATTGATGCTGTGTTTTTAGCTTTAGAGAGAGCAGCTTTCACCTGCGCATTTGAGATGTCTGGGAGGCTACACTCCGCTGGGATAGTTATCTCTCCTTTTGGGGGGAGAGGGGGGTGAAGTTTGCACTGAACCTGTCTGCCAGTATGTTGGCGATGTCTGTGGGTTCAGTGATTTTTGTATCATTTTGGACTAATTCTGAGCATATCTGGGAGTTTCCACCCAGGTTTCTAACATAGCTGAAAAAGGCCTTATGATTGTCTTTTGAATCTATGGCAATTTTTCTCTCAAAATTGGCCTTGGATAATTTTATGAGTGCTCGAATTTTTTTACTAATAATGATCAGGGGTGACTTCCCTTTTATGGATTTTGTTCTATCATGTAATAGCTTTCTCCTCTTATTGTAAAGTTTGTTTATGGCTGGGGTCCACCAGACTGGATGTTTGCCCTTGGTGGAAAGAGTCTTGGTTTTATTTGGGATTGCCTGATCCATGCAGTCCTGGAGGTGTTCATAGAAGGCATTTGTAAGGGCTTCCGCAGCTTGGGTTGTGGTTTCCACTGGTTCGGGGGCCTTGAAGGATACCACACCAGTCTTGAGTAGTGTGAAGTTTGCTTTAGAGAAGTTCTTCACTGTGGTCTTTTTTGTTTGGGGTGGGGGCGGGATGTGGATTTCCAGTGAGATTAGTTTATGATCAGATCTCACCAATGAGTCATATACTTCCGGTGTGGAGCATTTTGTCCCCATGTTTGTGATAATGAGATCTAGTATATTTTCTCCTCTCGTGGGAACAGTGACTAGTTGTTCCATGGCATTTGAATTTATGAACTCCAGGAACCATTGGGCTAGAAAGTTAGGGCTTGAGTAATGTTCCCAGTCTATATTCAGGTAGTTGAAGTCACCCAATATGATGGTGTTTGGAGATACATTTATACCCACCAGTGTCTTCAGGAAGGCTGTGTGGGGTTCCTGAGTTTGGGAGGGTGGCCTGTAGCATGCTACAAATTGTAGAGCAGTTTTGCCTATGGTTAGTTGCACCTGGATGGTTTCCAAAGCTTTGTGCGTTGCCACCAACCTGGAGGTGTGGGTATCCTTGATAAATATGGATATACCCCCTCCTTTTGTGGTGTGGTCCGGGTTTTGGGGCCGGAACGCATGATATGAGGTAAAACCTGATAGTGCCGGGGTGCTCTCAGGAGCCTTGAACCAGGTTTCAGTTACAGCACAGACATCGATGTTCTCCATACTGAGAAGGGCCTCGAAAGTGCATTTTGAGATTTAGACTTCTGGCATTGAGCAGCATTACCCTCAGTTTCTTCCCATTTTTGTTTTCTAGGGTGGTAGGTTTAGAATTTGAGCCTTGCCTAAAAAGGCACTATGGGGTGGCAAGAGCCTTAGCCAATATCCGAATCCCAGGGTGACAGGTGCAAGCCATCCCTTGCTAGCAGCGTGGCTTGTCAAGCATGTCATCCCAGGCAGACTGACACTGGATCCCCTTTGAATGACACCAGAAATTAAGCCAATTGTTAAAGCTGATCATCTTGTCTCTATATTGTGGCATCATTCTTGGTGAAGGAAGGATACTGCTCAGGGTCAGGGTCATACCTGCCTGGGCTACATAATCAGAGAGCTCCTCTATGTCTCTTTTCATGTAGTCCAGGGAGGTACGTCTCAGGTCGTTCACACCAGCATGGACAATGACTGTGTCATATTTGTACTTGCCATGGAGTGACCTGAGTGCTTGTGTTATGTGGCGGATTCTAGCGCCCGATAGGCAGCTTACTGTGACCCTCTCCTTGTTCAGCCTGGTGAGTGGGACGTCAGTGTGTCTGACTATGGAGTCACATATGACAAGTATGTTTGGTGTTGTATTTGGCCTTAAGGGCTGTGACTGCTTTGCACACTGATTTTGTGGTTTATGTGTTGCTTGGGGGTGTCTTGAGGTAGCAGTTGCTTGGGTGTCTGCTTTGGAGGCCTCTGCTGTTTAGGTAAATTTTTACTCAGAGCCTCCGAGTATGTCTTTGTGTGTTTATGTGTTTAATTCAGTGGTGTGGTTGCATTATGTGAGGCTGGTTTTGTGGTGTGTGTAGTTGCCTTCTCCTCCTGTCTGGTCTTGCCAGTCCTGAGTTGAGAGAGCTCAGCCTCCAGTTTGGCTAAATAGCTGCATCTCTCGCAAGTATTTGAGTTATGTGGGAGGAGGAGAGGGTTGTCTGTGTACATGAGGCAATTGTAACATTGCCTCAATATTCCCAGATTCACCAACTGGGCAGGAGAGGATACCGGCATCTGGCCCTTCGACATGCTAGAAAAATTAAGAAGTTAGGTATGAGACTGAATAAGAGAGGACTTAGTAAGGAAGTGGGTACTCCTGGGGGGGGGGGGGTTCGCAAGTGAGGGACTTTGTATAATATAGAAGTGCTTAACCTGCAAAGAAGATGCTTTTAAGACAAGTGCTGAGCTTTTTTTTGAGAAGAAAAAAAAAAAAGCTTTTAGGAACAAGTGCTGCGCTTTTTAGTTAAGGGATATACTGTTTAGGTTACTAGTAGAGCAGTTCTAAGGGAAAAAATGAAGAACAGACTTTATGGAGCCAGAAAAAGTTTAACCTTTCTAAACCGGCGCTGCCCGATGCTGCTCTAGTGGCAACTCCGCGCTAAATTGCGCTAAAGCACGCTAAAGCGTGCTTTATAGCAGGGGGCTGGAAAAGGCAGGAAATGACCCAAAATGGCCAATGAACTACAAGTTACTGTCTTAAACCACTCCTCTGGGGACAAACAGGCAGCTCAGTACTCCCCACTCCCAGTGGTGAGTAAAGAAACTTCCCTTCGACCAAACAAAGAAAATGGAGAAGTACAGGAACCAAGACAAAGCCCAGGGATCAGCAAAATCTGATCACTGGAACAAACTAGCCAGGAAAGTTAGGAAAACAAGAATTTTTTTTTTTTTCAAATTTTTTTCACAGACAGAACAGAAAACACAATAAATGCTTTGCTTTTCGATTAAATGCTATCAAAAGCTAGTACACTTGAGTGTATTAGCCTGTAGTTTAACTTTTAAGCAAACTTAAACTATGAAGTGCAACCAACAATTAATTTTAAAAACTACAAGCAGGTTTCTGGTACATACCTAATCCTGGAACCATTTTGTAGGGAGAAATGAAACCTAACAATTGAGTTCAACTGTATGAAAGGGTGGAGTTCTCCTTTAAGCATGTGAAACTGGCAATTTAAAGCTCTTACTGCTAAAGTTGCAGAAGAGTATACTTTCTTCCCCCATCTATCCAAAGTTCTGGAATCTCTGTCAGAAGGCACTGGATTTTTTGCAATGGAAGCTTTAACCCATTTTGGACCCTGGGAAATAGTTTCTGGATCCACCGAAGGGTTTTTATAAAGAAACTTGTGAGAGTCTGGGACTCTATAATATCTATCTGGCTTGGCTGGTGCAGGGGGCAAAGAGTCAGGAGATAAGCTGGATTCAGAGAACACATCATCCACAATGTCAAGCACAGGCAGAATAGCCAGGGGCCTGTGCTGAGGCAATAAAAGGAAATCCCTGAGCCTTTTTTTGGATTCTGAGTAATCCTGACTTTCCCAGTGGAAATGCTCCCTCATGGTATGTAAAGTTTCCCCAAAAGAGTAATCCTCAAGAGGAGAGGCTGGAGGGATAGATTCTTCAGCATCAGAGTCCTCATAGGGGGGTAGAGAGTATCCCTGGTCTGAAGAGGAATCAGATGAAATGGAAACCTGATCAGAGGAGTCATAGTCTGTATCCTGCCTAGGCCTTTTCTCAGGAGAGGGATGGGAACCCCTGATTAGAGTAATGAGGTCTTTGGCCATTTTAAGCATCTGTTTTTTAGGCATGGAGGGACTGTCCAGAAGAATGCTGTACTTGTGTCTTTGTCTTTAATGGTACTTTTGTCTTGGCTGTTGTTCTAATGGTAAGTTGTGAAGGTCTGAAAACACCCTCAGAAGCCGATGCCTGCTCAGCGGCTCCGGACCAATCTGAGGGATTAGTTTCTGTAGGCCCAATACCTTGAGTTTCCAGAGGCCTAGTTCTCTCCACGTGGGAGTCGGAGGCGGCCTGTGGCTCTGAGGTAGCAGGTGTCAGGGGCTGCGAAAGCACCTCACTGAGAACCGGCAAACCGGCAACTGGCCTAGAAGAGGTTTTGTCGTCGGTTTTGGACCTTGGATGTCTGTCTTTATCCTTGTCCTTGTGTTTTTTCGGTATTGCGGTCGTCGGTTGATCCGACGGCATAGTATAATTGAGCAAAGCAAAATCAAAACGTCTTTTTATAGTGCGTTTGTTAAATCTAGCACAAAACTGACAACTAGTAACGTCGTGATCAAGGCCTAGGCATAGACTACATTAAGAGTAGAAGTCCTTATGAGGTATTTGCTTCCCACAAGAAATACAATTATTAACTTTTTCTGACATCAGACTGAGGTAAGAAAAAAGTTTCCCCAATGGGGTACTTAGCTTTATTGAAGACTTCGGATCTGAAATTCGACTTTGAAAATCTCAGGAGTCGGCCGACCGGCACTTGCGAACTGCTTCTGCTTCGGGCACCACGCGGCAAGAAAAACTGAAGAAAATGGCATCGGATGCATCTTATATACCCCTGGCACACTGACGTCAGGGAAGAGGCGATGGCAGCTGACGCCGGACCAGGACTTTGGAACTCTGGCTGGCTGCAGGACCGCCTGACGGCAGGATGGCCCAAGTATAATGACTGCAGCAGTGTAACACGATGAACATCTGTACTTAAGACAACAGAAATCAGAGGATTCAAAGACTGTAGTGTCACACAACAGAAACTAGAGAATTCAGAGACTGTGGTGTCAGACAATAGAACATGGAGGATTCAGAGACCATGGTGTCAGACAGAACATGGAGGATTCAGAGACTGTCACCAGACTACAGAACATAAAAGACTCAGGAACTGTGGTGTCTGTGTCAAAGAACATGGTAGATTCAGAGACTGTGGTGATAGACAATATAACATGGAGAATTCAGAGACCAAGGTGTCAGACTTCAGAACATGGAGGATACACAGACTGTGTCACCAGACTACAGGACATAAAGGACTCAGGGACTGTGGTGTCCATCAAAGAACATGGTGGATTCAGAGACTGTGGTGTTAGACACAGAAGATGGAGGATTTGGAGACTGCCTTGTTAGAAAACAGAACATGAATGATTCAGAGGCTATAGTGTCAGAATACAGAATATGGAGGACTTAGAGACTGTGGTGTGAGTCTAAAGAGTTTGTAGGTTTCAGAGACTGTGATGTCAGACAAAACAACATACAGAATTCAGTGACTGTGTTGTCAGACAGCTGAACATAGAGGATTCAGAGACTGTGGTGTCAGACAGCAGAACATGGAGGATCCAGAAATGTTGGTGTTAAACTACAGAACTTGGAGGAATGAGATACTGTGGGGTCAGACTACATCACATGGAGGATTCAGAGATTGGGGTGTCAGTCTACAGGACATGCAGAATTCAGAGATCGTAGTGTCAAACTACAGAACATGGAAGATTCAAAGACTGTGGTGTCATTCTACAGAATGTGGATGATTCTGAGATTGTGATTTAGGATTACAGAACACAGAGGATTTAGACACTGTGGTGTCAGATTACAGAACATAGAGGATTCACAGACTGTGTTATCAGAGTACAGAACATGAGGATTCAGTGACTGTGGTGTTAGACAATAGAAACTAGAGGATTCAGAGGCTGTGGCGTCACAGAATAGAAAAGTACAGTTTTTTACCTACCATAAATGTAGATGTTCGAGTGTATACCCTGCTGCAGTCATCACACTTGGGTTATCCTGCCGTCAGGCGATCCCGCAGTCGGCCCGAATTCCAAAGTCTTGGTCCGGCGTCGGTTGCTGTCACTTCTTCCCTGACGTCAGTGCGCCAGGGGTATACAAGAGGCATCCGACGCCATTTTCTTCAGTTTTTCTTGCCCCAGATGTCAGGTGCCCCCAATAGGTAGGCAAAATATATATATATATATAAATACATATAGCTATATAAAAATAAAACAATACCCTTAGGCACAAGCAAATACAGCACAGAGGTAGCATAGGATAGAGTGGTAGAGATAAGTTCAGCTAGTTCAGAGGGGATGGAGGGAGGGTAACCTGGACTGCAGCAGGGTATACACTCGAACATCTACATTTATGGTAGGTACAAAACTGTACTATGTTCATCGTGTTACCATGCTGCAGTCATCACACTTGGGTAGAATCCCAAAACTAAGGATGGGAGGTGGAGTCAAACAGGGTTAGAGGAGGCTAGAAGACCCTGCAAAACTGCAGTGGCGAAGCCAGCTCTAGTCTTAGAGTAAAGTGGTAAGTGATAGTGTTTGGTGAAGGTGTGTACTGAACTCAAAGTTGCAGCTTCCAGAATATCCTTGGTAGGCACCCCACTGAGGAAGGCTGTAGATGTAGCTGCTGCCCTGGTGGAGTGGGGCCTAATGCTAGCAGGAACTGGTTTTCCATGGTGGGTGTAGCAAAAATGTATGCAATGTCCTATCCATTTGGAAATGGCCTGTTTTGAGATAACCTTTCCTTGTGATGATGTAGCATAGGATACAAAAAGCTGGTCAGATTTTCTGAAAACCTTAGTTTTATCCAAGTAGTAATGTAGCTGCTTGTGAATGTCCAAGGAATGCAGGAGTCTTTCTCCTTTGTTCTGCGGATTTGGAAAGAAGGTGGGTAAATGGATGGTTTGATTTAGAGCCACACTGGATACCACCTTAGGCATAAAGGAGGGGTTAGTTCATAGAGAAACTCTGTCTTGATGAAAAATGAGGAAAGGCTCTACCGCCATAAGAGCCTGAAGCTCTGAGACTCTTCTGGCTGAGGTAATTGCTAGCAGCAGGGCAGTCTTCCATGATACAAACTTTAAGTCAGCTGAGAAAGCTGGCTCAAAAGGAGGTAGCGTAAGTTTTTCTAGAACAAAATTGAGGTCCCAAGTTGGTGTTGGTGCTCTCCTGGGAGGCCTGATGTTTTTGGACCCTCTGAGAAACTGCCTTAGAAGTGGATGTGAAAATAAGGGAGGATCCGTGTTGTAGTGAGCTGAAATAGCTGAGGCATGGATTTTAATAGATGAAAAAGAAAGTCCTTTCTCAGTTAAATATTGTAGGATCTGAGGTATGTCCCGGCAGAAGGGTATTTTGGCCTTTCGCTTGGTTCCAGGCACAAAACCTTTTCCATTTGTCTGAGTAGGCTTTCCTGGTGCTGGGCCTCCTGGCCTCCAGAATAACATCCATAACAGCTTGTGAAAGAGGAGCTAGCTGGTTGCTTAGGAGATTTGCCATCCAGCCAAATTTAAGGTTTTGAGCTGGTTATGTAGAATCTGACTGCCTTGCTGTGTGAGCAGATGAGAAATTTGTGGTAAAAGCCATGGTAGGCCCTGGGCCATATTCCTTAATAGTGGGTACCAGTGCTGGCATGGCCAGTCTGGAGCAATGAGTATCATTCGGGGTCTCTCCATCCTGACTTTCAGCAGCACCGTTGTGAGAAGGGGCAATGGAGGGAAGGCATATACTGACAGCATTTTCCAACTGAATGAGAGCGCGTCCACTTTCCAAGCTTGATGGTGAAATTTCCTTGTGCAAAATTTTGTTAGCTGATAGTTTTGGGGGCTGGCAAACAGGTCTATGTCTGGGTGTCCCCATTTTTGTGTTATCATTGCAAATACTTGTGGATCCAGTTTCCACTCATGGGGATCCATGATGTTTCTGCTTAGGTCGTCTGCCAATGTGTTCTTTTTTCCTGGCAGGAATTGAGTTTGTAATTGTACTTGGTAAGCCAGTGCTGTGTTCCACAAGGTCATTGCTTGCCTGCATAGAGGGTAGGAGTGTGTACCCCCTTGTTTGTTTATGTACCACATTACTGTGGTGTTGTCTGTCCTTATTATAAGCTGTCCTGGATGTAAGAGGTCCTTGAAGGCTGTCAGGGCATTCTGTACAGCTAGCATTTCTTTTTGATTGATGTGCAGATTCCTTTGATCTGCAGTCCATATGCCTTGAACGCATCGTCCTGCCATGTGTGCCCCCCAGGCGTAGTCCGATGCATCTGATGTCATAGCGTGCCTGGCTGGGGGTAAGGTGAAAGGCTGACCCTTGTTGAGGTGACATGCCTGTGACCACCACAGAAACTCTTGTTGAAGGCAGGGAATGAGAGGTATCATTGTTTCCAAGCTGTGGCTGTGTTGAGTCCATACGCTTTTTAGGTACCATTGTAATTTCCTCATATGCAGTTTTGCAAATGGTATTAGTAGTATGCAAGATGCCATGAAGCCCAAGGCCTGCAGAATTTTTCTTGCAGGGAGTTGGGTCTTTGTTGCCATTGTTCTGAAGTATTGAGTTAATTGTAGTTGTTTGTCTGGCATCAGATAAGCCATCTGGGCCGTTGTATTCAAGCTGGCACCCAGGAATGTCATATTTTGTGAGGGCACTAGTTTTGATTTCTTTTTGTTTACTGTGTACCCTAGGCAACTTAGAAGGTGTTTTATAAAAGCCAGATGTTGTAAGAGAATGTCCTTGCTTTCTGCTTGGATGAGGCAGTCGTCCAGGTATGGGTATATTTGAATTCCTCTTTGTCTGCAGTATGCAATTACTGGTGCCAGGCATTTTGTGAAGACCCTGGGCGCAGTAGATAAGCCAAAGGGCAGTGCAGAGAATTGGTAATGGGTTGAACTTGCAATGAAATGGAGGTATCTTCTGCAATTTTGTCTGATAGGGACATGCAGGTATGCGTCCTTGAGGTCCAACATTACTAGCCAAGCTTTCTTGCACAACATGGGAAGAAGCTGCTGTAGTGTTAGCATCTTGAATTTGGGTACTTACAAGAAGGTGTTTAGAATTGAAAGGTCCAGAATGGGTCTCCAAGCATTGTCCTTTCTGGGGCCTTGAGTAAAATCCTTGGCCTTGCTCCTGTGTAGGTACCAGTTGAATGGCTCTCACGTCCATGAGAGCTGTAATTTGTTTTTGGGCCTCTGCCCATTGATTTTGTGGCAGGTTTGGCATTCCTTTTATCCTTGGCAAGGTGTGGAAATGGAATCTGTATCCTTGTGAGATAATGTCCTGGACCCATTTGTCCTTTGTGACGATGCACCAGTTGTCTGCAAAAAGTGCTAATTTTCCTCCCAAGGGAGCTGCCAAGAGAGTTTTGCTTGGCAGTTTGAGGTTTAAGTCATTGTGTTTGCCTTCTAGTAGTTTGGGACCTGTCTTCTCCTCCCTTCTGTGTTGCAGTGCCCCATTGTCGAGGTTTGTAAGGGATTTGTGCTTGTCCTCGGCCCCTTGGGCACCTGTATTTACCCCTCTGTGGTCTGTCAGAAAGACCAATTTTTTGTTGGCCAATTTCTGCTGAAGCATGGGGGCTGTACCTGTAAGAAATCTTTGACCGTCTGCATAGATTTTGCCTTATCCTCCATTTTCTTTAAAACCTCTTCTGCTTTAACCCCAAATAAGACATCCTGCTGTAAGGGTGCATCTAGTAACTTTGCTTTAACATGATCAGGCAGAGTTTGTTCCTTTAACCAAGCATGTCTACATATAACAGACCCAGTAACAGTTGCTCTGCTGGAAGCTTCCAAGGAATCAAATCCACATTGTAAAGTATGTTTGCCCACCTGTTCAGCTGCATGCAACAGATCCTGCATTTCCTTGAATTCAGACTGTTGAGGGTGCGTGCTCATCTTTTGTTTTATTTGAGACATTAGGAATTGCTGGTATTTAAGCATGTGAAAATGACAATTTAGTGCTCTCATAGCTAGAGTAGCTGAGGTGTAAACCTTCTTCCCCCACCTATCTAGTGCTCTGGAGTCCCTTTCAGAGGGCACAGGATTTTTAGCCATAGAAGCCTTAGCCCCTTTGGGACCCTGGGAGATTGTCTCTGGATCAGCAACAGGGCTTTTGTAAAGGAATTTGTGTGAGTCAGGCACTCTATAGTATCTATCTGGTTTGGTTGGAGCAGGAGGCAGAGAATCTGGATTTAGACTAGATTCTAAATAAACATCATCCACAATGTCTAAAACTGAGGGGATAGCAAGTGGTTTGTGCTGGGGGAGTAAAAGAAACTCTCAGAGCCTTTTCTTTGAGTCGGAGTAGTCCTGACCTTCCCAGTGGAAATGTTCCCTCATGGTATGTAAGGTTTCCCCAAAGGAATAGTCTTCAGGGGGAGAAGCTGAGGGAATGGAATCTTCAGCATCAGAATCTTCATAAGGGGGAAAGGAGTAATCCTGGTCCTCAGAGGAGCCTGAGGAAATAGACACTTGATCAGAGGAGGCATAATCCTCCTGTTGTCTAGGCCTTTTGTCGGGGGAGGGTTGGGAACCCCTGATTAAAGAAATCAAATCTTCAGCCATTTTAAGCATCTGTTTCTTAGGCATGGGGCCTTGAACTGGAGACTGAAGTGCAGTGTTTTTTGGTTTTAGAGGAGTCTTAAGCTTAGGATAAGATTTTATGGTGAGAGTAGTCAGTCTGAAGACACCTTTTGAAACCGAAGGTGTTTCTACAGCACTGGCTTCTTCTTCTGCAATGTCGTCGGTAGGGCCTAAAGATAATGGCTGGGTCAGCCTAAAACTCTCTGCTAGAGAATCCGAAGTGGTCTGGGGTTCCGATTCTGTGGTAGCCAGGGGCTGCGTAGGCGCCTCACTGAAAACCGGTGGACCAGCGACTGGCCCAGCTGAGGCCTCGGAGTCTGGCTTGGATCTAGGCTGCCTATCTTTATCTTTGCATTTTTTATGCACACTGGTAGTCGGTTGTTCCGATGGCATAGTGTAATTAAATTTCCTACTGAAGTAGTGTCGTGCGAAATCAAAGTGTCGTTTTATATTTCGCTTATTGAACCTAGCACAAAACCGACAACCAGTGACGTCGTGGTCTGGGCCTAGGCAAGGTATACAATAAGAATGAAAATCCTTATGAGGTATTTGCTTCCCACAAGAAATGCAATTGTTAACTTTTTCTGACATCGGACTGAGGCAAGAAAAGGTTCCCCAACGGGGTACTTAGCTTTGAAGACTTCGGACTGAAACTCGATTCGAAAATCTCAGGTGTCGGCCGACCGGCACTTGCGAACTGCTTCTGCTTCGGGCACCGCGTGGCAAGAAAGACTGAAGAAAATGGCGTCAGATGCCTCTTATATATCCCTGGCGCACTGACGTCAGGGAAGAAGCGACAGCAACTGACGCCGGACCAAGACTTTGGAATTCGGGCCGACTGCGGGACTGCCTGATGGCAGGATAACCCAAGTGCGATGACTACAGCAGGGTAACACGATGAACATCTGGAGGATTCAGAGACTGTGGTGTCAGAAAACAGAACATGGAGGATTCAGTGGCCATGGTGACAGACTTCAGAACATGGAGGATTCAAAAATTGTGTCATCAGACTACAGAAAATAAGGGAGTGATGGACTGTGGGGTCAGTCTAAACAACATGGAGGATTCAGAAACTATAATGTCAAACTATAGATCATGAAGGATTTAGAGACTTGGAGGATTCATAGAATGTGGTGTTAGCCACAGAAGACAGAGAAATCAGACACTGTTATGTTAAACAACAGAACTTGGAGGATTCAAAGACTGCAGCGTCAGACAACAGAACATGGAGGATTTAGAGGCTGTGGTGTCAGAATACAGAACATGGAGGACTCAGAGATTGTGATGTGGGTCTAAAAAATGCCGAGGATTCAGAGACTTTGGTCTCAGACAAAAAGACATGCAGAATTCAGAGACTGTGTTGTCAGACAACAGAACGTGGAGGATTCAGAGACTGTGATATTAGACATCAGAACATGGATGATGCAGAGACTGTGGTGTGAGACCACATAATATGGAGGATGCAGAGACTGTGGTGTCAGACAACAAAACATGGAGGATCCAGAAATTGTGGTGTCAGACTACAGAACATGGAGGAATGAGAGACTGTGGGCTGTGACTACAGAACATGGAGGATTCAGTAACTGTGGTGTCAGTCTACAGGACAGAGGATTCAGAGATTTTAGTATCAAACTACTGAACATGGAAGAATCAGAGACTGTGGGGTCAGACTACAGAACATGGAAGATTCAGAGACTGTGGTATCATTCTACAGAAAGTGGACAATTCTGAGATTGTGCTGTCAGGTTACAGAACACAGAGGTTTCAGAGAATGTGTTGTCAGATTACAGAACATAGAGGATTTAAAGACTGTGGTATCAGAGTACAGAACATGAGGATTCAGAGACTGTGGTGTTAGACAATAAAAACTAGAGGATTCAAAGACTGTGGTATCAGAGTACAGAACATGGAGAATTTAGAGACTATGGTGTTAGACAACCGAACATGGAGGAATCAGAGACTGTGGGGTCAGACAACAGAAATTGGATTATTCAGAGAACATGGAGGATTCAGAAATTCTGGTGCCAGACAACAGATCATGGTGAATCAGAGACAGCGATGTCTATCTACAGATCATGGAGGATTCAGAGACTGTGGTGTCAGACAAAAGAACAAGGATGACTCAGACTATGGTGTCAGACAACACAACATGCAGAATTCAGAGACTGGGTTGTCATTCTTAAGAACAAAATTGATTCAGAGACTATTCTGTCAGACTCCAGAACACAGAGGATTCGGAGACTGTAGTGTCAGATTACAAACCATGGAGGATTTAGAGACTGTGGTGTGAGACTAAAGAACATGGAGGAATCAGACATTGTAGTGTCAGTCAAAAGACCATGGAGGGTTCAGAGACTGTGGTGTTAGATAACAGAACATGGAGGATTCAGAAACTGTGGTGTTAGACAACAGAATAAGGAGGATTCAGAGACTGTGGTATCAGACACAAGAACATGGGGGATTCAGACTGTGATGTCAGACAACAGAACATGGAGGACACAGAGACTACAATATCATAATACAGAACATGGAGGACTCAGAGACTGTGGTGTCAGACTACAGATCATGGAGTATTCAGATACTGTGGTGTCAGTCTACAGAACATGGATGATTCAGAGATTGTGGTATCAGACTACACAACGCGGAGGATTCAGAGATTGTGGTGTTAGACAACATAACATGGAGGAATCACAGACTGTGGAGACAGAATACAGAACATGGAGGATTCTCAGACTGTGGGGTCAGAATACAGAAGACGAGGATTCGGAGACTGTGGTGTTAGACAACAGAAATAGGAGGATTCAAAGAATGTGGTGTCACACAACAGAAACTGGAGGATTCAGAGACTGTAGTGTCAGACAATAGAACATTGAGGATTCAGAGACCATGGTTAGACACTTCAGAACATGGAGTGTTCAGAGACTGTGTCACCAGACTACAGAACATAAAGGACTCAGGGACTGTGGTGCCCATCAAAGAACATGGAAGATTCAGAAAAGTACAGTTTTGTACCTACCATAAATGTAGATGTCCGAGAGGTATGCATCTGCAGTCCTAACATATCGGTTGTCCTGCCTCAGGCAGCCCTTCGGTCGGCCAGATTCCAAAGTCTGAGTCTGGCCTCGGCTGATGTCGCTCTTCACCCGACGTCATAGCTGCAGTCAATTGGGTATAAAGGCATCAGCCGACGCCATTTTCCTCAGTGTTTCTTGCCCCAGATGCCAGGTGCCCTCTAGGAAGGCTAAATTTGGATAAATGCAAAAGATTCCAAATAGTAGAGAGCAACAATATAAACATGTATGTACATATATACAAACAAATACACCATAATAGATTCCCCCAGCTAGCTACAAGATGGGCAAATACCCTAGGAGTACCACAGAGGGGAAGGAGGGTGGGTAATCCTGACTGCAGATGCATACCTCTCGGACATCTACATTTATGGTAGGTACAAAACTGTACTATGTCCTTCAAGGATGCATCTGCAGTCCTAACATATGGGTAGAATACCATAGCCAAACTGGGGGAGGAGGCACTAAGATGATTATGGTGTAGTTAAGATCCCTTGCAAAACAGCAGTTGCAAAACCTGCTCGGGATCTGGAGTATAAAGGTAGATTATAATGCTTGGCAAATGTATGCACGGAGCTCCAAGTAGCAGCTTCTAAAATGTCTTTGGTAGCCACTCCTCGTAGGAAAGCTGTAGTAGTGGCTGTAGCCCTTGTGGAGTGAGGTCTGATGTTTTCCGGAGTTGCCTTTCCATGAAAAGAGTAACAAAATCTAATGCAATTTCCTATCCATTTTGAGATTGTCTGTTTTGAAATTGCCTTTCCTTCCATTCCTGTTGCATATGCTACCAGAAGCTAGTCAGTTTTTCTGTTGGTCTTGGTTCTGTCCAGATAGTAGCAATTGCCTGTGCACATCCAAGGTATGTAGTAATCTTTCCCCCCTGTTCTGTGGGTTGGGGAAGAATGCTGGTAAGTGGATTGCTTGGTTCAATGATACCCTGGAGACCACTTTTGGCATAAAAGTAGGGTTGGTTCTCAAGGACACTCTGTCCTGATGGAAGATAAGGAAGGGCTGTACTGCCATTAATGCCTGTAATTCTGAAACCCTTCTTGCTGAAGTGATTGCAAGCAGGAAAGCAGTTTTCCAAGATAAGAACTGTAATTCTGCTGTTGCTGCTGGCTCGAAAGGGGGGAGTGTTAACTTTTCCAGCACAAAGTTAAGGTCCCATGTAGGCAAAGGTGGCTTCCTTGGAGGCTTTGCATTTTTAATTCCTCTCAGAAACTGCCTGAGTAGAGGATGAGAGAAGACTGGAGGATCCATGTTGTATTCTGCTGAAATTGCTGATGCATGAATCTTGATGGAGGAGTAAGACAGGCCATTGTGGAAAAGTTCTGCTAAGTATTCCAGGATGTTAGCTAAGTTCGCTGATGATACATTCTCTCCTTTTGCTGCACTCCAAATGAGATATCTTTTCCATTTGGCTGAATAAGTCTTCCTTGTGGAGGGTCTGCGAGCCTCCAGGATAATGTCCTTAACCCTCTGAGATAAATCTGGGTTATTTTGCTTTATGTAATGTTCCAGGCAGCCAGCTGCAGTGTGCTCAAGTTTGGATGTAGGATCTTGAAGTTATTCTGTGTTAGCAGTAAAGGAACTAGTGGTAGAGGCCATGCGTGTGTCCGAGACATACTCCTCAGTAGCGGGTACCAATGCTGTCTCAGCCAGTCTGGAGCTATCAGGATGATCCTTGGGTGATCTTCTTTGATCTTCAGTAGCACTTTGTGCATCAAAGGAAGAGGTGGGAATGCATACGCTGTCAGGTTTTCCCAACTGAAGGATAGGGAGTCCACCTTCCAAGCAAGAGGGTGGCATATCCTTGTGCAGAATTTCCTCAATTGGTGGTTGTGTGGGGATGCGAACAGGTCTATTTCTGGTAGTCCCCATTTCTTTGTAATGGTTTTGAAGATGTCTGGATGCAGCATCCATTCGTGGGCATCCGTGGTAGTTCTGCTTAAGGTGTCTGCTAGTATATTTTCTTTTCCTGGCACAAATATTGCCTGGAGTTGAATGTTGAGGTTCAGGGCCACATTCCACAGATCCATTGCCATCCGGCATAGAGGATATGAGTGTGTTCCTCCCTGTTTGTTGATGTACCACATGACTGTGGTGTTGTCCGTCCTTATCAGCAAATGACCCTGTTGAAGAAAAGGTCTGAATGTCTGTAGTGCCTGTTTCACTGCCAGCATCTCTTTTAGATTTATGTGAAGGTTCAGCTGGTCTTGTGTCCATAGGCCTTGTATACACTTGTCCACCATGTGTGCCCCCCAGCCTAGGTCTGAGGCATCCGTGGTGATAGTTTGGCTTGGGTGAGGTTTGTGGAAAGGCAGTCCTCTGTTCATCTGACAGGCCCGAGCCCACCACTGAAATTCTTGTTTCAGGCATGGGATTATTGGAATCTGGGCTTCTAGACTGTGCTTGTGTTGAGACCATACATTCCTTAGGTACCATTGCAACTTCCTCATATGCAGCCTGGTGTGTGGTATCAATATTATGCAGGATGCCATGTAACCCAGGGCTTGCAGGACTTTCCTTGCTGTAAGCTGGTTCTGCGTTGTTAATCCCATGAAACAGAGTGGTAGTTGCTTTTGCTTTTCTGCTGTGAGAAATGCCATCTGATTTGATGTGTCCAGTTCTGCACCCAAGAATGTTATCCTTTGGGATGGTACCAGCCTTGACTTTTTCATGTTGACTGCGTATCCCAGGGCTTGTAGTAGTTGTATAACCTTTTCCAAATCTTTTGTTAATTTGGTCTTGTTGTCCGCTTGTATTAGGCAGTCGTCCAGGTATGGGTAAATCTGAATTCCCTGAAGCCTGCAATGAGCAATTACTGATGCCAGGCATTTCGTGAATACTCTGGGCGCATTAGATAAGCCAAAGGGCAATGCTGAGAATTGATAATGCTCTGATCCTGCAAGAAATCTGAGATATCTTCTGCAATCTGGTCATATAGGGACGTGCAGGTATGCCTCCTTGAGATCTAGAGTCACCAGCCAAGACTCCTTGCCCAGCATGGGAAGAAGTTGCTGTAGGGTCAGCATTTTGAATTTTGGAACAATGAGATATGTGTTCAGAGCGGACAGGTCGAGAATAGGTCTCCATTGGTTTTCTTTTCTTGGTACCAGGAAAAGTCTGGAGTAAAATCCTTGCCCTTGTTCCATGGGAGGTACCTTTTCTATAGCTCTCATCCTTAGTAGTTG
The DNA here is from genome assembly GCF_019279795.1 of Protopterus annectens. NCBI lineage: Eukaryota > Metazoa > Chordata > Ceratodontiformes > Protopteridae > Protopterus > Protopterus annectens. Next base: position 1,284,975,771 of record NC_056743.1, read on the forward strand.
GTTGACTTGTTCTAGAGCGTTTGTTTTTTGGTTTGGTGGTAGGTTTGGCATTCCTCTCTTTTTGGTAGCGTGTGGAAGTGAAACCTGTAGCCCTTGTCTATGGTCTGTAAAATCCATTTGTCTCCTGTAATGTAATGCCAGTTTACGGAAAATAAGGCAAGCTTTCCGCCTAAGGGTGCTTCCAGTTGTTCCCTGGTAGGCGGTATCAGAGCCAAGTCATTGTGTCTGTCCTGTGGAAGTGGTCGTAGCTGGATCTGTGGCAGTACTTCTCTGGTTGTTAGGCTGCCACTGACATCCCCTGTAGGCACCTCTGGATTGACCTCTGCCTCTTGGGCGCCTATTTCTGCCTCTCTGTGCTCTGGAGGTGTCTGGAAAGGACCAATTCTTCGAAGGCCAATTTCTACTAAACCTTGGAGGCTGGACCTGTAAGAAATCCTTGACTGTTTGGACAGATTTTGCTTTTTCTTCCACCTTCTTTAGCACTTGTTGTGCAGAGGAACCAAACAAACTTTGTTTCTCCATGGGAGCATCTAGGAGTTTTGACTTTACATGGTCTGGTAAGGATTGTTCTTTTAACCATGCATGCCTTCTAATCACTGTTCCAGTCATAGCTGATCTAAAGGAAGCCTCCAGTGCATCATAGCCACATTTTAAGGAATGATTACTGACCTGTTGAGTGTTATGTACCAAATCCTGAAGGGACTTACGGTCTATAGGTTCAGGAGAGGACAGTTTTTTAGTTAGCTGGTCTAACAAAAATTCCTGATACTGTATCATGTGGAATTGACAGTTTAAGGCCCTAGCCAAAAGAGTAGCAGAAGTATACACTTTTTTACCCCATCTCTCTAATGCACTAGATTCTCTTTCAGAGGGGAGGGGGTTTCTGGCAGAGGCAGCTGCTACAGCTTTGGGGCCCTGTGAAATGGTTTCAGGATCTGCAGTAGGAGCCTTATACAAATGAAAGTGAGTGTCCGGGACCCTGTAATATCTATCGGGCTTGGCAGGGGCCGGGGGGAGAGAGTCAGGGGCAGTACAAGCATCATTATATGCATCATCAACAACTGTTAGTACTGGAGGAATGGCTAAAGGCCTATGCTGTGGTAAATGTAAAAAGGTCCTTAGCCTTTTCCTTGAATCTGAAAAATCCTGGCCCTGCCATTGAAAATGCTCCCAAAAGAAAATTCCTCAGGAGGAGAGGCAGAAGGAATGGAGTCTTCTGCATCAGAATCCTCATAAGGAGAATATGGGCCTTCGGGAGGTTCTGAGTTTTCTGAATCATCCGAGGAATAGTCTGTAGAAACTGGATCGGGGGGCTCTGCTCTAGGCCTCTTCTCTGGAGGGGGTTGAGAGGCCCTGTCAGGGTGAGGTTGGGATCCCCTGATCAAAGAAATGAGATCCTCAGCCAGGCTGAGCATTTGGGAACTAGAGGAAGGCCTGTGTGAGGAGGTTTTAGCAGGCAAGGCCTTAGAAGATTTAGCTGCTTTAGCCCTAGCAAAAGCCTTGATAGACATAGATGCAGGGGGCCTAGCAGCTCCACGTGCAGGAGTAGATATGTCTAGAGGAATAGTATCTGATAAATCCTGGGTACCTGCAACAGCAGTGGAAATTTCAGTAGCAGACTCAGCCATGCTGTGTGAGGCCTCGGCTATAGGAGGCATGCTTTTGGCCGAAGGAAGAACCGTGGACTCGGTTTCAGCCGAAACCGAGACACTCGCGGTTGGCTTAACCGTGGTTTCGGCCGAAACCGCGGGCCGCCAGTGTCGGTCCTTTTCCTTACGCTTTTTAACTAATTGAGAAGTCGGAGTCTCCGATGGCATTTTGTAAGCAAAAGCGGGGCCAAAAAACTCCTCTGCAAACTCCGACCGACATCTAAGTGTTCGTCGGTTGAAGGAAGCACAGGCTAGACAAGCTGCTACGTCGTGGTCTGGGCCTAAGCAAGGAAGGCAGTAAGAGTGGAAATCCTTATGAGGTATTTGTTTCCCACAAGTTAAACAGTTATTTACTTTTTCTGACATCGGCTGAGGCAAGAAAGAGTCCCCAACGGGGTACTTAGCTTTTTAGAAGTCTTCGGTAGTAGTAATCTCTGGATCTGACCGACCGGCACTTGCGAACAGCTTCTGCTTCGGGCACCACGCGGCAAGAAAGACGGAGGAAAATGGCATTGGCTGATGCCTTTATACCCAATTGACTGCAGCTATGACGTCAGGTGAAGTGCGACATCAGCCGAGGCCAGACCCAGACTTTGGAATCCGGCCGACCGAAGGGCTGCCTGAGGCAGGACAACCCATATGTTAGGACTGCAGATGCATCCTTGAAGGACATCTGCACTGTTAGACTACAGAGCATGAAGGATTTAGAGACTCAGAGGATTCAGAGACTGTGGTGTTAGACACAGAAGATTGAGGATTTAGAGACGTATTGTGGTGCTGCGGTAGCGTTGTCGCCTCACAGTAAGATGTTGTCCTGTTCGATTCTCAGCTAGAGCGTCTTCTGTGTAGAGACATGCGTGAATGGGCGTACCTTCGTTGAAGGTTGTACGTCAGGGCCGGCAACTCGGCATGTAAAAGTCTACTGCCAATCATTAGTGGACCGGAGATCCGCTGTGGCAACCCCTAACCGGAAAAAGCCGAAAGACACAACAACATTGTTAGACAACAGAACTTGAAGGATTCAGAGAATATGGTGTCAAAATACAGAATATGGAGGACTCAGAGACTGTAGTGTGAGTCTAAAGAATTTGGAGGATTTTGAAACTGTGGTGTCAGACAAAACAACATGCAAAATTCAGTGACTGTGTTGTCAGACAGCTGATCATGAAGGATTCAGACTGTGGTGTCAGACAATAAAACATGGAGGACCCAGAAATTGTGGTGTCAAATTACAGAACATGGAGGAATGAGAGACTGTGGGGTCAGGCTACAGATCATGGAGGATTCAAAGACTGTGGTGTCAGTCTACAGAGCTTGGAGGATTCAGAGGTTATAGTGTTAATCTAAAAAAAGTACAGTTGTGTACACTTACCATAAATGTAGATGTTCAAGTGTATTCACTGTTGCAGTCATTACATTTGGGTAATCTGCTGGCAGGTTGCCCTCAGTCAGCCTGAATTTCAAAGTCTTGGGTCCTGCATCGGTTGCTGTCTCCTCTTCCATGACGTCAGGTCATCAGGGGTATAAAACATGCAGCCGATGCCATTTTGTTTATTTTTTTTTGCCCCTGATGTCAGGTGCCCCCAAAAAGGTAGCAATATTATATATATGTATCTATATACATGCATCAATATAAACTTTACCTTCATCTACAAGCAAATACACCACATAGGTTGTAGAAGATAGAGAAGGAAAGATAAAGAAGGGGAATGGTGGGAGAGTAACCTGGACTGCAACAGTGAATACACTCGAACATCTACATTTATGGTAAGTGTACACAACTGTACTATGTTCTTCGTGTTTCACTGTGAAGTCATTACATTTGGGTAGAATCCCAAAGCTATGGTTGGGAGGCTGGAGCTAAACAGCATTAGGTGCGGCTATAAGACCCTGCAGCACTGCAGTGGCAAGGCCTGCCCTGGACTTAGAGTAGAGAGGCAAATTGTAATGCTTTGTAAAGGTGTGAACAGAACTCCAAGTAGCAGCCTCTAGAATATCTTTGGTTGGTACTCCTCTGAGAAAGGCTGCTGATGTAGCTGCAGCTCTGGTGGAATGAGACCTAATGCCCTTGGGCACAGGTTTACCATGGTGTAAGTAGCAGAAAAGGATGCAGTGGCTTATCCACTTTGAAATTGTCTGCTTTGAGATAGCCTTTCTTTCTGATCCTGCAGCATATGACACTAGTAATTGCTCAGTTTTTCTTAGAGCTTTTGTCCTGCTCAAGTAGAATCTTAGCTGCCTGTGTACATCCAAGGAATGTAGAATTCTCTCCCCTTTGTTCTGCAGACTTGGATAAAAAGTTGGCAGATGAATTGTTTGGTTAAGAGCCACACTGGAAACCACCTTAGGCATAAAAGTAGGATTTGTACTCAGAGACACCCTGTCTGGGTAAAATATGATAAAAGGCTCTACAGCCATGAGGGCCTGTAGCTCTGAAACTCTTCTTGCTGAAGTAATTGCTAGTAGCAGAGCTGTCATCCATGATAAGAATTGTATATCAGCGGTAGCGGCTGGTTCAAATGGAGGCAGGGTGAACTTTTCCAACACATAATTGTGGTCCCATGCAGGTGATCTTCTAGGAGACCTTAGGTTTTTGGCTCCTCTAAGATACTGCTTTAGTAAAGGATGAGAAAAGATTGGTGGCTCTGTATTGTAATGAGCCAAAATGGCAGAGGCATGGATTTTGATTGATAAGAAAGACAAGCCTTTGTCAAGCATCTCAGTTAAATATTGTAATATCTGAGGAATATGTGGTTCTGCTGTATCAGTTCCTTGTGCTTGATTCCAAGCACAGAATCTCTTCCATTTGTCAGCATAAGATTTTCTAGTACTAGGCCTTCTGGCTTCCAAGATGACATCCATCACAGCTTTACTGAGAGGTGTCGTTCGTATGATTACATGATTAGCCATGCTGCCAGGTTCAGAGTCTGTAGTTGATTGTGCAGGATCTGATTGTTTTGCTGGGACAGTAGTTGTGGTCTTTGAGGTAAGGTCCAAGCTGGGTATTGAGACAAGTTCCTTAGGATTGGGTACCAGTATTGGCAGGGCCAGTCTGGGGCAATTAATATCATCTTTGGCTTCTCTTGCCTGACTTTTAGGAGGACCTTGGGTAGAAGAGGCAGAGGAGGGAAGGCGTAAACTGACATGTTTTTCCAACTGAAGGATAGGGCGTCCACTTTCCATGCTTGTCTGTGATAAGTCATTGTGCAGAATCTTTTCAATTGATAATTTTGAGAAGAGGCAAATAGATCTATGTCTGGGCTCCCCCATTTCTCTGTTATCATATCGAATAGTTATGGATTTAGTTTCCACTCGTGAGGCTCCATAAGGTTTCTGCTTAAATCGTCTGCCAGAGTGTTCTGTTTTCCTGGCAGGAATTGAGCTTGAAGATTTATTTGGTAGGTCAAAGCTGTGTCCCACAGTGCCATGACTAATCTGCAAAGGGGGTATGAGTGTGTGCCCCCTTGCTTGTTTATATACCACATGACTGTGGTGTTGTCCGTCTTTATCAGTAGTTGTCCTGGATGAAGTAAGTCCTTGAAGGCTGTTAGGGCATTTTGAACGGCTAGCATCTCTTTCTGGTTGATATGTAGATACATTTGATTTGGTGTCCATGTGCCCTGAATGCATCTTCCTGCCATGTGGGCCCCCCATGCATAATCTGATGCGTCTGTTGTTAAGGTTTGGCTGGCAGGGGGTAGAGTGAAGGGCCATCCCATGTTTTGGTGACAAGCCTTTGCCCACCATAGAAACTCCTGTTGCAGGCAGGGGATGAGAGGGATCATTGTTTCCAGACTGTGTGAATGTTGACTCCATAAACTTTTTAGGTACCATTGCAGTTTTCTCATATGCAATCTTGCATATGGAATTAGTAGGATGCAGGATGCCATGAAGCGCAGAGCCTGCAGAATTTGTCTTGCAGAAGACTGGGTTTTTGTTGCCATTAGTTTAAAGCAAGTAATCAGTTGCCTTTGTTTGTCTGACGTGAGGTAAGCCATTTGGGCATTTGTATGCAAGCTTGCACCCAGAAATTTTATCTTTTGAGAGGGTACCAGTTGTGATTTCTTTTCGTTTATTGTGTACCCTAGGCATGCTAGGTGTCATAGAAGAGTGTCTTTGTTCTCTTCTTGAATGAGACAGTCATCCATGTAAGGATATATTTGAATACTTCTTTGCCTGCAAAATGCAATTACTGGTGCCAGGCACTTTGTAAAGACCCTGGGTGCAGTAGATAAGCCAAAGGGCAGTGCAGAGAATTGGTTATGCATTAAGCCAGCCTTGAATCTGAGGTATCTTCTGCATGACTGTTTTATTGGGACATGCAGGTATGCCTCTTTTAAGTCTAATGTCACCAGTCAAACATTCTTGCCCAGCATGGGCAGAAGCTGTTGCAAGGTGAGCATTTTGAATTTTGGAATGTCCGGGTATGTATTCAAAATCAATAAATTCAGTATTGGCCGCCAGGCCTTGTCCTTTTTGGGTACCAAGAAGAGTCTTGAGTAAAAACATTGTCCTTTTTCCTGTTCTGGTACTGTCTGAATGGCCCCCATATCCAAGAGGGACGTAACCTATTTCTGTGCCTATGCCCATTGTTTTTTTGGCAGGTCTGGCCAACCATTTGGCATTGGCAGAGTGTGGAAATGGAATCTGTATCCTTGTGATACGATATTCAGAATCCACTTGTCCTGGGTTATTAATTGCCAATTTTTTGCAAAAAGTGCTAATTTCCCCCTATGGCTGCTGCCAACAGATAAGTGTTTGGTGTAGGCAGAGGGAAGTCATTGGGATTGCTTTCTGTAGGTCTGCGTTTTATCTCCCCCAGATTTGGAGGTGGATGCGCCCCATTGCTTTGACCTGTATGAGTCTTGAGCCTGGTACCTGGAACCCTTAGGGCATCTAGATTTGCCCCTTTGAGCTTTGTCTGACACAGGAAAGGACCATTTTTTTGTAGGCCAGTGTCTACTGAAGCTAGGTGGCTGCACTTGTAAGAAATCTTTAACAGTTTGCATAGACTTAGCTTTGTCTTCCATTTTCTTTAAAACCTCTTCTGCCTTAATACCAAACAGAGAATCATGCTGTAAAGGTGCATCTAGCAATTTAGCTTTAACATGATCAGGCAAACTTTGTTCCTTTAACCAGGCATGCCTCCTAATTACAGATCCTGTAACTGCAGCCCTGCAGGAGGCCTCTAAAGAATCAAAACCACATTGCAAAGTATAATTTCCAATTTGTTCAGCTGCATGCAATAATTCCTGCAATTCCTTATTTTCTGCACATTCTGAAATCAACATAATTTTCTGTTTTAGCAATCCCATAAATTGTTGTTGGTACTTAAGCATATGAAACTGACAGTTTAAGGCCCTAATTGCCAAGGTTGCAGATGTACAAATCTTTTTCCCCCATCTGTCCAGCGCCCTTGAATCTCTGTCGGAGGGGGTAGGGTTTTTTGCTGTTGAGGCCTTAACACCCTTTAGACCCTGTGAAATAGTTTCAGGATCAGCAGCAGGGTTTCTAAATAAAAATTTATGAGAGTCTGGGACCCTGTAATACCTGTCAGGCTTGCTGGGAGCCGGAGGCAAAGAGTCAGGGGTCAGGCTTGACTCCGAAAAAACAGCATCCACAATGTCTAACATAGGGGGAATGGCTAAAGGCTGGTGCTGAGGGAGAAGGAGGAAATCCCTGAGCCTCTTTTTTGATTCTGAGAAGTCTTGACTCTCCCAGTGAAAATGCTCCCTCAAAGTATGCAAGGTTTCTCCAAATGAATAATCCTCAGGAGGAGATGCAGATGGAATAGACTCCTCAGCATCAGAATCCTCATAAGGAGGTAAAGATAATTCCTGATCAGAAGAGGAATCAGAAGAAATAGAAAACTGATCTGAAGATTCATAGTCAGTGTCTTGCCTAGTCCTCTTATCTGGAGGGGGATGGGTGCCCCTGATCAAGGTAATAAGGTCTTCAGCCATTTTAATCATCTGTTTTTTTAGGCATATAGGCTTGTGCACGTGGCTCAGGTGTTTTTGTTTTAGTTTTTGAAGGTGTCTTTGCCTTTGGTTTTGCAGCTTTCATTGGTTTGATATAGAAATGTTGAGGTCTGAATACACCCTCAGAAGCCGTTGCCTGCTCAGCGGCTCCAGACCCATCCGAGGGAGAAACATCCGTCGGTCCAATACCTTGAGTATCTTGCGGCATGCCAGACTCCACATGGGTGTTGGTAGAGGCCTGTGACTCGAAGGTAGTGGGTATCAGGGGCTGCAAAAGTGCCTCACTGAGTACGGCGAACCGGCGACAGGCTTAGGAGAAGCTTCGTCGTCAGTTTTGGATCTCGACTGCCTTTCTCTGTCCTTTTCTTTGCGTTTTTTATGTACTCCGGTAGTCGGATTGCTATCCAACGACATCTCTGGGTAGTTAAATCTGTTTCCAAAATACTTTCCAAAAAAAAAAAAAAAAAAATCTCTTGTTTTCCCGCCTTACTGAACTAGAGTAGTCCAGTTTCAGAGTTGCTGATCCCTAGGCTTTGTTTTTAGTTCCTGTTACTGATCCATTGCCTTATTAGGAGGGAGGGAAGTTTCTTTGCTTACCAGTGGGAGTGGGAAGCACTGAGCCTTTTGTCCGATTTGGTGAAGTTTCAGCCAGAAACTAGTAGTCCATTGGTCGCTTTGGGCCAATTCTAGCTCCTTTCAGCCCCTGCTATAAAACACGCTAAACGCTGCGTTTTCCAGCTTGTACCAACTCAGCACAGATCCTCGTGGTGGCCTGCAGAGTGATCCAAGCAGCAGAGAGCTAAAAGAGTGACTTTCTACCAGATATAAGTATTTTTGTGGCTTTCCCACTGTTATTAAGCTAGCGACTGCATTTCGCCTGTTTTACTGCTACTTTAAGTGATTTCTGCATTTTACACTGTTTATTGCACTTTAAGTTACTAATTGTTGCAAATTGTTTCTGCAGGCTACACACTAAAGTGCTAGCCGATTTACAACATTTATAGCATTTACTGTCTGTTTTTTCCTTGTCTCTGTAAAAACAAAAAAACAAAAAATCTCTTGTTTTCCGCCTTACTGAACTAGAGTAGTCCAGTTTCAGAGTTGCTGATCCCTGGGCTTTGTTTTTAGTTCCTGTTACTGATCCATTGCCTTATTAGGAAGGAGGGAAGTTTCTTTGCTTACCAGTGGGAGTGGGAAGCACTGAGCAGCCTTTTGTCCGAATTGGTGAAGTTTCAGCCAGACACTAGTAGTCCATTGGTCGCTTTGGGCCAATTCCTAGCTCCTTTCAGCCCCTGCTATAAAACACGCTAAACGCTTTTCCAGCTTGTACCAACTCAGCACAGATCCTCGTGGTGGCCTGCAGAGTGATCCAAGCAGCAGAGAGCTAAAAGAGTGACTTTCTACCAGATATAAGTATTTTTGTGGCTTTCCCACTGTTATTAAGCTAGCGACTGCATTTCACCTGTTTTACTGCTACTTTAAGTGATTTCTGCATTTTACACTGTTTATTGCACTTTAAGTTACTAATTGTTGCAAATTGTTTCTGTAGGCTACACACTAAAGTGCGCTAGCCGATTTACAGCATTTATAGCATTTACTGTCTGTTTTTTTCTTTGTCTCTGTAAAAAAACAAAAAAAAAAAAATCTCTTGTTTTCCCGCCTTACTGAACTACAGTAGTCCAGTTTCAGAGTTGCTGATCCCTGGGCTTTGTTTTTAGTTCCTGTTACTGATCCATTGCCTTATTAGGAAGGAGGGAAGTTTCTTTGCTTACCAGTGGGAGTGGGAAGCACTGAGCAGCCTTTTTGTCTGATTTGGTGAAGTTTCAGCCAGAAACTAGTAGTCCATTGGTTGTTTTGGGCCAATTCCTAGCTCCTTTCAGCCCCCTGCTATAAAACACGCTAAATGCGCGTTTTCTAGCTTGTACCAACTTAGCACAGATCCTCGTGGTGGCCTGCAGAGTGATCCAAGCAGCAGAGAGCTAAAAGAGTGACTTTCTACCAGATATAAGTATTTTTTGTGGCTTTCCCACTGTTATTAAGCTAGCGACTGCATTTCGCCTGTTTTACTGCTACTTTAAGTGATTTTCTGCATTTTACACTGTTTATTGCACTTTAAGTTACTAATTGTTGCAAATTGTTTCTGTAGGCTACACACTAAAGTGCGCTAGCCGATTTACAGCATTTATAGCATTTACTGTCTGTTTTTTTCCTTATCTCTGTAATAAAACAAAAAAATCTCTTGTTTTCCTGCCTTACTGAACTAGAGTAGTCCAGTTTCAGAGTTGCTGATCCCTGGGCTTTGTTTTTAGTTCCTGTTACTGATCCATTGCCTTATTAGGAAGGAGGGAAGTTTCTTTGCTTACCAGTGGGAGTGGGAAGCACTGAGCGGCCTTTTTGTCCGATTTGGTGAAGTTTCAGCCAGAAACTAGTAGTCCATTGGTCGTTTTGGGCCAATTCCTAGCTCCCTTCAGCCCCCTGCTATAAAACACGCTAAACGCGCATTAGCGCGATTTAGCACGGAGTTGCCACTGTTGCACACAAGAGCAGTGGCGGTTAAACAAGGTTAAACTATTCGGGCCATCTAAATTCCACTCTTCAAATTTTCCCTTAGAACTACCTTCCTCGAGCTGTACTGCTGATCTAACCAGCATATCCTATAACTGAAAAGTTCATCTCTACTTGATTCCCAAGTAGACTATTCTCTATCTGTAAAGCCTAGCACTTACTCCTACAGTACTTGCACCTTGATAAAGCACTCTTATTATAGATAGTACCCCACCAGCCTAAAACCCACTTCCCCCGGAGTCCAAAGTCTCTTTATTTACTATTTCTAGTATGTCGAGGGATCAGTTGCTAGTGTCCTCTCCAGCTCAACTGGTGAACCTGGGAATATTGAGGCAATGTTACAATTGCCTCATGTACACAGACAATCCTCTCCTTCTCCCACAAAACACAAATACATGCGAGAGATGCAACTATACGGCCAAACTGGAGGCTGAGCTCTCTCAACATAGGACTGGCAAGACCAGACAGGAGGAGAAGGTAACCACACACAATACATACCCAGTCACACATGGTACCATCACAACTTCAAATCATACACATACTCACACAAAGACATACTCGGAGGCCCTGATCAAAAATTTACCAAAACAGCAGAGGCCACCAAAGCAGACACCCAAACAACTACCACCTCACGACCCAACACATGCAACACATAGACCACACAGTCAGAGTGTCAAACAGTCACAGCCCTTAAGGCCAAACAAAATGCCAGACACACTTGTCATTGGTGATTCCACAGTCAGACACACTGACGTCCCGCTCACCAGACTGAGTAAGGAGAAGGTCACAGTAAGCTGCCTGTCGGGCGCTAGAATCTGCCACATAACGCAAGCACTCAGGTCTCTCAACAGCAGGTACAAGTACGACTCAGTCATTGTCCACGCTGGTGTCAACGACCTGAGACGTACCTCCTTGGACTACATGAAAAGGGACATCGAGGAGCTCTCTGATTATGTAGCCCAGGCAGGTATGACCCTGACCTTGAGCAGTATCCTACCTTCACCTAGAATGATGCCACAATACAGTGATAAGATGATCAGCTTTAATAATTGGCTTAAATTCTGGTGTCATTCAAAGGGGATCCAGTGTCTGTCTGCCTGGGATGACATGCTGGACAAGCCATGCTGCTTCGCAAGGGACGGCTTGCACCTGTCACCCCTGGGCTTCCAGATATTGGCAAAGGCTCTGGCCACCCCCATAGTGCCTTTTTTAGGCAAGGCTCAAATTCTAAACCTACCACCCTAGAACACCAAAAAGGAAAAAAACTAAGGGTAATGCTGCTCAATGCCAGAAGTCTCAATCTCAAGATGCACGCACTCGAGGCCCTTCTCAATATGGAGAACATCGATGTCTGTGCTGTGACAGAAACCTGGTTCAAGGCTCCTGAGAGCACCCCAGCACTAACAGGTTTCACCTCATATCATGCATTCCGGCCCCAAAATCCGGACAGCACCAAGAAAGGAGGGGGGGTGTCCATATTCATAAAGGACACCCACACCTTAAGGTTGGTGGGAACGCACGATGCATCGGAGACCATCCAGGTGCAATTAACCATAGGCAAGACTGCTCTGCAATTTGTAGCATGTTACAGGCCACCCTCTCAAACTCAGGAACCTCACATGGCCTTCCTGAAAACATTGGAGGGGATAAATGTATCTCCAAACACCATCATACTAGGTGACTTCAACTACCCTAATATAGACTGGGAACACTACTCAAGCCCGAACACTCTAACCCAAAGATTCCTGGAGTTCATAAACTCAAATGCCATGGAACAACTAGTCATCATCCCCACAAGAGGAGAAAACATACTTGATCTCATCATCACGAACATGGGATCAAAATGTTCAACACCGGAAGTATACCCCTCACTGGTGAGATCAGATCATAAACTAATCTCGCTGGAGGTCCTCATCGCCCCACCTGAAACAAAAAGACCACAGTGAAAAACTTCTCAAAAGCCGATTTCACACTTCTAAAAACTAGTGTGGTCTCCTTTAAGGCCCCTGAGCCAGTGGTAAACATTACTCAAACCGCTGAATCACTTACAAATGCCTTCTACCAGCACCTACAGGACTGCATGGATCAGGCAATCCCAAACAAAACTAAGACTCTCTGTACCAAAGGCAAGCATCCAGTCTGGTGGACCCCAGCCATAAACAAGCTCTACAACAAAAGGAGGAAGCTACTACAAGATAGAGCAAAATCCTTGAAAGGTAAGACACCTTTGATCATTATAAGTAAAAAACTAAGAGCTCTCATAAAACCATCCAAGGCAAATTTTGAGAGAAAAATCGCCAAGGACTCTAAAGACAATCATAAGGCCTTCTTTAGCTATGTTAGAAACCGAGAAGGAAACTCCCAGATATGCTCAGAATTAGTTCAAAATGATGTGAAAATTACTGAACCTACACACATTGCCAACATACTGGCTGACAGGTTCAGTGCAAACTCCCCAAAAGGAGAGATATCTATTCCAGAGGATTGTAGCCCCCCAAACATCTCCAACGCCCAGGTGAGAACTGCCCTCACTAAGGCAAAAAACACAGCATCCATGGGACCGGATGGTGTCCTCGGCTGTGTGCTTCACGAACTCAACGAGGAATTAAACCCACAGTTAGGACAGCTGTTTAATCTTAGCCTCACCTCAGGATACGCACTCCAAGGAGTGGCGCACGGCGACTGTGGTCCCACTTCATAAGGGCGGTGCCTCCACAGACCCTGGAAATTACCGCCCCCATTAGCTTGACAAGCCTTATCTGCAAAGCCATGGAGAGGATCATAATGGAACTCATAAATAAAGACATAGGGAACTTGCAGACTTTGGATCCAACCCAGTTTGGCTTTGTCAAAGGCAGATCCTGCCTCTTAAACTTGGTTGACTTTTTCGAGACAGTCACCAAGGCCATTGATGAGGGAAAGGCAGTCCATACAGCCTACCTTGACCTGGCAAAGGCCTTCGACACAATACCCCACTCAGGTATCATCGAAAAACTCATCAGCTTGAATGTAAACCTATACATCACAAGATGGGTTGCAAACTGGCTAAGTGACAGAACCCACAGGGTCAGAGTTGCTGGAGCCATGTCAGAATCAAAGCCTGTCACAAGTGGTGTCCCACAGGGCTCAGTCCTGGGTCCACTATTGTTCGGCATCTACTTTTCTGAAGTACAAGCAAACACAGGAGGGTTATGGCTGACAAAGTTTGCAGATGACTGCAAACTGGGCCATAGTCGAAAACACATCTGACACAGATATCCTCCAGAAGGGCCTCACAGAAACGGATAACTGGTGCCAGAGCCATGGCCTGAAGTTAAACACCAAAAAATGCATAGTCATACCCTTCGGGAAAAACAAGGTTACCCCTAGCTACCATATAGGTGGCAATCCACTGAGCACAGAAAAAGTCATCAGGGATCTGGGGACCCAGGTTGACAGTAGCCTTCGCTTGACACTCATGTTGCTAAAGTAGTTAGGAAAACCTTCTATATCGCCCACCTGATCATGAAGGGATTCACATCTAGATCAAGGGAGGTCATCGTCCACCTGTACTCATCACTCATTAGACCTATGATTGAGTACAATGCCCCGTTCAGAATGTATCTGAC